>NC_061509.1:262373427-262711469 GCF_022539505.1 Lolium rigidum
TAGATATTATCCTCGCTAAAATTATATCTTTGAGAGTAGCATAATGAATTTTAAACAATTAGATACTGAACATGTTTCTCAAGCTTGGGAAAGAATGAAATCTCTGGTTAAAAATTGCCCAACCCATGGACTGACTACTTGGATGATCATCCAAACCTTCTATGCGGGACTAAATTTTTCTTCACGGAATTTATTGGATTCCAGCTGCTGGAGGTACCTTTATGTCCATCACTCTTGGTGAAGCAACAAAGCTTCTTGATAATATGATGATCAACTACTCTGAATGGCACACGGAAAGAGCTCCACAAGGTAAGAAGGTAAATTCTGTTGAGGAAACCTCTTCCTTGAATGATAAGGTTGATGCTATTATGTCTATGCTTGTGAATGATAGGACTAATATTGATCCTAATAATGTTCCGTTAGCTTCATTGGTTGCACAAGAAGAACATGTTGATGTAAACTTCATTAAAAATAATAATTTCAACAACAATGCTTACCGGAACAATTCTAGTAACAACTATAGGCCATATCCTTATAATAATGGCAACGGCTATGGTAATTCTTATAGAAATTCTTACAACAATAATAGGAATTCACCCCCTGGACTTGAAGCCATGCTTAAAGAATTTATTAGTACACAAACTGCTTTTAACAAATCGTTGAAGAAAAGCTTGGTAAAATTGATATTCTTGTTTCTAGAGTTGATAGTCTTGCCTTCGATGTTGATCTTTTGAAATCAAAAGTTTTGCCTAGTGAGAATTATCATAATAAAATTACTACTACAGCAAATGCCATTCAAGTTAGAATTAATGAGAATATAAGATTAATGGCTGAAGCTGCGTGCTAGGTGGGATAGAGAAGAAAATGAAAAACTAGCTAAAGAGAAGAATATAGCTAAAGTTTGGACTATTACCACCACTAGTAATGCTAATGCTACACATGTTGCTGCACCTCCTACTCATACTAATAAAAGAATTGGTGTTAGCAATGTTTCCACTTCTCATGCAAAGCGCGAAAAACTGCTGAAACTGCTAAAGCTGCTGAAACGCCTGTGATAAAGCTGCTGAAATTTTTTCCAACATTGGGGATGATGATCCCATTGCTTTAGATTATAATGATTTGAGTTTTGATGATTGCCACATCTCTGAAGTTATAAAGTTCTTGCAAAAACTTGCTAAAAGTCCTAATGCTAGTGCTATAAATTTGGCTTTCACGCATCATATTACAAATGCTCTCATAAAAGCTAGAGAAGAGAAATTAGAGTGCGAAGCCTCTATTCCTAAAAAGCTAGAAGATGGTTGGGAGCCCATCATTAAGATGAAGGTTAAAGATTTTGATTGCAATGCTTTATGTGATCTTGGTGCAAGTATTTGCATTATGCCTAAGAAAATTTATAATATGCTTGACTTGCCACCGCTGAAAAATTGTTATTTGGATGTTAATCTTGCTGATCATTCTACAAAGAAACCTTTGGGTAAAGTTGATAATGTTCGCATCACCGTTAACAATAATCTTGTTCCCGTTGATTTTGTTGTCTTGGATTTTGAATGCAATGCATCTTGTCCAATTATATTGGGAAGACCTTTTCTTCGAACTGTTGGTGCTATTATTGATATGAGGGAAGGCAATATAAAATATCAATTTCCTCTCAAGAAAGGTATGGAACACTTCCCTAGAAAGAGAATGAAGGTACCTTATGATTCTATTATTAGAACAAACTATGATGTTGATGCTTCATCTCTCGATGTTACTTGATACACACTTTCGCGCCTAGCTGAAAGGCGTTAAAGAAAAGCGCTTATGGGAGACAACCCATGTTTTTACCTACAGTACTTTGTTTTTATTTTGTGTCTTGGAAGTTGTTTACTACTGTAGCAACCTCTCCTTGTCTTAGTTTTGAGTTTTGTTGTGCCAAGTTAAGCCGTTGATAGAAAAGTAAGTACTAGATTTGGATTACTGCGCAGTTCCAGATTTCTTTGCTGTCACGAATCTGGGTCCACCTCCCTGTAGGTAGCTCAGAAAATTACGCCAATTTACGAGCATGATCCTCAGATATGTACGCAACTTTCATTCAATTTGAGAATTTTCGTTTGAGCAAGTCTGGTGCCATTTTAAAATTCGTCAATACGAACTGTTCTGTTTTGACAGATTCTGCCTTTTATTTCGCATTGCCTCTTTCGCTATGTTGGATGAATTTCTTTGATCCACTAATGTCCAGTAGCATTATGCAATGTCCAGAAGTGTTAAGAATGATTGTGTCACCTCTGAATATGTCAATTTATATTGTGCACTAACCCTCTAATGAGTTGTTTCGAGTTTGGTGTGGAGGAAGTTTTCAAGGGTCAAGAGAGGAGTATGATGCAACATGATCAAGGAGAGTGAAAGCTCTAAGCTTGGGGATGCACCCGGTGGTTCACCCCTGCATATATCAAGAAGACTCAAGCGTCTAAGCTTGGGGATGCCCAAGGCATCCCCTTCTTCATCAACAAATTATCGGGTTCCTCCCCTGAAACTACATTTTTATTCGGCCACATCTTATGTGCTTTTTCTTGGAGCGTCGGTTTGTTTTTATTTTTGTTTTGTTTGAATAAAATGGATCCTAGCATTCACTTTATGGGAGAGATACACACTCCGCTGTAGCATATGGACAAATATGTCCTTGGTTTCTACTCATAGTATTCATGGCGAAGTTTCTCCTTCGTTAAATTGTTATATGGTTGGAATCGGAAAATGATACATGTAGTAATTGCTAAAAATGTCTTGGGTAATGTGATACTTGGCAATTGTTGTGCTCATGTTTAAGCTCTTGCATCATATGCTTTGCACCTATTAATGAAGAAATACATAGAGCATCCTAAAATTTGGTTTGCATATTTGGTTTCTCTAAGGTCTAGATAATTTCTAGTATTGAGTTTGAACAACAAGGAAGACGGTGTAGAGTCTTATAATGTTTTCAATATGTCTTTTATGTGAGTTTTGCTGTACCGTTCATCCTTGTGTTTGTTTCAAATAACCTTGCTAGCCTAAACCTTGTATCGAGAGGGAATACTTCTCATGCATCCAAAATACTTGAGCCAACCACCATGCCATTTGTGTCCACCATACCTACCTATACTACATGGTATTTTCCCGCCATTCCAAAGTAAATTGCTTGAGTGCTACCTTTAAAATTCCATCATTTACCTTTGCAATATATAGCTCATGGGACAAATAGCTTAAAAACTATTGTGGTATTGAATATGTAATTATGCACTTTATCTCTTATTAAGTTGCTTGTTGTGCGATAACCATGTTTACTGGGGAACGCCATCAACTCATTGTTGAATTTCATGTGAGTTGCTATGCATGTTCGTCTTGTCCGAAGTAAGGGCGATCTACACCGAGTTGAATGGTTTGAGCATGCATATTGTGAGAGAAGAACATTGGGCCGCTAACTAAAGCCATGATCCATGGTGGAAGTTTCAGTTTTGGACAAACATCCTCAAATCTCTAATGAGAAAAGAATTAATTGTTGTCAAATGCTTAAAGCATTTAAAGAGGAGTCCATTATCTGTTGTCTATGTTGTCCCGGTATGGATGTCTAAGTTGAGAATAATCAAAAGCGAGAAATCCAAATGCGAGCTTTCTCCTTAGACCTTTGTACAGGCGGCATAGAGGTACCCCTTTGTGAAACTTGGTTAAAGCATATGTATTGCGGTGATAATCCAGGTAGTCCAAGCTAATTAGGACAAGGTGCGGGCACTATTAGTACACTATGCATGAGGCTTGCAACTTATAAGATATAATTTACATGATGCATATGCTTTATTACTACCGTTGACAAAATTGTTTCATGTTTTCAAAATCAAAGCTCTAGCACAAATATAGCAATCGATGCTTTTACTCTATGAGGACTATTCTTTTACTTTCAATGTTGAGTCAGTTCACCTATTTCTATCCACCTCAAGAAGCAAACACTTGTGTGAATTGTGCATTGATTCCTACATACTTGCTTATTGCACTTATTATATTACTCTATGTTGACAATATCCATGAGATATACATGTTACAAGTTGAAAGCAACCGCTGAAACTTAATCTTCTTTTGTGTTGCTTCAATACCTTTACTTTGAATTATTGCTTTATGAGTTAACTCTTATGCAAGACTTATTGATGCTTGTCTTGAAGTGCTATTCATGAAAAGTCTTTGCTTTATGATTCACTTGTTTACTCATGTCATACACATTGTTTTGATC
Organism: Lolium rigidum; assembly: GCF_022539505.1. Taxonomy (NCBI): domain Eukaryota; kingdom Viridiplantae; phylum Streptophyta; class Magnoliopsida; order Poales; family Poaceae; genus Lolium; species Lolium rigidum. The sequence continues at coordinate 262,377,662 of NC_061509.1, forward strand.
GCTGCATTCTTTACATATGCTTTACAAATAGTATGATCAAGATTATGATGGCATGTCACTCCAGAAATTATCTTTGTTATCGTTTTACCCGCTCGGGACGAGCAGAACTAAGCTTGGGGATGCTGATACGTCTCCAACGTATCGATAATTTCTTGTGTTCCATGCCACATTATTGATGTTATCTACATGTTTTATGCACACTTTATGTCATATTCGTGCATTTTCGGAACTAACCTATTAACAAGATGCCGAAGTGCCGATTCTTTGTTTCTACGCTGTTTTTGGTTTCAGAAATCCTAGTAAAGAAATATTCTCGGAATTGGACGAAATAAAAGCCAAGAGGCCTATTTTCTCACGAAGCTTCCGGAAGACCGAAGACGAGACGAAGAGGGGCCACGAGGGGGCCACACCCTAGGCGGCGCGGCCCCCTTGGTCGCGCGGCCCTGTGGTGTGGGGCCCTCGTGCCGCCTCTTGACCTACCCTTCCGCCTACTTAAAGCCTCCGTGACGAAACCCCAGTACCGAGAGCCACGATACGGAAAACCTTACTGAGACGCCGTCGCCGCCGATCCCATCTCGGGGGATCCTGGAGATCGCCTCCGGCACCCTGCCGGAGAGGGGAATCATCTCCCGGAGGACTCTACACCGCCATGGTCACCTCCGGAGTGATGAGTGAGTAGTCTACCCCTGGACTATGGGTCCATAGCAGTAGCTAGATGGTTGTCTTCTCCCCATTGTGCTATCATTGTCGGATCTTGTGAGCTGCCTATCATGATCAAGATCATCTATATGTAATTCTATATGTTGCGTTTGTTGGGATCCGATGAATAGAGAATACTTGTTATGTTGATTATCAAAGTTATGCTTATGTGTTGTTTAAGATCTTGCATGCTCTCCGTTATTAGTAGATGCTCTGGCCAAGTAGATGCTTTTAACTCCAAGAGGGAGTACTTATGCTCGATAGTGGGTTCATGCCTGCATTGACACCTGGGACAGTGACAGAAAGTTCTAAGGTTGTGTTGTGCTATTGCCACTAGGGATAAAACATTGATGCTATGTCTAAGGATGTAGTTGTTGATTACATTACGCACCATACTTAATGCGATTGTCTGTTGCTTTGCAACTTAATACTGGAGGGGTTCGGATGATAACCTTGAAGGTGGACTTTTTAGGCATAGATGCGGTTGGATGGCGGTCTATGTACTTTGTCGTAATGCCCAATTAAATCTCACTATACTCATCATGATATGTATGTGCATTGTCATGCTCTCTTTATTTGTCAATTGCCCAACTGTAATTTGTTCACCCAACATGTTGTTCGTCTTATGGGAGAGACACCTCTAGTGAACTGTGGACCCCGGTCCAATTCTCTTTACTGAAATACAATCTATTGCAATACTTGTTTTTACTGTTTTCTCTGCAAACAATCATCTTCCACACAATACGGTTAATCCTTTGTTACAGCAAGCCGGTGAGATTGACAACCTCAGTGTTTCGTTGGGGCAAAGTACTTTGGTTGTGTTGTGCAGGTTCCACGTTGGCGCCGGAATCCCTGGTGTTGCGCCGCACTATATCTCGCCGCCATCAACCTTCAACGTGCTTCTTGGCTCCTCCTGGTTCGATAAACCTTGGTTTCTTTCTGAGGGAAAACTTGCTGCTGTGCGCATCATACCTTCCTCTTGGGGTTGCCCAACGAACGTGTGAAATACACGCCATCAGTTACTACTGCTTATTCATACCACCTGTATTTCACTATCTCTTCGCCGAACCAGTGCACCTATTAGGTGTGTTGGGGACACAAGAGACTTCTTGCTTTGTGGTTGCAGGGTTGCATGAGAGGGATATATTTGACCTCTTCCTCCCTGAGTTCGATAAACCTTGGGTGATCCACTTAAGGGAAACTTGCTGCTGTTCTACAAACCTCTGCTCTTGGAGGCCCAACACTATCTACAAGAATAGAAGCACCCGTAGACATCAACCCTCAAGTAGCTGGTCAACAGAGATTCACAAATGAGATTAACATAGCTAATTGAGTCATTTCATGCGCAAACAAATCCAAAAAAATAAAAACATAGTGGCACCTACTCATGGAGTCTTCCTACGCAACCTGCCACCTAGAAAACCTTAACAAACATATATAAATCAAGTTTTACCACAAATTGCCACTTCTCATAATCACTAGTGTAGCTATGAAGATGCATGGTTTTCCACTCAAACCCCTTTGCAAAACATCTTCCCCAAAAACATAGTTTGTCTAAATGATGCCATAATTGTCACACTCATGTATATTTGAATTGCAAATAATCTGATGTAGCCCAATATGAATTATATTGTACAAAACACGCATTTTTCATTTTGTAATTCTTTTATTTGAATCCCTTAGTCTATTTACTATTTATGTGCCCTTGGATTCTTAGTACTACTCAGTTTTGCCCTCAAGTTCTGTTACAAATGCTCTCAGAAGCCCAAACATATCCTGATTGGTTGAGCCATTGTCACACGGATCGACTCCACGAACCGTTGATCAACTGATCTAACGGGCAGTATACCCCTCTCCGTCTCTTCGTGGACACCCCTCTCTCTCTCTCTCTCTCTCTCTCTCTCTCTCTCTCTCTCTCTCTCTCTCTTCGTGGCCACCCCTCTCTCTCTATCGGTGGAGAGTGCCACCCCTCTATTTATGTGCAATAACGAGTTTGCCACGTAATATAGTTTTCGGATTTTGGTGAATGCATTATTTGTCACCCCTCTAACAATTATCAACTATCTTTAGCTTTCCTTTTCTTTTAGGGAATATAGTTTGGGATATAGTTTTGGTAATTTGAAACGGCCCAAAAGTGGTATAATTTTGGTATAAACATGAGGCATACATATTTGCAGATTTCGGTGAATGCATTATTGTCACCCCTCTAACAATTATCAACTATCTTTAGCTTTCCTTTTCTTTTATGGAATATAGTTTGGGATATAGTTTTGGTAATTTGAAACGGCCTAAAAGTGGTATAATTTTGGTATAAACATGAGGCATACATATTTGCGGATTTCGGTGAATGCATTATTGTCACCCCTCTAACAACTATCAACTATCTTTAGCTTTCCTTTTCTTTTAGGGAATACTAGGACAATGCCCGCACGTTGCTGCGGAAGCGTAAAAATATCCTTTGTTAGTGGTGTCGAGAAGATCGACACGTCATCAGAAAATCCGCTAGTTCAGCTCTGCATCTAACGGCGTCGTCGCCGCTGCTCGACACAGCCCCGCCGTCGGCCTTCTTCCGCCGCGCAGCCGAGCGCCACCATCCCGTGCCCGAGCTCGAGGCCATGGCCTCCTCCAGGCCACCCCACATCGCCACTTATCTTTTCTTCCCCTTCCCTCCGAGGAGGCTTTTCCATTATGTCGGGGAGATGTTCCTTCAGATCAAATCAGAGTTAATTCCTTGTTGGCGGCTCACATTGTTCATTGCTCTCGATTCTTTCCTTGTTATTCTTGGAGGTGGCTTGCTGATTCTAGAAATCTGATGTATATAAACCGGTGGAGAAAGGTATAATGTAGCGATGTGGGACTATCTAACACGGCAAGATCCAAGGTATTATTTGTACGTGACGGATTTCATGAGAACGAATTTGCACGGCCCATTGAATTAATGTGAACCAGGCCACCAACGCATCCACACATGATTCGGCTTTTGTCTCATCGAGCGGAAGAAGTGTGAGAAAACTAATTTATTTTTCGGCATATATTGTCCTTCACATTGCAGTGGGATACCAAATTTCAGCTAGGCTGTATATAGACATCACACAGATCTGAATGGCAAATAAATAGGCTACCAGCTGCAGCAGCATTGCAAATGAAATCCTTTTTCTTCTCTCTGCCGCCGACTTGACTGTACCTAAGCAGATGAGCTGAAGATCCCCTTTCTTCTCTAACAGTACGAAATCAGTTGGTCAGTCAGTCCGTATATTATCAAACTTGGGAGGGAATGCATACGCGAGTTCACGCCGCTCGGTGTCCGTAGTTTCTCATAGGGTCACGCTGAGCGTCCCCCGGGGGATTAGTCTAATCCCCCGGGTGGACAGCTGTTGGATTAGCTTGATTGGACCGTCCAGATCATGACACGTGTCACAGTATACCTCAGTCCCACTTTTGCTACCATAATGTACCAAAGTAGCAAAAAATGGTTCGTTTGTAGCAAAATCAACACAATTGTAGCAAAACACGGTTCACCCAAAATACACACAGATCTCGTCGGAGACTTGCCGGAGACCTCGCCGGAGACGATGTAGCAAAAATGTTGTACTATTGTAGCAAAAAAAATCGGGTATTGTAGCAAAGTTCCAGACATCACCGGAGATGTCGTCGGAGACGTCGCCGGAAACCTCGTCGGAGATATCGCCGGAAACCTCACCGGAGAATTGGTAGCAAAAAATATATGCTATGGTAGCAAGAATATAGAAGAAAAGTAGCAAAATACAAAGGACACTGTAGCATCCCCGCAGTGCCTTGGTAGCCCGCAAGGCACCTACACAATGGTAGCAGTTGCCCCATGGCTTGGTAGCAAGGCGTCTCCACGATGGGAGCAGCCCCGCAGTGAACTGAAGCAGCGGAGGAGTGCCATGGCGGCCAGACTTGCAGCATGACGGAGGGAGGCCCATGACTGCACGCCTTGCAGAGGCGGCGGCGAGAGCCATGGCGGTGCGCCTTGCAGCAACGGCGGAGGGAGGCCCATGGCGGCGGCGGCGAGAGCCATGGCGGCGCCTGCAGCGCCGACGGCGGCGGCCGGATGTAGCAGCGGGGGTAGCAAGACGTAGCAACGGCGGCGGACTATTGTAGAACCGATGCCATCGACGGAGGCCCCTATCAGCAACCCGGCGCCCGCCTTGAACAATCCATGGCGGAGCCTGCGCAGCGGCATGGCGCGGTTCGCAACACTTGGTGTTTGCCGGCGACGGTGCCGGCCGACGACCTCCCCTGGCTCTCACATCCGGCTATGGCCGCCGGAGTGAATCATGGCGAGGCGTGCGCGGAGCAGGCGGGAGGGATGGGAGCCATGGCGGGGGTAGGCGAGGTGGTGGCGCAGCAGCATGGGGGCGCGGCAGCGTGGGGCGCGCGGCGGTGCTCCATCTCCAGCCATGGACGCGTGCTCCGTGAGAGATTGGGGAAATCGGCATGATGAAAAGATAAGGTAGTGGTGGTAAGATGGGGTGGGCCCCACCACGTGCTCCCGTTTTCTTCTGCCTGCAAGGACGCGTGGCGTGCAAAGGAGGCGGGGGATCGGATCGCTGTTCCCCCGGAGGAACGTCAGCGTTACCCTTTCTCATACAGTATCAATCAATTGATTGATTCTCCCGCGGAAAAAAATCAGGAAGTACCTACCAAAGACAAACGATCCGCATCAATTTAGGCAGGCTCGAGCCTTGCTCGTCCCTCCACCGTGCACCTCCCGCTCATCGTCGCTCCGTCAGGTCCCTTCCCACCATCGCGGCCGCAGGCGAATCCTCCAGATGTTTGCCGGACGCGCAAGCCAAGGCACGCGGTCGTGTACCCCGACGGGCACGGGTCCACCACGGGCGGCACATCGACTACGGCGGGCGATGGGCGGCCGGGTGTTGTCGAACTTTTTTCTCGCTGTACGAAGGCGCACTCCGCAGCGGCGGATGCCTGAGCACCTCCTCCCGGCTCCCACAGTCCGCGGACGATAACGACGGGAAAGACAGGGATTTTTCTGTCGGTAGAAAGAACCGAACCGGTACATGGCAAAAGTACATAATATGTACTTTAGTGGGAGGGTAAAACGGTCCTAAAAAAAGTGTTGACCAAATTTTTTGGCAGAAACCGACGGACCGAACCACGGAAACCTTAGCTCCTTTATTATTAGGTATAGATAGTTGGGAATATAGTTTTGGTAATTTTGGTAGAAACATGAGACATACATATTTGGCATATTTGGGGGATTTCAGTGAATGGATTATTTGTCACCCCTCTAACAATTATCAACTTTCTTTAGCATTCCAATATAGTTGGTAATTTTAGTGAATGCACACACTAATTATGAAAACAACTACAAGTACATGTAACTGAATAATGGATTTGTAACAAGTTATCCCTTGTAACAACTTCTAGTGCCTGGTGAGCAATGATAAGAATCCGATCGCAATTATACAATAGAAAAAACAACCAGCCATCAGATTAGCTTGCTTCTTCAACTCGATCTGCTGCCTTAACTGCTTGTTCATTTTCTTCAGTTCTCCCTTCACTTCCACCGGTCCTGCATTGGGAGCATTAGGCATAATCGGAACGGCTCCTCTCTCCGCCGCATTCTCTACAGCAAGCCCCCCCTCCCAAATTGCGCTCCCCAATAGCACCAATTGATTCCTACAATTGAAGCCTCTGAACGTACACATCGATCCACTCGAAATGCCTGCATTTCTTTAGGATCTGAAAACAACAACGTGAACCCTAAATCCCAAATTCGAGGGAATAACAAGAAAATCGAGAGAAAACAGAGAAATTGGAGCGAGATCTAACCTTATCCCCCTCTCTATATGGCAAGCTCTCGCATGCAAGGAACTCACGTCCACGGTTGCCGTTGTCGTCCGTCTTACAGATCGACCGCTTGCGAGGCTCTGGCGTGGGCGGTCGAGGGCATCTTGTCAAAGGCACGGGTCCATACCGCGGCCATGAAGAACGGGAGTCGAAGAGAAACTAGACATCACCCGCCTGCCGGAGAAGGGCTGCCGCTGGCGGAGAAGAAGAACAATGGGGTGCGGGGAAAGAAAGGGGAAGCAATAGCACAGGCACGGGCGCGGGGAAAGAAAGAGGAAGCAATGGCACGGGCACGGGCGCGGGGCTGGCTCGGGCTCCCATTTTGCAACGGTCACCTGGGTAAGCTGTGGGTCCGGCGCGCTAACATGGTGTTGACGTCAGAAACCCCCTGGCGGGCAGAGACGGTCAGCATGGTAGAGCCGGGAACAACTAGGGCTGCGGCTGGCCCCAGTCCCTCAGAGCGACGGCCCGCAAAGCCTCCTGGTCGCACGTCCGATGTTTATCACAAGGGCGTGCCACCTGACCTATACCTGGTCAGGAAGGTGTGGATGATGCCTCGCTTAGTTTCCTGCAGGGCACACACGTAAACGTTAAATACGAGCCTCGATCGGCTCTCGGGTTATCCTGTGAATCGGCTCAAAGAGCCGATCCACCCATGATTCAGACGGGGTGTCCGAATATATGGTGGTCCTGCTTGATCAAGATAAAGCTGATTAGATCTACGACGATTTAGGGTTTTCACCGCATAATCGGATCATCCTACTCACGACCGGGCCTCGCGCTCGCGCACGGTGACCGTAAGCCGATCCTAGACAGGGCCTAAAAACCAACACGAGGTTGATCCCCGGAACATCCTTTCTAGGGCTAGCAAACGCCACCCTACACGCCGCTGGATCCTCCAACCCTTTGTAAGGCCTAACTATTGCGGATGTTAAACTAATCCTTGATGAAACAAGGAGCAACCGTAACGGATCAGATCTACTAAACTATGACCAAGCGGGGTGCCGCCCCTACACCTAAGATAGGTGTAAGGGCGGCTAGACATGCAAGGGTTGCACTACGATAGCATATGATACGAAGAACAATGCTAACCCTAACATGTCTAAGATAACTACGTTGCTCGCCATCAAAAAGGCTTCGAGTACGAGCAACGCATGAACAACGTGGGCAGGCTTGTGCTTGCCTAGATCGCAAGATGCGATCTAGGCAGCATGGTGCTTACCGGTAGAAACCCTCGAGACGAAGGAGTTGGCGATGCGCCGAGATTTGTTTGTGGTTGAACGTTGGTTGTTGTTTATTCCATAAACCCTAGATACATATTTATAGTCCAAGGGACTTTCTAATTCAGGCGTGCACCGAACCGTGCACGGGTAAAACTCTAACTTCTAAACTAAGATGCGATCTACTATGTTACAGATACACGGGCAATTTAGCCCAAACTTGGTACACAAGGCCGATTCATGTATTTCTTCTATATATATTCTTCAAGCTTATCTTCAATCGCGGCCCACCTCTGATCCGGTCAAATTCTGGTGATAACACATGCCCCCCTGGTTTTGGAAATGACATTTCCAAAATCATTATGCTTTTCCTTCGAAGGGTCATGTCATGGCAGAGCAGAACCGTCGCAGAGCCTTTCATCATATCGCCTTGCCTTCTCAACTTCTCTGCACGATTTGACACTGTAGTTCCTTTTTCGTGATAGGCGGCTTCATTGTGCGCACTTCCTCCTGACTTTTTAGGCCGATCTCAATTCCGCGTTCATGAACCAAGAAGCCCAAGAATTGACCGGCCGTCACTCCAAATGCACACTTCTTTGGACTCATCCTTAGTCCGAATTTCCTAGTTCGGTCCCGGATGCGTCGTAAATCCTCCAAGCGTCCCTCTACAGAGATAGACTTGACCACCACGTCGCCAATGTAGATCTCAACCAGTTTGCCGATCAGATCATGAAATATGCAGTTCATGGCTCTTTGGTACGTTGCACCAGCGTTCTTCAGTCCAAATGTCATGACTACATATTCAAACAAGCCCACTGAACCTGGTACTCTGAATGCAGTCTTGTGTATATCTTCCGGATATTGTCAACATAAAGTAATATAACAAGTGCAATATGCAAGTATGTAGGAATCAATGCACGAGTTAACACAAATGTTTGCTTTTTTAGATAGAAGGAAATGGGTAAACTAACTCAACAATAAAAGTAGAAGAAAGGCCCTTCGCGAGAGGAAGCATGGATTGCTATATTTGTGCTAGAGCTTTTATTTTGAAAATAAGAAACAACTTTTTCAACGGTAGTAATAAAGCATATGAGTTATGTAAATTATATCCTACAAGTTGCAAGCCTCATGCATAGTATACCAATAGTGCCCGCACCTTGTCCTAATTAGCTTGGATTTACATGGATTATCATAGCATAGCATACGTTTTAACCAAGTGTCACAAAGGGGTACCTCTATGCCGCCTGTACAAAGGTCTAAGGAGAAAGCTCACATTGAATTTCTCGCTTTTGATTATTCTCAACTTAGACATCCATACCGGGACAACATAGACAACAGATAGTGGACTCCTCTTTAATGCATAAGCATTCAACAACAGATAAAATTCTCATAAGAGATTGAGGTTTGTTGTCCAAGCTCGAAACTTCCACCATGGATCATGGCTTTAGTTAGCGGCCCAATGTTCTTCTCTAACAATATGCATACTCAAACCATTTGATCATGATAAATCACCCTTACTTCAGACAAGACGAACATGCATAGCAACTCACATGATATTCAACAAAGAAATAGTTGATGGCGTCCCAGGAACATGGTTATCGCCAAACAAGCAACTTAATAAGAAATAATATGCATAAGTACATATTCAATACCACAATAGGTTTTAAGCTATTTGTCCCATGAGCTATATATTGCAAAGATAAAGAATAGAAATTTCAAAGGTAGCACTCAAGCAATTTACTTTGGAATGGCGGAGAAATACTATGTAGTAGGTAGGTATGGTGGACACAAATGGCATAGTGTTTGGCTCAAGGATTTTGGATGCATGAGAAGTATTCCCTCTCGATACAAGGTTTAGGCTAGCAAGGTTGTTTAAAGCAAACACAAGTATGAACCGATACAGCAAAACTCACATAAAAGACATATTGAAAGCATTATAAGACTCTATACCGTCTTCATTGTTGTACCTTTTATCATTATATCGAAACCGATCGCTTGAACCGGCCTCCTCTTTGTCTTTGCCACCAGAGTGACTGCTCTCTTTTTGTCTTTGCCATGGCGGTAAACAGAATGAGCTACCATGTAGTTAACTTCCCGGCGCAGAGCTCTGGTCCGTTCTTCTGAAGGGGTGGACAGATCTACTTGGTCGAGGGCACCCTCGGCTGTAAAGCTGTTCCACCTTATGCCATGAGAACGGGTCTTCGAGAAAGAGCCGATTTGATCGGCTTCAAAGAGAGCCTTGAGCTCATCGTACTTCTTCTTGTGCTCATCAGGCAGCTCTGCGTACGTGACTGGGTCGCCAGCCATCTCAGCTGTGGATGTCGACATGGTTGCTCGAAGAGTGTCCCACCGGGCGTGCCGAGAATGTGTTGACGTCGAAACCCCCGGCGGGCGAGAGACGGTCAGCACGGTAGAGCCGGGAACAACTAGGGCTGCGGCTGGCCCCAGTCCCTCGGAGCGACGGCCCGCAAAGCCTCCTGGTCGCACGTCCGATGTTTATCACAAGGGCGTGCCACCTGACCTATACCTGGTCAGGAAGGTGTGGATGATGCCTCGCTTAGTTTCCTGCAGGGCACACACGTAAACGTTAAATACGAGCCTCGATCGGCTCTCAGGTTATCCTGTGAATCGGCTCAAAGAGCCGATCCACCCATGATTCAGACGGGGTGTCCGAATATATGGTGGTCCTTGATACGTCTCCAACGTATCGATAATTTCTTGTGTTCCATGCCACATTATTGATGTTATCTACATGTTATATGCACACTTTATGTCATATTCGTGCATTTTCTGGAACTAACCTATTAACAAGATGCCGAAGTGCCGGTTCTTGTTTTCTCGCTGTTTTTGGTTTCGAAATCCTAGTAACGAAATATTCTCGGAATCGGACGAAATCAACGCCCGGGTTCCTATTTTACCCGGAAGCATCCAGAACACACGAGAACCGCCGGAGAAGGGGGCAGGGCCACCACACCACACCCCGGCGCGGCCAAGGGGGGGCGCCCCCCTAGGGTGTGGGCCCCCAGAAGCCCTCATGCGCCGCCTCTCCGCCTATATAAAGCCCCTGACCTAAAAACCTCGGGGCGTTCGACGAAAACCACAGAAACCTTCCAGAGCCGCCGCCATCGCGAAGCCAAGATCTGGGGGACAGGAGTCTCTGTTCCGGCACCCTGCCGGAGCGGGGAAGTGCCCCCGGAAGGCTTCTCCATCGACACCGCTGCCATCTCCACCGCCATCTTCATCACCGCTGTCTGCTCCCATGAGGAGGGAGTAGTTCTCCATCGAGGCTCGGGGCTGTACCGGTAGCTATGTGGTTCATCTCTCTCCTATGTGCTTCAATACAATAATCTCATGAGCTGTCTTACATGATTGAGATTCATATGATGATGCTTGTAATCTAGATGTCATTATGCTAGTCAAGTGAGTTTTACTTATGTGATCTCCGGAGACTCCTCGTCCCACGTGTGTAAAGGTGACGAGTGTGTGCACTCGTGTGGGTCTCTTAGGCCATATTTCACGGAATACTTATTCATTGTTGAAGAGCATAGTGAGGTGCTTATTTATATCTCTTTATGATTGCAATGTGTTTGTATCACAATTTATCTATGTGCTACTCTAGTGATGTGTTATTAAAGTAGTTTTATTCCTCCTGCACGTGTGCAAAGGTGACGAGTGTGTGCACCGTGTTAGTACTTGGTTTATGCTATGATCATGATCTCTTGTAGATTGCGAAGTTAACTATTGCTATGATAATATTGATGTGATCTATTCCTCCTACATATGCATGAAGGTGACAGTGTGCATGCTATGCTAGTACTTGGTTTAGTCTCGTTGATCTATCTTACACTAAAGGTTACTAAAATATGAGAATTATTGTGGAGCTTGTTAACTCCGGCATTGAGGGTTCGTGTAATCCTACGCAATGTGTTCATCATCCAACAAAAGTGTAGAGTATGCATTTATCTATTCTGTTATGTGATCAATGTTGAGAGTGTCCACTAGTGAAAGTGTAATCCCTAGGCCTTGTTCCTAAATACTCGCTGAGTTACTACTGCTTGTTTCTTGTTTCTTTGCGTTACTACTGCTGCAATACTACCACCATCAACTACACGCCGAGCAAGCACTTTTCCGGCACCGTTGCTACTGCTCATACTTATTTATACCACCTGTATTTCACTATCTCTTCGCCGAACTAGTGCACCTATTAGGTGTGTTGGGGACACAAGAGACTTCTTGCTTTGTGGTTGCAGGGTTGCATGAGAGGGATATCTTTGACCTCTTCCTCCCTGAGTTCGATAAACCTTGGGTATCCACTTAAGGGAAACTTGCTGCTGTTCTACAAACCTCTGCTCTTGGAGGCCCAACACTGTCTACAAGAATAGAAGCTCCCGTAGACATCAGTCCTGCTTGATCAAGATAAAGCTGATTAGATATACGACGATTTAGGGTTTTCATCGCATAATCGGATCATCCTACTCACGACTGGGCCTCGCGCTCGCGCACGGTGACCGTAAGCCGATCCTAGACAGGGCCTAAAAACCAACACGAGGTTGATCCCCGGAACATCCTTTCTAGGGCTAGCAAACGCCACCCTACACGCCGCTGGATCCTCCAACCCTTTGTAAGGCCTAACTATTGCGGATGTTAAACTAATCCTTGATGAAACAAGGAGCAACCGTAACGGATCAGATCTACTAAACTATGACCAAGCGGGGTGCCGCCCCTACACCTAAGATAGGTGTAGAGGCGGCTAGACATGCAAGGGTTGCACTACGACAGCATATGATACGAAGAACAATGCTAACCCTAACATGTCTAAGATAACTACGTTGCTCGCCATCAAAAAGGCTTCGGTACGAGCAACGCATGAACAACGTGGGCAGGCTTGTGCTGCCTAGATCGCAAGATGCGATCTAGGCAGCATGGTGCTTACCGGTAGAAACCCTCGAGACGAAGGAGTTGGCGATGCGCCGAGATTTTTTTGTGGTTGAACGTTGGTTGTTGTTTATTCCATAAACCCTAGATACATATTTATAGTACAAGGGACTTTCTAATTCAGGCGTGCACCGAACCGTGCACGGGTAAAACTCTAACTTCTAAACTAAGATGTGATCTACTATGTTACAGATACACGGGCAATTTAGCCCAAACTTGGTACACAAGGCCGATTCATGTATTTCTTCTATATATATTCTTCAAGCTTATCTTCAATCGCGGCCCACCTCTGATCCGGTCAAATTCTGGTGATAACACGTGGACAAGTTGTGGGTCCCACGATAATTTGGATAAGTGGAGAAGTGTCCACTGCGGGGCACAAACAGCAGCCCCACTTGCCAGCACCAACCAACGGTCAACTTAACGGGAATCCTCCGTCCGAGCTCCTTCTGCGGGTTTCAGACAAGGGATTGGGGAAATTGAGGAAAAACTAAGGAGCTGGGGAAAACTGAGTACAACTAAGGACCCGAGGGCACGGAAATAGAAAACCCAAAAGTAAAACAACAAAATAACAACTATAATGGAAACTAATTTTTTGTGTTTTTGATATAAAGAAGCAAAAAAGATCATCTTCGATATAAAGAAGCAAACTATAATGGAAACTAATTTGGGTTCAGTTATAACATATATCAAACATCTATTAAAGCATTAGCTACTGTAGCAACTTTTTAAAAAGATCTTCGATTAAAAGAACTAAAAAAGAAAGAGATTTAAGAGGCAAATGCAAATAATGGAGAAATCTGTCAAAACAGAACAGGAGGTAAAGATCGATTTTTTTTGGAAAATCTTCTGTTTCTCATCTTGAAAAGTGGTCAACTAACGAAAGTTAGATAATAACCCGGGGCATATGCCTAGAAAAAGATAGCTCAAAAATCTGCTATGGATATTTATACGAATATTTATGGTAACATCACAAAATCTGTTTCTGGACAACTTCCCCAAATCTTACTTTCTTCCTATTAGAGGCTATTCTTAGCACAAAAACAAAATAAAAATGGTAAGGAGGGGTTATTACGGAGGCAATAACTTCCAAGACTCAACAAAAAGACAAATTACAGAAAATAAACATAGTTTATCTCCCAAGAGTGCTTTTCGTTAACGCCTTTTGGCTAGGCGCAGAAAAAGGGCGAGCATCAAGTATTATCAAGAGAAGAAGCATCAACATCATAAATATCGGGAGCCTTTTCAACTAGGAATTGTATTCTATCCATAAAAGTTTTAGAAAACCCCCTCTCAACACTTTTGGGTTCACTATTTTCATCAAATGGGTTTTCAGGAACAATCCAATCAAAATTCTTTTCGAGAGCTTCATGCATTCCTATGAGTTTGAAAGGTGTTGGTATTTTGATTTCCTCGTTATTTTCCAATTTGATCTTGTCTATCTTTTCAAGTTTGCTAATAACATCTACACTTGAGCCTAGCATCTTAAACCGATCAAAGACTTCCTAGCTTCTATAACAACATCTTTAATTTTTCAAGCAAAGTTTCTAGAATAAAATCTCTCTTTTCATCACTCCCAATTTCATGAAGTTTAAGAAACATTTGCTGCATTATGGGGTTAAGATTAACAAACCTAGCCTCCAGCATTTGAACTAAATAAGTTGTAGCAGTTTCATAATCAGGAGCAAGTTCCATTATGGATTTAGCCTCAATTTCTTTATGCTTACTTACATGATTAAAGAATTCTCCAATGTTATCTCTCCCAATTATAGAACCACTACCTATTGATATGTATTTAGGAATGTACTTAGGGAAAACATAATGAGCTAAAAAGTAAAACAACAAAATAACAACTATAATAGAAACTAATTTTTTTGTGTTTTTTATATAAATAAGCAAACAAAGTAAAGTAAAGTAAACTAAGCAAAACAATAACAAAGTAAAGAGATTGGAGAGGAGAGACTACCCTTGCAGAAATCCTCTTTCTCCCCGGCAACGGCGCCAGAAAAAGAACTTCATAAGCGTAGATTGCACACCGTTGGGGAACCCCAAGAGGAAGGTATGATGCACATCACCAAGGTTTCCCTCAGTAAGAAACCAAGGTTTAATCGACCAGTAGGAGAAAGGCGTGACTTCTGAAGGTGTTGCTAGCTGACTAGTGGCAGGGCACACTACCGGCGTCAGCAACAACATGGAACCTGCACACAACACAACCACAATACTTTGCCCCAACTTACAGTGAGGTTGTCAATCTCACCGGTTTTGCTGAACACAAAGGATTAAATGTATCGAGTGGAAGGAGATGTTTGCAGTAATTAAATAGAACAGAGTTTGTATTAAGTAAATGGAGCAGGATTGCGGTGGATCAATTTATTAGTGTAAAGGAAAGGACCGGGGTCCATAGTTCACTAGAGGTGTCTCTCCATAAAGATAAATAACATGTTGGGTGAACAAATTACAGCTGGGCAATTGACAGAATATCGAACATACATGACAAGATGATTACTATGAGATTCGTTTGGGCATTACAACATGATACATAGACTGTAATCCAACTGCGTCTATGACTAAAAATCCACCTTCTGGTTAGCTTCCACACCCCTTTCAATATTAAGTTGCAAGCAACAGATAATTGCATTAAGCATTGTGTGTAATGTAAACATAAAATTACCCTCGGATAAAATATTGTTGTTTTCTCCCTAATAGCAACAACACATCTGCAATCTTAGAAGTTATTGTCACTCTTCCAGAAAACTAGAGGCATGAACCCACTATCGAGCATAAATACTCCCTCTTGGAGTCACAAGTATCTACTTGGCTAGAGCATCTACTAGCAACAGAGAGCATGCAAGATCAGAAATAACATATGACATTAATATATAATCGATCTCAACATAGTATTCAATATTCATCGGATCCCAGCAAACATAACATGTAGCATTACATAAAGATGATCTTGATCATGTAGGGCAACTCACAAGATCTAAACATGAGGCACAAATTGGAGAAAGCAACCATCTAGCTACTGTTATGGACCCATAGTCTAGGGATGAACTACTCACGCATCACTTTGGAGGCGGGCATGAAGATGTAGATGCCTCCAGCGATGATTTGCCTCTCCGACAGCCCGAGATGGGTTCTACGAGGGCGGCCGCGACGTAACTTTTCGTGGATGGAGACTCGGGTGTCTGGGGTTTTCCCGAGATCGTGAATAAATAGGCGGAATGGCGAGGTCGGTGGAGCCCTCGTGGGGCCCACACCACCCCTTGGTGCGGCCAGGGCCTGGGCCGCGCCTAGGGTTGGCCTGGCCTCCCTCTAGCGCTTATTCGCCCCCCTTTGGTCTATGTCTTTGTTAAGGAGAAATATTGACTTCGGCTTTTGTCACATCAAATTCCGAGAATGTTTCTTGTGCAGCTTTTCTAAAAAAAGAAAATTGGGAATTGTCACTGTGACATCTTGTAAATAGGTTAGTGCCGGAAAATGTATAAAAGTGTAACGAAGTGTATGTAAATCATAGTAGAATTGGTGTAAAACAAGCATGGATCATGAAAAATTATAGATACGTTTGCGATGTATCACGATCGGAGAGAGCCCTCGCGAGACTCCGCCGAAGGAGTTAGCTCTTTCCTTCTTGGTACACGTGTATCTATCCTTCTCATTCTTCTCATTATCCACTCCATCACTCATTTGCCCTTCCGTGATCATCGTTGCCTGGACATTATTATTACTAGCAGTTTCAATAGTTTTATCCTTGTCATCGAATGGTAGGTCTCCCATCTCTTAGCAGCTGGATTTGTGTGATCCTTCTTGTCAAGCTCCATGTCTTTCACTTTTCCCGGGCTAGTAGCAGTATCCTGAAGCTCAGAATCCAAGGTATCATCCCCGAGATTTTGTAGCGCATTGTGACACCACGGGTGATGTGGGCATTAATCGGGTACCCAACATTGCTATACCCGATGCAGATTATCAAGATGGACCAGCACAAGGACTCGACAAGCTGAACCCAAACGTAATATTGAATTGGACTACAAGAAAGAAGACTCCAATTTGTATTCTACTATGATTCTTATAAACCCTAGCCTGGTTGCATATATAAACCAGGATATGGCACCCCTTAGGGTAGATTCAGAAACATAAAACATACATGCGATACTCCTAGACATCGCAGCCCGTGGATTAGAACTAGACTAGTTAAAAATCCCCCTACGGCGGCCCCCTGTACACATGTTATCATATACTGGATTGCTAGCAGGACGTAGAGATCCTCCACCGCGGGGACGTGAACCTGGGTACGTCGTGCCTTCTCTCACTCTCGGAAGCTCCATCGCCGCCTTCCGTCAGACCTAAACCCCTCATGGTGGGAATTACCGATGGACCGCCTCGTCAATTGACGCCGTCTGTAGAAAACGCGGCGACCAGATTCCGTTATCCGGCGGGATCCATCATCATCGACAACATATAGATCGCATCCGATCGGTTCGTCATCACCAAAAAATAGCAGCTGCTCCATCGACATCCACAAAAAAGTAAGTGTGGAATTCTAGCTGATGAAGTCGCAAGGTGACCGGTAACATGAGTCTAGAATATGTCTTTGTGAAGCAAAGGAATCGAGCACGCGGGACGAGGCACCGATGCAAGGGAATCAACCATGCCAAGCGTTCAGCTCGTGGACGAACCAGTATTTGGATCAAGTTCCAAGTACTATTCAAAGGAAGCCTTAATTACTCCCTGGCGAATCGATTATGGGAAGATAATTACGTATTGACTGGAGCACGGACCACCTCAGGTGCAGCCGTGGATTCAAAGCCTCGATATGGATACTGGTCAAGCACGAAAAATTGCTTGAAAAATCGTTGTGATTCTCCGTCTGATCAAATCACGGACTCGTTATCCGACACAAAGATTATCAGGTGCTATATTTCCAATTAATTATTACTCGTAAAATTTATTTGGCCAAATATTTTTGGCTCGAGCTATTATTTGTGCGCATATTTGCGCATTGCAATATAACTGCAGATTGAAACAAAGCTTCCACTACTCTGCTCGGTCGACCGCGCCCGCCGTCGTGCACTCGACGCACTCGGGGGCTCGCTTGTCGAGGACCCAACATCGCACACTTACCACGCTCGGGGCTCGCCTATCGAGGATCCATCACATCGATTGTGTCCTCTTCATCGACTACTTACAGCCAAGCGTCGCGCGACTACATTGTCTACATCTGCCGCACGACATGCTTCCACGTCATCTCCGTCGCAGCCGATATAAAAAAGAGCTAAGTGTTCCTTTACCAGGAGTCAATTGACCCGAACAGTCAGGGATGTGCCATTACATCGTTACCTCAAATACACCCGACTACTCCGATACTGCAAAGTAAAAATACCGGGGCCAAGAACTACTACATTGGACAAAAATCGATTTATTCTCTATGGTTATTGAACTTCCGGGCCAAGGGATTCATCTATATGGTTTTATTTGTTTCTCCTTATACAATACTACCCGATGAGCTTCTGGGTCAGTGGATTTATCTCATGTGGGCAACATATTCATCTATATAGTTATTATTGGTTTCATCTTATATAATATTGACCCGATGCACTTCCGGGTGAGTGGTTTCATCTTCTATGGTTATCAAATGGATTTAGCTTCTATGGTTATATAAATATTGACCCGATGCACTCCCGGGTCAGTGGCTTCATCATCTATGGTTATGAATGGATTTATCTTCTATGGCTATATAAATATTGACCCGATGGAGTTCTAGGTCAGTGGATTCATCGCCCGTGATCCTCAATAGATATCATCTTATATAATATTAACCCCATGCACTTTCGGGAGCGCTGGAATTACTCGGGGGGTCCTGGAAGATCTTCGACTATTGCGTTTACTCCCATTGGGAGCGCTGAAATTCAAGAAAGCATGAAGAATCCTTATACTATCAATGATTTCATCAAAGCCTCAGGGAACATGTGAGTGTTGCAATTGATGAAAATCTATGAACTACCATAATACATCAAAAATACGAACGATTTCATCAAAGCCTCAGGGAACATGTGAGTGCTGCAATTGATGAAAATCTATGGACTGCCATAATACATCAAAAATACGAACGATTTCATCAAAGCCTCAAGGAACATGTGAGTGCTGCAATCGATAGAAATCACGCAAAATAAATACGGCTCAACAAGATATGTTGTGATTACTACTGGTCCATCGGGCCTGCAACGTGAACTGATCACTCACAACTTATTGATAACCACTTTACAAAAATACAAAGCTCCTTGAGTCCGTCAGGCCTAGAGTGCACCCTATGTCCGAGTGTTGCCATCGATGATTTACAAAAATACACGGCTCCTTGAGTCCGTCGGGCCTACAGTGCACCCTATGTTCGGGTGTTGCCACCGACGATTTACAAAAGTACACGGCTCCTTGAGTTCGTCGGGCATACATCGCACCCTACGTTCGGGTGTTGTCGTGGACTAATCATCGAATCCTCTATAACATCATAAAAATCGTCGACTCCTCCATAACATCATTAAAATCGTCGACTCCTCCTTGATATCATCAAAATCATCGATTCATCTGCAACATCATCAAAAGACATCCAAATGTTCTTGGAACTCGAAGAAGTATACGATACTCGACTCAGCATTTTACACCCTATACATGACTACTTCATAGTCATCTACATGCTCGGGGGCTACTCCCATCGGGAGCGCTAACCGCGCACCCGATAAAAAGATGGAAGCCTCGTCGATAGAAAAAGAACGGACCTGGAGGTTCTAACAATCCAGCTCTTCGGCTTCTCTCGAAGCTTGCACAATTTTGAAGACCCTATAGATTTAAAATTATCGGATGATGGAATAATTTGAAGACATCGACATCAACATCAAGCTCTTCGAGTAGTACAACTTAAGTCTACGCACGGTTGCAAGCACACATCCATAGACTCGGGGGGCTACTCCCATCGGGAGCGCTGGCCACGCACCCGATAAAGATAACTTCGACTCTACATCAAGCACAGGATTCAACATTCTTCGGATTATCAAGACATTCGGATGATGAAGACTTTAGTCCCTGTCCGAAGCTTCACTTTGGCCAAACACTCGGGGGCTACTGATGTGGGCATTACCCTTCGGGTACCCAACATTGCTATACCCGGTGCAGATTATCAAGATGGACCGGCACAATAAATCAACAAGCTGGACCCACACGTAATATCGACTTGGACTACAAGAAAGAAGACTTTAATTTGTATTCTACTAGGATTCTTGTAAACCCTAGCCTGGTTGCATATATAAAGCCAGGCTGTGGTACCTCTTACGGCAGATTCAGAAACAGAAAACATACACACGATATGCCTAGACATCGCAACCCGCAGATTAGAACTAGACTAGATACAAATCCTCCTACGACGGCCCCCTGTACACATGTTATCGTATACTGGATTGCTAGCAGGATGTAGTGATCGTCCACCGCGGGGACGTCAACCTGGGTACGTCGTGCCTTCTCTCGCTCCCGGAATCTCCATCGCCGCCTTCCGTCAACCCTAAACCCCTCATGGTGGGTATTAATGAGGAACCGCCTCGTCAACGGGACGAGGGATCGACCAATGTATATGCCTCCCCTTGCACCCAAACCTTCTCCAAACCGTCCCAAGCGACCACCCCTTTGGCCACTTCCACAAAAATTGGAAGAACCACAGCCAAACCAAGTCTCCCATTCAGCTTTCAGAAAATCACCCCATTTGAGTTTGTCTTCCTCATGTTCCCCAGAACCGCACTCTAAGTGGCTATGACCAAGCATACCACATGCACCGCCGAATCGAGGCATTTTCTCATATCGTATCTTGTAGATTTCACGCTGACCTTCTCTCACAATAGAGACAAACCTAGCCATGACTTTCATCACATCCAGTTTTATTTTAACCCGCCCAAAATTACCCATACCTTGGACATTAGTTTCAACTTTCAGAACCTTTCCCACTTTATTTTCAGTAAGGTTCTTTATCATTGCATAACTACGGTAACCAACCGGCAGCTTGTGTATTTGGAGCCAAGTATCAAACAAAATTCAGGTCAATTGTATCCGGATTTACCAGTCCATCATACTCCTCAATCCAAACAATATTCCGGCGAAATAGCCAAGGTCCCCCTTCCTTCACCTTCAGCCAATCTCCCAGACAAAAGCACTGACCTGTAAATAAATTCCCTTCGAGATGATTGAACTCAACCTTCTTAGCTGGAGACCATGCTTTCCGCATATGATTCTCGAAAGTTATAGGACTGAAGTTGTTTGTTGTATGTACCTTTTCTAGAGCCATCCACTTGATACCTTGTTTTGGTGCAGATTCCTCTTCCTCAAATACCAGATCATCATCCTCAATGCCTAGCATGTTCAACATATCTCCAATCGCCTCCTCCTTCTTGCTTCCAGACCCACTGGTATGATTGCTTGAGGTCGCCGGACTTGCCATCACCGATCCAGAAGAGACGCCAAAACCCTAGTTTTTCCCAGGGTACAAAGCTAAGGAA
The DNA here is from genome assembly GCF_022539505.1 of Lolium rigidum. NCBI lineage: Eukaryota > Viridiplantae > Streptophyta > Magnoliopsida > Poales > Poaceae > Lolium > Lolium rigidum. The sequence goes on from NC_061509.1 coordinate 262,398,885, forward strand.
CGAAAGACACGCTGAGACAGAGCCCAGCCGGATTCGGGAGCAGCCCAGGGAGAAACCTAAACAAAAGCTAGGATGGGAAGGATCCCTCACCGGCGGAAACTCCGACGTCGAGGTCAGGAAACCCTAGATCGCCACGGGGCGCCTAGGTCTAGAGTTTGATAAGATTTCCATCGCATGAGTTCCCTACGGCCTGCGGCAACTCCTGCTGGGAAGGGAAGGTGGCCCACATCTTCTATTGTTCCATCAGCAGACCCTAAGAACACGTCCTACGGCCCAAAGGGTTTCCAGTTAGGCCCTGATCCAACAAGGGCCCAAGAAGACGGACGCCATACTGGAAACCGACTCAAATTGTTTCCGAGAGTCCAGACCGTAGTCCTCTTCTATGCCACGACCTCGCTAAATAAAACCCTTCCGGAAGCTTAAACCCGACTACACATCATACAAAACCCCAAGTCGCAACCAAACCACATAGCCCTCCTCCGCGCAGACCCCCGCACCCCGAACCCTAGCACGTACCCGAGCGAATCACCAGCGAACCAGCGACAACCATGGCGGCGGCGAAGATCCGATGGGGCGAGGTAGAGGAGGACGACGGGGGCGACCTCGACTTCCTCCTCCCGCCCCGCGTCGTCACCGGGCCCGACGAGAACGGGCTCAAGAAGACGATCGAGTACCGCTTCGACGACGACGGCAACAAGGTCAAGGTCACCACCACCACCCGCGTCCGCAAGCTCGCCAGCACGCGCCTCTCCAAGGCGGCCGTCGACCGCCGCAACTGGTCCAAGTTCGGCGATCCCGCCAGCAGCGATGACGCGTCCGCGCGGCTCACCGTCGTCTCCACTGAGGAGATCTGCCTCGAGCGCCCACGCGCCCCAGGTTCGTCGACTTTGTGTATACATCCCCGGCTAGGTCGGCGTCGATTGATCTGTTTCGTTTCAACTACTGTGTTGCTAGCCATATTCGTGATCGAGTTATGTTGGATTGATGTCATCCATTGTAGAATTATAATTATAAAACCGAGATTGGCGATCTATCTGGTACATGTAGGAACTGGCCTTTAGGCTCTCAAAGTAATGCAATAACCTACGTGTATATTAGATATTCCTAGTTAGTTCGCAACAAATCAAGATGGACATTTGGAGGACAGTAAATAGATTGCTAGCTATGAACCTATACCATTGGTCTCAAAACTTTTTTTTGTACGTTGATGTGTTTTGAAGCAATGCTGGTGTGGTGTATAAGGGGACAAAATGCTAGTTTTGTAAGCTCTTATGAAAAATAACTGAGAGAAGCCGCAGTTGAATATAATTGAGTCAGGAGGTCTACATATTTGGATAACTGTATTCTGTAATGTTTAAAATAGCCGGCTACAGGATATAGCCGCGGCCTCCCAAAACAGCTATAACCCGGCTATAGCCTAGCTATAGCCGGCTATTTAAGGATTTTGACACCTTTTAGCGGGCTAATGCAGTTAGCCACACCATGCGGGAAAGGCTATAGTGGACTATAGCCCGGCTATAGCCGGCTATTTTAAACTATGATTCTGTTTGAGTTAGGTAGGTGACTGAAGTACATTGAGTGCAGGCCATGTAGAATACCTGACCATGGGTTTTCCACGTCGAGTTCTAATGCACTGTGGCTTTTGAAGTACAAGAATTAGGATTCTAACGCATTAATTAATATCATTAAGGGTGCCCACGTTCTCCTCATTGTAATTTCCTGTGATGTTATGATTATGTTACCAAAAAACCAAACATAACCTTCTGCATTTTGTTTTATATGATCTTCTGCTCTTGCCGATCATATTGACATTCAGTAATGGGTGCTGCGGTTGAGTAGGTTAAAGTTTGTTATGCATACACTGATACATAGACACTGGTTCTGAATGATGACTTTTCCATCAATTGGGCATGTTAGCTGTCTTTCTGTTGTAGCCAACCCAAACTTAACCTTGCGTTATTGTGCCATGGATTTTTTTCTGTCTATGTATTTTTCTCTGCTCAAACAGTTACACGGATCTTCTTAATATTGCCATTAGTACTGATTCCTATTTTTATAATTACTTACCATTGTTGTTCTGGAGCCCACAAACTAGCTGGATTTGTTGCATCTCTGTGCTCGTAATTTTTAACTCTTCACTTAATTGTAGGGAGCAAAGCTGATGAACCAAGTATTTCTGCTGATCCACTGGCAACCAAGGGTGCTGTTCTCATGGTTTGCAGAACCTGCGGTAAGAAGGGTGACCACTGGACCTCAAAGTGCCCCTACAAAGACCTTGCTCAAGCGACAGATACTGTTGATAGACCTACTAGTTCTGACGGACCTCAAGCACTGCCTACTAATAAGGGATCATATGTTCCTCCGAGGTTGAGGTCTGACGCACCGCAAGGTAATGGGTCTGAGATGAGGCGCAGGAACGATGAGAACTCTGTCCGTGTTACCAATCTATCAGAGGACACCCGTGAGGCTGATGTTCACGAGCTATTCCGCACATTTGGCCAGGTCAGCCGTGTCTATGTTGCATTGGATCAGAGGACTGGATCGAGCAGGGGCTTTGGCTTCGTCAACTTCGTCCACAGGGAGGATGCTGAGAAGGCTATCAGCAAGCTCAATGGGTATGGTTATGATAACCTTATCCTCCATGTGGAGTGGGCAACACCCAGGCCTAGTTAGTTAGTTACTATATCTACTGCAGTTCTCCCATACGTATTCTGTCAATATGTTCGAATTTTGTGTCTCAGTATTTCTAATGAAAAGATGTAAAATAAACATATACAGTGAGTTACCTTGAAGGCTTTGAAAACTGTATGAGCTGTTGTTTCAATCAACATAATAACACTGTAATGGCCTCCAAAGAAAACACACATGAAGATATCACAATAATTTCGTCAGAAACAATGCGACAAAAACTGCAAAACACCGCATGCTCTCCAAGGTTGACACACCAACCCAGATGACCACTTTAGTGGAGAATTGAGCAGTTGGACTTTTGTGTGACACCATCTTCAGAGGAGCATGGTAAAAAGGATAAAATTTATCTTCCTACACAGATGAAATAATGTAGGTCTTCTCCACCAACAACTAATGTTCGCTTATCATTTTGGCTGGGACTATTTGTTGTTTTGGGACAATATAAACAAGCTTATTATCATTGTAGATAGCAAGAATTGATAGATCATCCACCAAAAGATTGCATGAGAAAACATGGTGGTTCATTAAGCCACAATACTTCCTCACGCGAGAATGCTCAATGAATGTTTAGACGAAACCTTGAACCAAGAGATGACAATCCTTAGAAAACAGCCAGGAGGTTATCCCCACCTCCATTAATCAGATAATGAGACCCAAATAAGTTCGCGGGTTCTGTTTCCTCTGGTTATGCTTAATAAGGCAATTTTCTAGGCACGATTGAAACGATTGATGAATTTGATCTTGTGATGCAAGAACATATTAGGCGCATTCAAAATAATGAGATTCATCATCATTATCTTGGCCACCATATTCAGAATGAGTTGATCTCACGCCTCGTCGATGCCATGAAAATGGTTATCTTAAAGATCATCAAAGACGCAAAGTATTTCTCTGTTATCTTGGACTATACCCGGGATGTGAGAAATGAAGAGCAAATGACGCTCATTGTGTGGTGTGTCAACCTATCAAGTAACGTTCCAAGAGTGGAGAAGTTTTTCCTAGAGTTCTTGAAGGTTGATGACACATCAGGTTTGGAACTTTTTAATGTACTAATGGATACACTGGATTCTCTTGATTTGGATGTCCCTTATTTGAGGGGGCAAGGTTATGACGATGGTTCCAACATGAAGGAAAAAATCAAGATGTCCAGAATGTTTGCTTATAGTAAAGCCGAAAGCATTATATATGTTGTCTGCATGTCATTGTTTGAATCTCACTCTCCGTGATACGGCAAAACTAACAAGTTATTTCATTCTTCGGTATTATCCAGCGTAGATATGTATTATTTGCACGTTCTTCTAAAAGGTGGAAGATTTTTCTTGATAATGTTCCAAAACTAACTGGTAAACCTTTGTCTAATACTTGTTGGGAGAGTCGAATAAAGAGTGTGCAACCTATATGGAACCGAACTCCGCATATAATATCAGCTTTGAAGGAATTGGCAAAGGGTTCTACTAATGATCCAGCGACAATAAGTGATGCTCAAGGTTTGGTCAGTGCACTTGAGAAATTTGAAATTTTAGTTGGCATGGTTATTTGGCATGATATTTTATTTTCAAAAAGTTAGAGGAAGAAATTGTATGCATTGATGCTATCAAACACCTTGAACGGGTAATATCATTCTTTCAAACGTTGAGAGAATACGGCTTCTATACTAGTATTGAGAGTGCCAAAGCCATTGCATCGGATATGGGCATAGACCCAAAATTTTGTAGAAATTAAGCGTCAAAGTAAAAGGAATAAGCATTTTGATGAAATCAAGGAAGAACTACAACTATCAACTATTGAATCCTTCAGAGTTAATTACTTTCTTATCATTGTTGAGGCTGCAATTGCTTCATTGGATGATCGATTTGAGAGGTTGGAGGCATTTGAAAAGGTTTTTGGTTTCTTATTCAACTAAAAAAATCTTAAGTCACTAGATGATAGTAATCTACGAAAAGATTGCACTACTTTTGCAAAAACTTTAATTCATAAAGAGGCTGTTGATGTTGATCTTGGTTATTTTGTTTCTGAATGAAAGTGCCGCAAGTAACTTTGCCAGATGATTTGTCGGTACTTGAGATTCTTCAGTTTGTTACAACTGTTTATTGTTATCCAAATATGTCACTTGCATATCGTATCCTTTTAGCTATACATGTGACCGTAGCCTCGGCTGAAAGAAATTTCTCTAAATTGAAGCTGCTGAAAAATTGTTTGAGGTCAACTATGTGACTAGACAAATTGAATGGCCTAGCTACATGTTGTATCGAGAAGGATATCTTAGATTGTTTGCAATGATTTCGCATCTAGGAATGCACAAAGAATATTTTTTCTGAAGCATTAAAGCGTAATTGTTGACGGAATCATTGTATTTGGTTTTTATTTGAGTTAATTAAACTAGTGAAAATATTTGTTATATTTTTTAGCATTTCATTATTTTTCCTATCATAAATATGAGTACATATATTGGCCTTAAGGGATCCTTCTGTTGATTTCGTCCAAGAGCCCCGAAAAGCATAGATCCGGCTCTAGGAACACACACGATCGAGCTACCAAAAGAAACGAAAGTAAACCTTCAACATGTAAGCTCCCACCAAGCAGAGCACCCTAACAGCAGCAAACACATCTACCCCAACATGTAAACCTTCAACATCTGCGCTGTGGCTTCAGATTACTGCTTACATGTAGCCACAGCGCCCTCCGGAGAATTCCCACCACGCTCCTAGCAATCTGAAGCTCCGCGTGCCAAGCAACACATCTAAGAAGGGATGCGACGACGACGCGGCTGCCCGAACTAATCCTGGGGTTTCCCACGGTACGCGCCCGCAGGGACAAGGGAGGAAGGCTTCACCCAACGCCCTTCAGGAAGGGAAGATGGCGCCCGCAGGCGTCACCGCGTTGGTGTCTGCCAGACCGACAAAGATTTCTCCCCACCCTCGCAACCCTGCCCCGGATGCTCCATCTTGCTCCACCAAACACATCGCCCACCAACTTGCGCCACCACGACCATAGGGACACCACTGCCGTCTTACCGTGACCAACGAACCAAGGCCAGCAGGACCAAGGAGGATCCCGAAACCGAGAACCGGCGAGGTATTGAACACGCAGGAGGGAACTGCCTTCACTGCCAACGGCGGTACCAGTCCAGCGACAAGGGGCACAGCAAGCCCACCTGGCCCGGCCGAGCACAGACCCACCTAGCCTGTGCTCGTGAAGCCCCCGTCGGGATGTTGCAGGACACGCGCCGCCACCCCAGCCATGCTCCGCTCTGGACACCTCCCCTGCCCACCGGAAGCAGCAGCTCCACCCGGAACCGGCCCACCGCCACCCCAGCCATGCTCCGCTCTGGACACCTCCCCTGCCCACCGGAAGCAGCAGCTCCACCCGGAACCGGCCCACCGGGACCTAGATTGGGCCCAAAGGGCCCGGATCTGGGCCGGGAGGGCACCACCAGGCGCCGCCTCACCACCCCGCCACCAACCAGTGACGACAACACCAGCTCGCTGCCCACGGAGCTTCGCCGCCGCCGGAACCACCGCCGGCCGAGGGAATCCCGCGTTCCCCCTCTAGACGCGTGGGTAGGAGCATCACCGCCGCCGCTCCAAGGGAGGAGGAGAGAGACGGTTCTTAACAGGAAACACCAACAAAAACACCAAAGCTTCAGGTAACAATACCACCCCAGGAAGTTAGACCCATGCCCGGATGTTTCAAGCAATTTGAAAAAAGAATCATCATGAACTCTCGGATGGCTCCTTTAAATAAAACAAAAAACAAAAAAAACTCGGATGTTGCTCCAATCCGGGCGCTTCTTTCACCAGCCACCAATTGAAACGAACCACCCCAAAATAAGATGAGCTGCAGTTTCAAGCTCTTCATATAGTCTACAACCTGATTTCCCCCGCAACCTGGTTTTCCATCTCCAATCTGGTAAGTCTCTTAACCCAACTCTAAATAAGGTGCAACCTGTTCAAAACTGGGATGCACCCGCAGTCCCACAATGAAAGAAACTGCCCTCTCCAATATATTTACTCCCCAAAATATTGTATGATTATGGTTTTTGGTATCTGATTCGTCAAAAATACTGAATGAATGTGATGATACAAAAATGCAACAACTATAGAAGAAGATAGGATCGTATGTCTCAACAACTCTGCCGAATAGTTCAGTATGATCTCTATACGCTCCCGTCTGTACCGCAAAACCTCCCCGAGCTTGAGCTTGCACATGCATCTCCTAGAACCAGTGGATGGTTACTCGTCGTCGTCGAGGTGGGAGGCATGGTGGATGCACATCCGCCACTCGCCGCCCACTTTCTCGAAGACGTTGGTGGCAATCTGCTTGCCCCAGCTGCCACTGCCCCTCGTCTTCACCATCTCCAGGCACGTCACATAGCCGAGGTCCCCCCTGACGTGCACCTCCACGTCCTGCAGGTCGAATCGCAGCGGGAACTCGTAGTCGGCGTCGCACACCATCTCCCAGCTCCGCATCACCGTATCATAGCCCGCGATCCGCCCCGCCGACGGGTGCACCACGTACACATGCTCGCCCTTGGCCCACAGAGCATGCATCGCCGCCAGGTCGCCATCCCGGAACGCGTCGTAGAACCGCGCGTTGGCCGCCAGGAGGGACGACCGCCCGTCCTCCCGGAGGTGGCGCAGCTCGTCCCGGAGCCGGGCCGCCTGGGCATAGTCCTCCTCCTCAATCGCCGTCTCGAGGTCATGACGGAGGGTCTCCTCGTCAACTACGACGTGAGCTGCCTCGGTGGTCTCGGTGTCGGTATCGGCATTTGGGCTCCCTTCTGCCTCCCCGCTCTTGACGTGCAGACGCGTACACGCTTTGGGGTGCAAGCGGGTGCTTGTCATTAGAAGCCCTGTGCTGCTGGAAAAGATATGTTCAACATGGTCAGCAGCACATTTACCATGCCAATCTGTTCCAAAGTTTCAGAGAGAGATCATCGATGTGAGGGTAAAGAAATCTAAACTACTAGTAACAGGGTTGTATTTAAAGTTTTGAACTGCTAACATTGAGTTAAGCCGCTTAGTACAAGGCATTGATAATTATTGAAACCGGGATAGAGCGAAAGGAAGCAACCTAGTGGGCTAGTGGCAGATACTCAATCAATAACAAGATGTTATGGATAATCGATTAAGGCAGGAGTGACTGCAAAAGTCCTAGTACTAGAATATACTACTGCGTTGAGGGGACTAAGCGTACCTCATAGAGACTAACGAGAAAACAAAATGTAATTATTCAGTCAGTGCCATGGTGACAAATCTACAATTGTCACTTCAATTCAGAATTTCAGACCCAAATTTGCATACAGTGTTATGTTTCTAATCCTGATACAGTGTTATGTTTCACAGTTCACTATGGACTACTATCATTTACTTGAGCGCGGTGAAAAAAATATACTAATGGATTCATGGAGGGGAATAAATAGTAACCTGGCTTAACTACAGCAGTGTTGTGTAACTGCAACGACCAAGATTCAAGAATCCCAAGATCCCACCTTTACCCTAAATTAAAGATCAGCAGACCCATGCTGCGAGATGACACAAGCCAATTTCACTCATCCACAGCACTAATTGGATAAGGAAACCTTGAAACAAATCTTAATTAAAACGGAGCTTAGACAAGAGGCCTCACAAGCGCTTCGCTCCAGGACGGAAGAAGCAGTTGCCAGCTGCGGCTGCGGCGGTCGCTGGAATTTCCGGCCGCCACCAAGCTCTCGCCGGCGTGGCGGCCGCCGCCGCCATAGCTGCGGAAGGATTTGGTCCTGCCATGATGGGATCAGAGTAAGGGTAAGGTTTTCTGTCTCTTGTTCCATCGTTTTGTTCTCCCCCTCTTCCCTTTCTGGGCCTTTGTTCGTGACTCTTAGCTGGGCTACCTTCCAGCCTGGATGGATGGCTCGTTGAATGAGCAGGTTTGGGCCCAAGTACTTATCTTCATGCTTCAAACTTCATTCCTACTTCTTTTTCCCGAAAATTCTCTTCAGCTCCCAAGCCCTAATGATCCATTTATTTATTTTAAAAAATCCAAAATCATATTTGTAAGTTAAAACATGGACGTAGTCAATGATATGATATATACATCTTATAAGCATGCAAAATGGCAACCTAAAATTCTTTGTAATGTGGGCTACACAAGATTGACAAATTTGATAATTTTAAGAGATTTGAAAATGAGCATTGTTCAGTATACTTGGGTTCAAACTTTTTCATTTTTATGTATCTCAGAATAAAAAAACAATTAAATTAATATTTTGCATGTTTGTAGGATAGCCACATCGACATTTTTTCAGATTTTTTCTGAAATACGATTTTCATTTTTGAAAAAAAAATAACAGGATCGCTAGAGCTCGGGAAAATAGAGTAGTAATACTTAGAAAGAAGTGACCAACCCGCCAATAAATGGAAAAAAGGAGACACTACTACTGTAAGACACTGCAACTTTCCATCTTCTATTAATTTCTTTTTTTTGGGATTCTTCTAAGAAACTTTACTACTAATTATTTTTTGGAAACTAATATATCAACGAAAAACAAAAATCTACTCCATCTCATCCATAACAAATATCAGTGACTTAGTACGAAGTTAGTACAAATTAATTTGTGCTAAATCTACGACACTTATTATGGATCAGATCGACGGAGTAATATACTAAGGAAGCAAGTTATTACAATTGCACACGACCAACTATTCCACTCAACACACCGCTACACCGCATTTCACTTCCAAGAAGTTATAAACCGTGAACAATCTTGGCGGCAAAACGCTTGACAATGACCACCTCAGGCAAATATAAGTGATTATTTGTAAGAAAAAATAATACACACGAAGATACCATGAATTTCACGCCTGATTGCTCAAAGACTGGACCGATCCTTCACACCATAAAGGTAAAGGGAAGGGAGCGATGAAACCATCATTCAGTACATATTGCAGGCTGATCATCGGGATATGCGAATTTGTTATGCTTAACCAACCATGTTGTTGAAAAGATAAGCAAATTACCATAAGGCAATACAAATTGGGCTATGGGCAAGACCAAATTCTAACACAGCCAAGCCAAGGCTTGAGTATACTCGACATTGCAACAATTCTCTCCAAAATCCCAAGGGTATTTCTGCATTGCACAAAAGTAATCTGTAGTGGTACGTGCGTTGATGTAGATGTAGCCGGTGCTTCTTGCTGCCACCATGGCGCCACTGCTTTTTTTTACACATCGGCCAAGTGGAGTTGAGTGGGGTGGGTTTGTTTTACCGATGGCACTGAAAGTATGGGTGAATGTGGTCCGGGTGAAAATAAATGTCGAAAGCTGCCGTCGCCATGCATGCATCCCTGGTCAGTCAGTGGCTCTCACTTTGATGCTACGACTAGCTAGGCACCACCGGAACCGGGCGGAGCAATCAGTACATTCCCAGAGCACGTACCTAGCTCAGCTTCTTCTCTTTCTCTCGCTCTATCTCTCTAGTCTCTAGCTACCTGTTGTGTTGTGTTGTGCTGCAGCCAAAGCAGGGCCGATCGTGGAATTTAGCACTTTATCATCAGTGGAGTGAGTCCCCGCACTGCAGTTGGCAAAGCGAAGGTTGTTGCGTGCTTAACGTGCCCCTGTTCTTGTCCTCTGGCGCTTGCCCCTAAACACGGAGCAGTCTTGTCCTTGGAGCGTTCCTTGTTTATGCTTGCCCATCATCCACTTTGCCGCTACTATTTGTTGTCACTCCTTGTTTAGCTACCTGCTGAGTGCACCTACCCACTACACCTCCAACTCAAGGGGATAAACTTGTGTTACCACTAGTATTTATTATACTATATTGGCAAAACTGCCGTCATCTGATCCCGAACTGATGTTCTGACTCTTGCGTGCATACGCTCAATTTATTTTGAAATGCATATTTGATACATTTTCAAGTGTTAAAAAATTTCAAACAAAAATCACATGTATATCTTCACATGCTACGCGTGCACAAAGTCTTTTCATGAAAAATCGACTTGTTGTTTAGGCTGTGTAATACAAGCAATTTTTGGTGCTAAAAATAAGGCTTTTTATGAGAAATATTTTGTTTTTTTTTACATCCACAGCAAAAAAATATTAGTTTCACGAAACGAACGCACATAGATTATCAAGATATACATGTGATTTTTTTGTTAGAATTTTTTAATACTTAATTTTTTGGGGGGTGGATGGCATATGCACCCGGGAGCCAAATTGAGTTTTCGCATCCCTACGTGTATATATAATTTAGAAATCAATCACTGTTTATTTTAGTATCATGTATGTTCTATGCATACATTCTTCATCCACAACACTAATATCATATGTAAGCCTTTTTTAGAAAGCTAAATAACCTTCTAAAAAGGTTTACATTTCTAAAAAAAAAACATCTTATACTTTTTATACTATAGTTGTTCATTCGTGACACTTATTATTTAGTAGACCTTAACATAGTTTTATCCCACTTTATCATTTTTCTTGTTTTGGTTAGATAGAACCGCCATGTTACGTCGATGTGGCGGCGACAAAAATGTGTAAAGATCGGAGGTTAGCATCGATCAGATTTCCTTGTCATCATTCTGAAATTTTAAATCCCGTTCATCACCTCACACCTTTCTCAATGGATACACATTCTAGATAAATTTTCATTAAATGGAGTAATATGTGTAACAAATACATAACTACGGAGTAAAGAATGGAATTCACTCTATCCTAAAATGAAGTGCAATCGGTGTGCAAATAAAAAAAATATGTCCCTCTCCCTCAAAAAGGATGTCGCAGATTTGTCTAAATTTGGACAAATCTGTGGCATCTTTTTGCAAACGTAGGGTGTGTAGATGAAATGCATTTTCAGCTCCTTGCGGTGGTAAATTGGTTACATAACTTTTAAGATGCAAAACATAATCTACAAGGTGGGTTTTACAAATTGATTTACCGGCCGTGTACGTTCAGGCAGTAGATGAGCATGCACATGGGCCAGCTGAACGCTTTTGTTCATTAATGCGTGTCCTCTCAGTCTCGCTGTAGCAAGCAGGGTAACGAAAGTTGCAGCTCATTACCTTGTCCTGTGGCCCTTATCCCTAAACAGGCAGCCGTTTTGTCTCTGGCATCTACCAGCCGCTTGTATGTAATGTACAGCGTGATCTGGTCACTAGCTAATCAGCACCAGCTGCTGGAAGATCAGACAGATCTCGTTGGGGAATAAATCTGGCGCAGCGCAGCGACAAGGCATCATTCCCCTCTATTCCCTTCCATTTCAATGCGTTCGATGTGCTGCCTGCACCTACGTACCTGCTACTGCATGGAGTATATATACAAGTTGTGTTCTGATTAGGGGATAACATTGGTCATTGCGCACACAAGCAATAGTCAATTACCTCCTGCAGCATCACTAGTACTACCAGGAGTGTTCAGTTGGTCTAATTAAAATGTTCTGTTTTTAATTAACTACTACTAACTGGAGTATACCAGGAGTAGTACTATCTATCAATCATGGTACAGGAGTACAGCTTAAGGTTGTCCATTGTCCATTAGTACACCAAATTCAAACATATTGTCCTGGCCAAAAGGAGTATCTGTATCTTGCATGGAAAGATGCTGTAGCAGGCACTACAACTGCTGTATCAGACAGATATCGTTATTACCAGCAGAGAGAGATGGAGGAATAATCTGGCGCAGCACGGCGACAAGCCATCATTCTCCTCTATTCCCTTCCATTTCAATGCAATCGATGTAATGCCCTGCACATACCTAGCTACCAGCTGCAGGAATGATAGGATATGTAGTGTAGTACTGCAGGAATGATAGGAGCATATATAAGTAGAAGTTTGTTCTGTTTTAGGGGATAACGTTGGCCATTGTGCTCATAGGTAGTAGTCAATTACCTCCAGCAACAGTGGCAGGAGTGTTCAGTTGGTCTGATTAACATGTTGTTTGTTTAATTAACTGACAGGAGTACATCAGGAAAAGATACACACTGTATTTGTGTTGATTATAATTGCCTAGTCTCTTCCAATATATCATTTTGTTGGTTGAACTGACTAGAGCATGCAATTTTACATGGTATCAGGCAAGGTTTTTTTCTCGTTCTCGAAAAGATACCACCAGGCCAAATACCAATCGAGATACTTCAAACAAAAATTAAAATTAGTTCAAAATTTATCAAAATCATTTAAATATTGAGAAAACTACCAAACATGAGCAAATATTGGCCGGTATTTTCTTATACAATTGGGTACCGGAAAAACCGGTTTCCAACGAGGTCTCCGAAATCTCGGCGAGAAAAAACCCTGTTATGGGACACCTACAATATTATGGGTTCAAATCCTACCCAACTCAATATTAAAAATAAGGCCTACCTAAAAAATTCGAACGATACACGTCTAAGGCCCATGCGACTAGAAACAAAAGAGCACCGGCCTAGATGTTAGGGGATGTGTTGAATATAATTGCCTAATCTCTTCTAACAGATCGATCTCATGGTTCAACTGTCTACAGCATGCAATTTCACCATACGTAGTGTCTCTTAAGGTTGTCCATTGCCACCCGTTATCCAAATATTGCTCATTATTTTTGAACCGGGGGCAAAACCTTTGCGTCATTCTATTAATTAAGTCAAAGTTTTTGGACTTGATAGTTCTTACATAAAAAGATACAAGGGACTACACTTTCGGTATTATTTTCCCCAAGCGATTAGTTCCCACAGTTACCCACAAATAGGCTCCTCTCTTGATTTTATCTAAGACGACTAAGGGTGCAACGTGCTTGTTGTGAAAGACTTGAGCATTCCGTTCGTTCCAAATTTTTCAGGTGGCAAGCAAAGAAAGGGAGGCTATGGCTTTGCGGTTTGGCATAGAGCCACTTGTCATGGTGCACCACCGATTCTTAAAGGAATTAAAGAGGTGGCGAACTGATCTCGGTCTCTTGCTTGCAAAGATGACACGTGTTGTAATTAGGCCCGCCAACCACGTTTTTGGGGACTGTCTGCGGTTCATGTTCTATTTTGCCTGAGGAGCCAAGCAAAAAAATGTGTCTTCAACGAAGCCCAATGAGTAGTACTAGCTATGTTCTCATATTTATCTAAATTTGAATGTATTTATACGTTATTTAGTGTCTAGATACATCTAGATTTTAGACAAACTTTAGATGTATATAAATAGACGGAAGGAGTATTATTGCTTAAACAAGATAGTGTCTAAATACATCTAGATTTAGACAAATTTCAGACGTCTATTTATAGAGGGAGAGAGTATTATTATTGTTCAAACAAGAAGGACGTGTGATCATAGGATGATAGTGTAGAGAAAGAGATGTGATCATACGATGATAGTGTAGCACGCGCTCCTCTTTGGAGGCCGTGAGACATTCAAACGTAGGCCGGCAGTGAAGGTGTCGTACAGAGAGGGATGGTGAAAATCTTTGGAGGCCCCAGACGATCGGAGGAATCGGAATCTGTACAACAGTCCGAATGTATATGCAGCACAGGGTTAGAACTGTAAATTAGTGTTAGTGGCGCACGCTTTCTTTCGCGAGGCAACTTTCTACTACTACGTACCTTTTGCTTTCTGCCTAGCAACCCGCGCGCGTCATGCATATGCGTCGTCTTTCCGGCAGACAGGCAGCGCAGGCGCGTGCGCGCTTCCGGCCGACTCCTTTTCGGCCATTGCCGGCCTCCAAGGCGCATCCCTCCAACTTTTCTCTCCTTCCCTCCTGCTGCGTGACCTGACCGGGTCCAATTCATTCTCACTGCTTACTGGTAGTACTGTGCCCTACTCCTACAGTCGCATAGCCGTAGGGATGTCCCTGCGAAAACGGTATGAGCATGACAATGACTAGCTGCCCTGGAACATAATTTTTTCATGGTGGCTCATACGACAGCTCGAGAAATACATATACACATGATGTCTATCACCGTGCACACTCACGCTGAAAAATGTTGGGATGAGGAGATACACAACCTCGCCCAGTAGCCTGTGTGAAAATGATTCTCTATGATTGCTTCAAATAATATATACGCAGCATAAATATAAACACAAGCGCACACAAGTGACACAAGAATTTACGTGAAAACTCTGAAGCAATCGTGAGAAGGGAAAAAAACACGGGTGTGAACCAACCGATTCATGCAAGCTTAACTATGAGAAACCTAGGTACAATGTCTTCTCTAGAACATCTACAGATTACAACACACTTCAACTCGTTGTTCACCTGCACCAACAACCACAAGAGGAGATACAACAATTAATAGCAGGGATATTAGAGTCTATGTCCCCCTTTAGTAATCAGTAAACTGATCTTAAATCATAGATCCAATTAGCATTAAATTTGGTAGACAATCATACATATGTGTTGAAAGCATACTGACAAAAAAAATAGCTCAATGTGACACCGTTTGCTTGCCTAAACTGTTAGTCTCCCAAAATTGCTCTATGCTGAAACTGCTGCATCAGCCCGAACTGATAAAACTGCTTTCAAATCTAATTCCCAACTGACCCAAATCTCAAACCAGCTAGCCAAATCAAAGTACTCAAAGTAAGGAACAAGCTCACTGAGTTTGGAGCCAATAAAAAATGTATGATCATCCAATCAATTTCTTGAAGATAGGCCGGCCAGATCTCAAAAATCTGGACAGAATTCACCGCTCCTTCCTCTTCCTCTCTTCTCACTTGGTTGTGGTGTTCTATTGTG
Source organism: Lolium rigidum (assembly GCF_022539505.1). Lineage (NCBI taxonomy): Eukaryota > Viridiplantae > Streptophyta > Magnoliopsida > Poales > Poaceae > Lolium > Lolium rigidum. The sequence goes on from NC_061509.1 coordinate 262,414,239, forward strand.
TTCCCTCTTCCTCTCACAATAGTGGCCAACTTCTGGCTTGCTTCTTGCTTGCTCTCAAACACACTTCCACAAATGGTGGCTAGGGTTTTCTCTTTTCTACCTCTCAAGGAGGTCGCTCAGCTATTGGATGCGAACATCGATCAATGTGTTGATACGTGTTGTGCTTTCTAGGCTGATGTTGGCTGCCAGCACACCTCCATGTGGAGGGACATGGCCCAACAAACTCCCCCTCCCAATATCATGGAAGGTCTCACTACAAATGTGTAATATCCCAGGATTTGGGGTTACAAAAATAGAGGAAATAGATGTGGGCATTGCATTCATGCATAGAAAATCCGGGGAATTTTCGCGCTTTCAAGTAAAACCTGTCACAAGAATGCGAAGTTTCACTTGACTCGATTGAATTGAAGTAGCTCATCAAGTCAAGTGCTATAAACTTCAATGTGACCTTTGCAAAAACCTTGTTTTGGGTAGAGATGATTTGATCTATGGGTTAGATCCATTGGAACTAAAATCAACACAACAACACTTTAAGCAATGATCAATTTCTTGATCTTCTAAAAGATCATAATAGGGTATTCCTTGCACCAACACCTTGATTCATATGCAACTACAAATCAAAGAACAAGAAACAAATGAGAAACTATTCTTGACTTATATTTTTCATGTCTTTAACAAATAAATATTCCTACCATGAACCTCATGGTATTTCTTGAACTAAACTTTTGAATTTAAGATCAACACAAGCTTATCATTAAACCCTAGATATGGGAGAGGTCTATACACATCAAAGAGATAAGAAACAAACTCTGGATTATTAACACTTAAAAGTTGAGCAACTACCTTGAGGTATAATTGAATTCACTTTAAAACTTATTACCAAATATGGTAAAACACAAGGACCTAATTGCATAAAAGCCAAACATTCTGATTTTAATCATAACTTATTAAATATGTGGAATTTCACAAAACTAAATTCGTTTACATTACGAATTATAGTTCAAACTATTTGAATAAAATAAACTATGAGTATTTTGAAACTCATATGATCATGCCTTGGTCAAATCAAACATCACCATTCAAAATTGGGGTATAATCCTTATCTTTGACATTTTGATCCCAATTATAATATAAATACAATCACATATGATATAGTGACTCACCCACAAGCATAAAATCATTCACAAGATATTTAGTAACAAAAGCCACTTGGCTATCCAAAAACAAATCACATGAGATGATAATACCCATGCTACATATTATGAAAATATCTACATAGCTTGAATCCTAAGCTATGCCACCTTGATACGTCTCCAACGTACCTATAATTTCTGATGTTCCATGCTTGTTTTATGACAATACTTACATGTTTTGCTTGCACTTTATAATGTTTTTATGCGTTTTCCGGAACTAACCTATTAACAAGATGCCGAAGTGCCGGTTCTCGTTTTCTCGCTGTTTTTGGTTCCGAGAAAGGCTGTTCGGGCAATATTCTCGAATTCGACGAAATCAACGCCCAAGATCCTATTTTTCCCGGAAGCATCCAGAACACCGAAGGAGAGTCGGAGGAGAGCCAGGGGTCCACCACACAGGTGGGCCGCGCGGGCCACACCCTAGCCGCGCCGGCCTGGTGTGGGGCCACCCTGTCGCCCCTCCTGCGCCGCCTCTTCGCCTATTTAAGCCCTTTCGACCTAAAAACGCAGGTACCAATTGACGAAACTCCGGAAAGACTCCGGGGCGCCGCCGCCATCGCGAAACTCCAATTCGGGGGACGAAGTCTCGTTCCGGCACCTCGCGGGACGGGGAAGTGCCCCCGAAGCCATCTCCATCAACGCCACCGCCTCCATCATGCTCCGTGAGTAGTTCCCCCATGGACTACGGGTTCTAGCGATAGCTAGTTGGTACTCTCTATCCCATGTACTTCAATACAATGGTCTCATGAGCTGCCTTACATGATTGAGATCCATCCGATGTAATCGGTGTTGTGTTTGTTGGGATCCGATGGATGATACATTATGATTAGTCTATCTATAAAGTTTGTGAAGTTATTGTTGCTGCAATCTTGTTATGCTTAATGCTTGTCACTAGGGCCCGAGTGGCATGATCTTAGATTTGAGCTCTATACTTATTGCTTAGATTGTATCTACAAGTTGTATGCACATGTCTATGTCCGGAACCAAAGGCCCCAAAGTGACGAAATTGGGACAACTCGGAGGGAAGGCTTAGATATGAGGATCACATGTTTTCACGGAGTGTTAATGCTTTGCTCCGGTGCTCTATTAAAAGGAGCACCTTAATTTCCAGATAGATTCCCTAGAGGCCCGGCTGCCACCTGCTGGTAGGACAAAAGATGTTGTGCAAGTTTCTCATTGCGAGCACGTACGACTATATATGGAAAACATGCCTACATGATTAATAAGCTGGATGTTCTAACTTAATGCTTTGAATCTTATCAATTGCCCAACTGTAATTTGTTCACCCAACACTTGTCACTTGTTATTGGAGAGTTACCACTAGTGTAGATCGCTGGGAACCCCGGTCCATCTTTCATCATCATATACTTGTTCTACATGACATTGGAAGCAGTATCAACTATTTTCTGGTGCCATTGCTCTCATATTACTGCTACTGCTGCTGTGTTACTGTTACTACTGCTCTTATATTACTGCTGCTTTCACATCACCCCTGTTACTAGTGCTTTTCCAGGTGCAGCTGAATTGACGACTCAGTTGTTAAGGCTTATAAGTATTCTTTACCTCCCCTTGTGTCGAATCAATAAATTTGGGTTTTACTTCCCTCGAAGACTGCCGCGATCCCCTATACTTGTGGGTTATCAAGACCGTTTTCTAGCGCCGTTGCCGGGGAGGCATAGCTCTACTCATAAGTTCACCTGGGGAGTACACTCTACCTCTATCTCTGTTTTTATTTTATTTTATTTTGTTTTGCTTAGTTTACTTTTGTCTAGTTTATTTGTGCTTAGTTTATTTCTGTCTTGTTTTATTTTTCTTAGTTTACTTTTGTCTAGTTTCTTTTTGTCTTGTTTTACTTTTCTCATATACCCAAAAATCCATAAAAATTTGAAAAACCGAAAAATTAAAAACTGGTGTTATGGGAGAACCTATAACTTACTTGGAGCTTATAGAATATTATAATAATTATAGAGAATCAAGAACGGGAAAAGTTATGAGTGTTGTGATAGAAAAATTGAATACAATTGCTAAAATCTTGCTTAAACGCCATGATATAAACTGTTGCTCTCAACAGGACACTAAACATCTTAAATTTCAATGTGGCTTTAGTGAGGAATTTTTAATTAAGAACTATAATCGGAATAGCTATATTCATTTTGGGTTTGAAGAGGTAGAACAATTTGTCATATTTATGGGAGCCTCCGAGATAGAATCCTTCATGGTTAAAAATTATGAAACTTGTGTTGTTTGTAAGGACCTTAAAGATTATGTCTCTTCTATCCTTAATTTTTGCAATGAAAGTTACACTGATAATCCTTATATCATTGATTATAAAGAGAGACTCATTAATGCACAAGAATGCACTCACAATTTGCAGGGACCTGTGGAAGAAGAAATTGATGAACCTGAAAGCTCATTGGATGAAAAAGAAGAGGAGAGTGATGAACAAAAGGAGGAAGAATGGATTAGCTACCCATGCCAACCTTCTAATGAGAGTAACTCTTTATCTCTTACACTATTTGATTGTCCTCCATGCTTACCGAAAGAGGTTGAATGTTATGTTCTTGTGGATTCTCTTGAAATATTCCCTATGAGTAAAACTTGTGAGAATAATTATGCTACTGTTATTTATGATAATCCATGCTACTTTGATAAATCTTATGATAATGCTTTGTTTGTGCTCGATGTCGAAATGCATGGTACTAAAGAATTTTGCGTACCAAATGTTTATGATAAAGCTCTTGATGATGGTCCTATGTTACTTGATAATATTAATTGTACTACTAATGAAAATGGGATTGGAGAGGTCTTGACATTATCTATGAGTCCCATATCTCTTGAGATTGATCAACCATCTTGTTATATTATTGATAAAAGTGTATTTGAAAGTTTTAATCCCACTATTTTTGAGCTTGATAAAAATTATGTGTTTATGGATCATGAAAAGCATGCTATATGTGATAGTTATATTATTGAGTTTGTTCATGAAGCTACTGAAAATTATTATGAGAGAGGAAAATATGGTTGTAGAAATTTGCATGGAACTAAAACACCTCTCTATATGCTTAAAATTTTGAAGTTACTCTTGTTTTATCTTCTTATGCTTGTCACTTTGTTCTTCATGAATTTATTTGTGTACAAGATTCCTATGCATAGGAAGTGGGTTAGACTTAAATGTGTTTTGAATTTGCTTTTTGATACTCTCTTTTGCTTCAACTCTTATTTCTTGCGAGTGCATCATTAAAGCTGTCGAGCCCATCTTAATGGCTATAAAGAAAGAACTTCTTGGGAGATAACCCATGTGTTTATTTTGCTACAGTACCTCTATTTTATATTTGTGTCTTGGAAATTGTTACTACTGTAGCAACCTCTCCTTATCTTATTTTTATCGCATTGTTGTGCCAAGTAAAGTCTTTGATAGTAAGGTTCATACTAGATTTGGATTCTGCGCGAAACAGATTTCTTGTCGTCACGAATTTGGGCCTAATTCTCTGTAGGTAACTCAGAAAATTATGCCAAATTACGTGAGTGATCCTCAGATATGTACGCAACTTTCATTCAATTTGAGCATTTTCATCTGAGCAAGTCTGGTGCCATTTTAAAATTCGTCTTTACGGACTGTTCTGTTTTGACAGATTCTGCCTTTTATTTCGCATTGCCTCTTTTGCTTGTGTTGGATGGATTTCTTTGTTCCATTAGCTTCCAGTAGCTTTGTGCAATGTCCGAAGTGTTAAGAATGATTGTGTCACCTCTGAACATGTGAATTTTTGATTATGCACTAACCCTCAAATGAGTTTGTTTCGAGTTTGGTGTGGAGGAAGTTTTCAAGGGTCAAGAGAGGAGGATGATATACTATGATCAAGAAGAGTGAAGAGTCTAAGCTTGGGGATGCCCCGTGGTTCATCCCTGCATATTTCAAGAAGACTCAAGCATCTAAGCTTGGGGATGCCCAAGGCATCCCCTTCTTCATCGACAAATTATCGAGTTTCTTCTCTTGAAACTATATTTTTATTCGGTCACATCTTATGTACTTTGCTTGGAGCGTCTGTTTGTTTTTGTTTTTGTTTTTGTTTGAATAAGATCGGATCCTAGCAATCCTTGTTTGGGAGAGAGACACGCTCCGCTTTTTCATATGAACACTTGTTCTTCGTTTTACTTTTAATGTTCAATGATAAAAGTTGGAAGCTACATCACTTATGGTTATTTGGTTGGAAACAGAAAATGCCTCATATTGTCTTGAATAATTTGACACTTGGCAATTGTTTTGAGCTCTCAAGTAGATCATGATTAAGTTTTTTCATGTAGTTTAAACCTATTAGTGGAGAACTACTTGTAGAGCTTGTTGAAATTGGTTTGCATGATTGGTCTCTCTTAAGGTCTAGATATTTTACGGTAAAAGTGTTTGAGCAACAAGGAAGACGAGTGTAGAGTATTATAATGCTTGCAATATGTTCTTATGTAAGTTTTGTTGTACCGGTTCATACTTGTGTTTGCTTCAAACAACCTTGCTAGCCAAAGCCTTGTACTGAGAGGGAATGCTTCTCGTGCATCCAAAACCTTACGCCAACCACTATGCCATTTGTGTCCACCATACCTACCTACTACATGGTATTTCTCCGCCATTCCAAAGTAAATTGCTTGAGTGCTACCTTTAAACAATTCAAAATTTATCACCTCTGATTTGTGTCAATGTTTAATAGCTCATGAGGAAGTATGTGGTGTTTATCTTTCAATCTTGTTGGGCAACTTTCACCAATGGACTAGTGGCTTCATCCGCTTATCCAATAACTTTGCAAAAAGAGCTGGCAATGGGATTCCCAGTCCCAAATTAATTAACAAAAATAGACACTCCTCCATGGTATGTGATTGTTGGACGGCACCCGAAGGATTCGGTTAGCCATGGCTTGAGAAAGCAAAGGTGGGGAGGAGTGTCATTATAATAAAACTAAAATAAAAAGGCACTCCTTCATGGTATGAGATTGTTGGCGAGGCACCTGGATTCGGTTAGCCATGGTTTGTGAAAGAAAGGTTGGAAGGAGTGCCACACAAAAATAAAAATAAAATGGGAGCCGCTCTTTGAAGGTTTGTCCGGCAAGGGGGTTAGAGTGCCCACTACCATTCGTTGACAACAACAAACACCTCTCAAAACTTTACTTTTATGCTCTCTTTATGTTTTCAAAACCAAAGCTCTAGCACAAATATAGCAATCAATGCTTCCCTCTGCGAAGGGCCATTCTTTTACTTTATGTTGAGTCGGTTTACCTACTTCCTTCCATCTTAGAAGCAAACACTTGTGTCAAGCTGTGCATTGATTCTTACATACTTGCTTATTTGCATTCATCATATTACTTTATGTTGACAATTATCCATGAGATATGCATGTTGAAAGTTGAAAGCAAGCTGCTGAAACTTAAATCTTCCTTTGTGTTGCTTCGATGCCTTTACTTTGAATCTATTGCTTTATGAGTTAACTCTTGTGCAAGACTTTTGATGCTTGTCTTGAAAGTACTCTTCATGAAAAGTTTTGCTATATGTTATCTATTTGTTAGCAACTATAGATTATTGCCTTGAGTCACTTCATTCATCTCATGTGCTTTGTAATAGTAGGATCAAGGTTATGTAAGTAGCATGTCACTACAGAAATTATTCTTTTTATCGTTTACCTACTCGAGGGCGAGCAGGAACTAAGCTTGGGGATGCTGATACGTCTCCAACGTACCTATAATTTACGATATTCCATGCTTGTTTTATGACAATACTTACATGTTTTGCTTGCACTTTATAATGTTTTTATGCGTTTTCCGGAACTAACCTATTAACAAGATGCCGAAGTGCCAGTTCCTGTTTTCTGCTGTTTTTGGTTCCAGAAAGGCTGTTCGGGCAATATTCTCGGAATTGGACGAAATCAACGCCCAAGATCCTATTTTTCCCGGAAGCATCCGGAACACCGAAGGAGAGTCGGAGGAGAGCCGAGGGGCCACCACACGGTGGGCCGCGCGGGCCACACCTCGGCCGCGCCGGCCTGGTGTGGGGCCACCCTGTCGCCCCTCTCGCGCCGCCTCTTCGCCTATTTAAGCCCTTTCGACCTAAAAACGCGGTACCAATTGACGAAACTCCGAGAAAGACTCCGGGGCGCCGCCGCCATCGCGAAACTCCAATTCGGGGACGAAGTCTCGTTCCGGCACCCTGCGGGACGGGGAAGTGCCCCGGAAGCCATCTCCATCAACGCCACCGCCTCCATCATGCTCCGTGAGTAGTTCCCCCATGGACTACGGGTTCTAGCGATAGCTAGTTGGTACTCTCTATCCCATGTACTTCAATACAATGGTCTCATGAGCTGCCTTACATGATTGAGATCCATCCGATGTAATCGGTGTTGTGTTTGTTGGGATCCGATGGATGATACATTATGATTAGTCTATCTATAAAGTTTGTGAAGTTATTGTTGCTGCAATCTTGTTATGCTTAATGCTTGTCACTAGGGCCCGAGTGGCATGATCTTAGATTTGAGCTCTATACTTATTGCTTAGATTGTATCTACAAGTTGTATGCACATGTCTATGTCCGGAACCAAAGGCCCCAAAGTGACAGAAATTGGGACAAGCTGGAGGGAAGGCTTAGATATGAGGATCACATGTTTTCACGGAGTGTTAATGCTTTGCTCCGGTGCTCTATTAAAAGGAGCACCTTAATTTCCGATAGATTCCCTAGAGGCCCGGCTGCCACCGGCTGGTAGGACAAAAGATGTTGTGCAAGTTTCTCATTGCGAGCACGTACGACTATATATGGAAAACATGCCTACATGATTAATAAGCTGGATGTTCTAACTTAATGCTTTGAATCTTATCAATTGCCCAACTGTAATTTGTTCACCCAACACTTGTCACTTTTTATTGGAGAGTTACCACTAGTGTAGATCGGCTAGGAACCCCGGTCCATCTTTCATCATCATATACTTGTTCTACATGACATTGGAAGTAGTATCAACTATTTTCCGGTGCCATTGCTCTCATATTACTGCTACTCTGTCGTCGTGTTACTCTGTTACTACTCGCTCTTATATTACTGCTGCTTTCACATCACCCCTGTTACTAGTGCTTTTCCGAGTGCAGCTGAATTGACGACTCAGTTGTTAAGGCTTATAAGTATTCTTTACCTCCCCTTGTGTCGAATCAATAAATTTGGGTTTTACTTCCCTCGAAGACTGCCGCGATCCCCTATACTTGTGGGTTATCACACCTCATGCTTAAAAGATTGCTATGGATGAGAGCATGACAACCAAGCACCTTACTCATCAAATAAAAACAAGAGTCACCCACCTATGTGTCATGATACTAGAGCATGTCCAAGCCTATAAAAGGAACCCTCTACCTCATCCATTTCATCATCTTGTACCATGATACAAGCAAACCAAAGAGTTGGGCCACTCCATGATTTAGATAGGACCAAGATGAAGCAGCTAGGAGGTGGAGGCATACCACAAGATGCAGGTTTATTAGAATTTCTGAAGAACAAGCTACAGAAGATAGTAAGGTAGAATTCTTAGGCAGACCATATATTTAGATAATCACGTCATCATTCCTTGAGTAGAACCATAGATTATAATCCAAGTCCTTGTGGAGTGAGAGAGATAATTGGTATAACCCTAGCCAAATACTTCTAGTGATACTTTGGGAAGCCCATACCATGCATGATCATCACCATTGGGTAATGATCATAAACCCTAAGAACTTTAAGTAAGGAGCTATAAGAACAAGTTGATCATGATAATGCCATGATCATGCTTTGGAGAAATAGGAGAATAAGCCATAAGTTAAACCTAGTATAATAAGTAGATATCATCCATCACATAAAATCATAGGGAGACTACTAGCAAATCTAAACCATTTTTCATATCATGAGTAGAGAATTAATGACATTGTACTAAGACCTTGCCTAGTCAATTAGCTAAGCCAACCTTATAAATATTTTGAAGTAACTACCGTATAATGGAAGAAAGATCAAACCCTAGCATATCCTTAGCTTTTTAGTTAGTCAAGTCAACCTAATGTCAGTTACCCATAGAACTTATGCCTATAGCTCAACCCTAACTTATGAATGGTGATCATAAGCAGAGCCCATGCTTATGTTTCCAATGGTTGAACATAAGAAACATCTAGTGCTAAATCCCATAATTAAACCCATGTGTGGTGATTAATCACTCATCCTTATCACCAAGACCAAACCATGATGAGGATAATAACTACCCTAAATATTTCATGGTTAAATTAAAAGATAAAATAGTAATAACTTTGGAGAAGTTTTGACATAAGTTCCAAGTCCTTAGCCAATAGGTGAGAACATAAACTAATAAGCAAGTAACCACATTATCAAATAAGAAGTTAAGTAATAAGGTCAACCCTAAAGTATTTTATTAGAAAAGGAATACCAGGTAAATACCTTATACATTAATGAGAAATCTTATAAACCTTAATAAAATATTCTTAGAGCCAAGAGAGTGATAGATTGAATTATCATCATTAAGAAACCTATTTGAAAAGTTAACTATATTTAAATGCAAGTGTAAAACCAATATGGTTAAGCCATTACCAAGAACCAATAATATTTATACCATAAAAGGGAAGTCAAGTTCAAAGTAATTTAAATTGATTAGTTCCACAAGAAAAAAGGAAATTAAAATGAATGCTTAAAATCATGCCTAATTGAAAATTGCAATAAAGCTTAAATATATTAAATATTTGTTCTGAACAACAAAACCATGTAATTGTCATTGCTATTAAGTCCTAATTAAAATAGGTAAAAAAATTTGCAAACAGAATTGAATTCAAATTAGAATTCAAAAATGCAATTGAAAACAGAAAAGGAAAAGAGAGGAAAAAGGGCTTACCAGACCAAACCTGGCCGTAGCAGCCCAACACCATCACCACACCGCGGCCCAGCCCAAATACCGATTCGCCTGGATAAGACCGAAGACGAAGTCTTCGTCTTTGTCTTCGCCATCGACGATGCGCGGGAGGACGCCAGTGCGATGAGGAGAGCCACGTCCCGGCCGCCCTTGCTGACCACGCTCTCGACGACGACCGCAGTGGCCGTATAAGTACAAGGAGGAAGCCCCAGAGCCTCGTTCTTCTTCTTTTCGTCACCATGGCTGAAACCCTAGCCGCCAGCCACCATCTCGCCCCAGCGATTCAACCACCCCGAAGCCCGTCGTTGAGCTCAGGAGGAGCGCCTCGATGTCCTTGTTCATCTGGTGCAATCATGCATCAAGAGGAGATCGGAGGAGGGATAATTTGACCATTCCCTTTCGCGGTACTGCGAAGGAAATGGTGACCGCTGATGACCCACAAGTATAGGGGATCGCAACAGTCTTCGAGGGAAGTATTACCCAATTTATTGATTCGACACAAGGGGAGACAAAGAACACTTGAAAGCCTTAACGACGGAGTTGTCAATTCAGCTCGCACTGGAAACGGACTTGCTCGCAAGAGTTTATCGAGTAGTAACGGTTTTATAGCAGATAGCAGTAGTAAAATAACAGCAACAGAGTAACAAAGACAGCAGTAGTGATTTTAGTAAACAGCAGGATTAAAATATTGTAGGCACGGGGACGGATGTCGGGCGTTGCATGGATGAGAGAAACTCATGTAACAATCATAGCAGGGCATTTGCGAGATAATAATAAAACGGTATCCAAGTACTAATCAATCAATAGGCATGTGTTCCAATTATAGTCGTACGTGCTCGCAATGAGAAACTTGCACAACATCTTTTGTCCTACCAGCCGGTGGCAGCCGGGCCTCAAGGGAAACTACTGGATATTAAGGCACTCCTTTTAATAGAGTACCGGAGCAAAGCATTAACACTCCGTGAACACATGTGATCCTCACGTCGCTACCATTCCCTCCGGTTGTCCCGATTTCTGTCACTTCGGGGCCATTGGTTCCGGACAGCGACATGTGTATACAACTTGTAGGTAAGATCATAAACAACGAATATCATGATGAAATAATAACATGTTCAGATATGAGATCATGGCACTCGGGCCCTAGTGACAAGCATTAAGCATAACAAGTTGCAACAATATCATAAAAGTACCATCTACGGACACTAGGCACTATGCCCTAACAATCTTATGCTATTACATGACCAATCTCATCCAATCCCTACCATCCCCTTCGGCCTACAGCGGGGAATTACTCACACATGGATGGGGGAAACATGGCTGGTTGATGGAGAGGCGTTGGCGGTGATGGCGGTGATGATCTCCTCCAATTCCCCGTCCCGGCGGAGTGCCGAACGGAGACTTCGGCTCCCGCGACGGAGTTTCGCGATGTGGCGGCGTTCGGAGGGTTTCGGCGACTTCGACTTCCCCTCGTGCGTTTTTAGGTCGAGGCGAATAAGTAGTCCGAAGGAGGGCGTCGGAGGCCAGCCGAGGGGCCACACCACGGGGCCGCGCGGGCCCCCCGGGCCGCGCCGCCCTATGGTGTGGGGCCCTCGGGCCTCCACCTTACTTGTCCTTCGGCTCCGTCGGTATTCGGGAAAATAGGCCCTTTCGTCAAAATCCCGAGGTTTTTCCCGAAAGTTGGATTTCGCACAAAAACGAGACACCGAAACGGTTCCGCTGAAAACAGCGTTAATCCGTGTTAGTTGCATCCAAAATACACAAATTAGAGGCAAAACAATAGCAAAAGGGTTCGGGAAAGTAGATACGTTTTGGACGTATCAACTCCCCCAAGCTTAGCTTATTGCTTGTCCTCAAGCAATTCGATTAACAACCGAGCGATAAAAGAACTTTCACGAACACATTTGCTCATATGATGTATATATTCTCATGATATGGCTAATACTTGAGCGGTTCATAATAAGGTACATGCAAATAAGATCATCTAACAGCTATGTCAATCATGAAGAGGTACCAACAATTAATAATAAGCATCATGAATCATGTATATAGGCAGGATTGCAATGTTCATAAGAGAGTATGATAAAGTGGTATCTCGCTTGCCTGTATTTGATTGGCAAAACATAAATGCCCGGGCACCTCGCGGAGTTCATAGAAAGACTAGAAGTAGTGATTGTCAAAGATAAAAGCATCAAAGTTATACCACAATCAATCATATTTTGAGACAAGCATATTATACTAAGAATGACAGTTGTGCTCTCAAGAAAGTGCTCAAAGAAAGGATGGAGACACAACATAAAAGTAAAAGATTGACCCTTCGCGAGAGGGAAGCGAGGGATTAACATGCGCTAGAGCTTTTCATTTGTAAAGCGAGAGTAAAATTATTTGGAGAGGTGTTTGTTGTTGTCAACGAATGGTAATGGGTACACCAACTACCTCGCCAACCGGACTTTCAAGAGCGGCTCCCATGAATTATTTGCATTTCTATGTGGCACTCCTTCCAACCTTTCTTACACAAACCATGGCTAACCGAATCCTCGGTGCCCGCCAACAATCACATACCATGAAGGAGTGCCTTTTTAGTTTAGTTTTATTATGATGATGACACTCCCCCAACCTTTGCTTACACAAGCCATGGCTAACCGAATCCTTCGGGTGCCGTCCAACAATCACAAACCATGGAGGAGTGTCTATTTAAGTTAATTAATTCGGGACTGGGAATCCCATTGCCAACTCTTTTTGCAAAATTATTGGATAAGCGGATGTGCCACTATTCCATATGAGAGTCCGTCAAAAGTAAATGACAAGGTTGAAAGCTAAACACCACATACTTCCTCATGAGCTATGAAACATTAACACAAATTAAGAAGCATTTTGAAGATTTTAAAGGTAGCGCATGAGAATTTACTTTGGAATGGTTTGAAATGCCATGCATAGGTATTTATGGTGGACACTCGGAATAACTTGGTTTTCATGTGTTTGGAGGCACGAGCAGCGTTCCCGCTCAGTACAAGTGAAGGCTAGCAAAAGACTAGGGAGCGACAAATCAGGGAGAGCGATGACTTGTCATAATCATGCTTGCGGCAAAATAAATTAAGCTGAGGCATAAAAGTGATACAAGAACTGCGAAGCAATGTAAATCATTGAGGCTTAATTGACTTTTGTTCAGTCATATGCATGCGTGAGCATGTGCCAAGTCGATATAAATGAATTATTCAGAGGAGGATACCACAATGCCATACTTACTTATGAATAAAACAATGCAAGCAAACATCCATGACATGCTACTCATATTAATAAATTGGAGCTAATCATGAGAGATCATGAACTACTAGACTTTCTTAAATAACATATACCTCACATGAACCAACTAAGCATGCTCACATGGATGAGTATATGTACAAAAATGAAAACAAATAGAGTTCATACCGAGCCTCTCACCACAATCGGATTGTCGTAGATCGTCATTATTGCCTTTTCACTTGTGTAGCTTGGATAATATGAAATGAAAACCACGCTCCAGCCACCAAAGACCATTGAACTCATAATGAACTTTACAAACCAAAGAAGAACAGCAAATATTTTTGGTGTTTTCGAATTTGAGAACAAGAACAAAAGGAAACAAGCAAACAAAACAAAAATCTTTTTGGGTTTTCTTATAGCAAACTAGCAATAGCAAATAAAGCGAAACAATTGCAAGAAACCAAGATAAACAAATGATGAAGAGAAACAACAGAAATATTTTTGGTCTTTTTGTGTTTTAGGAAAGAAACAAAGTGGAAACAAGAAATAGCAAACTAAAAGAAACACGAGAAAGCGAGATGGCAGAAATCTGCCAAAACCTGACAACAGTACAGAAATCGATTTTTACAAAAATCTTACGTTACTCAGTTCAAAAAGTGTTCAACTAATGAAAGTTAGATAACAACCTGGGGAACATGCACAAAAATTGGCTTCGCAAAATACTGTTCTGGCTGTGCGCACGAATTTTTACGGTAACAGCCCAGAATCTGTTTTCAGGCAGCACTTCCCCAAATATCATCTTCCTCTCATTAGAAAACCATTCAAACAAACTAAACAAGTATATACAAGTATCAACAACCATAATATGCAAAGAATGAGTGATGCCGGTATACCTCCCCCCAAGCTTAGGCTTTTGGCCTAAGTGGAGTTCAACCCCATCGAGGGCCTGGGTTCCACGCCGGTGGATCATACGTGGAGTAGTCATAATAAGGTACCGATGCGGAAGAAAAGCGTGGGGGTTCCTCATACCCAGCTTGTGGATGCGAAGAGCTTGCTGCATCGGATGACGAGTCGAGGTGTTCCTCGACCTCATCCGTGTTGTCTCGTGCACGATGGCTTCCTCCCTCGATGTATGCGTTAACCGCACTTTCCGTGACTCGACCAATCCTCCCCGGAATCAAAGTTAAACGGAGAAGGTGCAGGCAATCCTACTAATTTTTCAACTTTCTTAGTCCTTGTCCAAGATTTCTTGTAAAATTTTATTCTATAAGACAGGTTCCCTAAATTAGACGAACTAGAAAGAAATTCATGCTTAATCATGGAAGCTATGTCAAGCTTCTATATGGGGAGCGGAATATCAAGATGGTGAGGTCCTACATTATGCATAGCTAATAAGCGAGAAGCGATGAGACCTCCACAAATTCCTCCCTTCTCACGGTTAATGGCAAGTCTGTTGGCTATCAAAGCTCCCAAGTTATAAGTCCTATTACCTTGTAATGCAGCAGCTAGAAAGGCTAGATCCGGGATAGTTACTTTACCTCCATTCTTTCTCGCTAGAACGCACTTGGTAATGAAATAGGCGAAGTAACGAATAGCTGGGAAATGAATACTACTGATTTTACCATCGTCCTCCGAGAAGCTCCTCCCATGACAAATCATCTTGAAAAGGTCCAAGAGCTCTTGCGGCGATCCCTTTATCTTCTCGCATGATCCCCATTGCGGCACTCTGATTGCTGCACAAAAATCACTAAATGGCAAGTTGACAGTTTTATTATAAATTTTGTACTGAACCATGGGGTTAGATCGTGTCCAATTGAATTTAAAATCTTGCACTACTGATATAGTCAGTTTCACATATTGGCATGGTTCCCCATCAACAAAATCATCCAATCCTGCACGAGAGATTAAATTTTGGACGTCCTGCAAGATCCCCGCACTTCTCATGAAATCCGTACACGGATAGTAAGTGGGATATACTCCTTCTTCTCGGTGAACTCTTATGACCTGTGGCACCTCCAACTCATGTTGGTTGAGTTGGTGCCTACCTCCTTCCATTTTCTGAAATTTTCAACAAACAATATAAAACTTGATTTGGTGACATATAATTGAGGGGAACTACCATAGGAACTTGCTAGAGTACTAATCATGCATCAAAACTAATTTCTACCACTTAGAACAAGCATGCAAGCTCACTAAACATGTTACCTACAGCAGCAAAATATTCAAGATATACTCAACCAAACAAAATTCTATTTGGATAATCGAAGGAGTCACATACCGGAGAGCAAATGTGCCAAATTTCAAACAGAAATCTGGGCTGAGCAAAGAGATCGAAAAATCCTGAGCTCTTGAGCAAAAACGCGAGTGAGAGAAAGTTGGTTTGAGTTTTTTCGGGAGAGAGAAGATGCTTGGGAGAAAGAGATGATGTAGTGGGGCAAGGAGGGGCCCACACCACGGGGTGGCGCGCCCCCTTGCCTGGCCGCGCCGGCACTGTGGTGTGGCACCCTGTGGTGCCCCACAGGTCATCCTCCGGTGCTCCCAGTGCCTCGTCGAAAAATAGGACCAACGGTGTAATTTTCGTGAATTTTTGAAAACTTTGAAAAATGCACATTTACGGGTATTAAGTTTATTATTACGGCCGAGAAAATTTTGAAATCTCTAATCAACTAAGGAACTTTGCAAAATAAAAGTGCTACAGCAACTAGAGCAAGTGGAGGAAGAAAGAGATGTTGTTTACCTCCTCTATGCATATAAGATGTATTTGTTAACAAGGTTGATCAAGTCTTGCCACCAAATAAATTTTACATAGCATATGAAGAAATAAACCTCAAATCAATCATGTTACCTTGAATTGTATTGATATAGATCCAATCACAAGAGTTTGATATTCTTCTTTAGGCTCATATATAGGACAATCGATGGTTCCCACTTTGATAGTTCTCGCATGAGAAATAGTATTAACTCCGCACGCTTTTTCAATCCTCTTGGGGAAATAGACGGTGTGTTCCTTATCATCAACATTGAAAGTAACCTTTCCTTTATTGCAATCAATAACAGCCCCTGCGGTGTTAAGAAAAGGTCTCCCAAGAATAATAGACATATTATCATCTTCAGGCATTTCCAACACAACAAAATCGGTTAATATCAAGCGAGTTATTAGTAACTTGAACAGGAACATCCTCACATATACCAACAGGAATAGCAGTAGATTTATCAGCCATTTGCAAAGATATATCGGTAGGTATCAACTTGTCTAAGTAAAGTCTCTTATAAAGAGAAAAAGGCATAACACTAACACCGGCTCCCAAATCACATAGAGCAGTTTTAACATAATTATTCTTAATAGAACAAGGAATAGTAGGTATACCTGGGTCGCCCAACTTCTTTGGAACTTTGCCATTGAATGAGTAATTAGCAAGCATAGTGGAAATTTCCTCATTGGGGATTTTCCTTTTGTTAGTAACAATATCTTTCATATACTTTGAATAAGGAGGCAATTTAATAGCATCAGTCAAAGGGATTTGCAAGAATAAAGGTTTCATCCAATCACAGAATTTATTATAGTGTTCTTCTTCCTTTGATTTTAGTTTCTTAGCAGGGAAAAGGCATTTGCTTTTGCACCCAAGGTTCTCTTTCATTACCATGTTTCTCGGTAATAAAATCTTCTTTAGTATACTTTTTATTTTTAGCATGCTTTTCGAGTTCTTTTTCAACCTCTTCTTTATCGGGAGCATCATTCTTATCATTATCTTTATCATGTTCATTACCACTTTCAGTTTCAGCATCGGAAATAGAAATACTATTAGGATCATTAGCGGGTTCGGAGGATTCTACAACATTTTTATGTTTCTTCTTCTTTTTCTTAGATGGAGCTCTAGGTTCAATGCGTTGAGAATCTTGTTCAATTCTTTTGGGATGCCCTTCGGGATATAGAGGATCTCGGGTAGAGACACCACCTCTAGTTGTTACTTCATAAGCATGTTTTTCTTTAGAATTATTTCCTAGCAAGTCATTTTGCACTTTAGTGAGTTGATCAATTTGAGTTTGAACCATATGAAAATGTTTAACAAGCATCTTAACATCATTGGAGGTTCTCTCCACAATATCATGCAATTGACTAATAGCTTGAGAATTTTCCATTAAATGATTCTCTACCCTCATATTAAAATTTTCTTGCTTAACAATATAATTATCAAACTCATCTAAGCATTGCGCAGGAGGTTTTGAATACGGAATATCTTCCCTAGTAAAGCGCTGAAGGGAATTTACCTCAATCATGGATGAAGGGGAATTATCTCACATATATCTTCTATAGGAGGTAGATTCTTCACATCTTCGGATTTAATACCTTTCTCCTTGAGAGACTTCTTGGCTTCCCTCATATCTTCATCATTCAATTTAATTAAACCCCTCTTCTTCACTATTGGCATTGGAGTTGGTTCAGGCGTTGTCCAATCATCATAATTCCGGCCTATTTTAGCCAATAATTCTTCAGCGTCGTCTGGAGTTCTTTTCCTGAAAACACAACTAGCACAACTATCCAGGTATGCCCTAGACTCAATGGTTAGTCCACTATAAAATATATCAATTAAATCATGCTTTTCCAAATCATGGTCGAGCGGAGCTCTAATAAGAGAGCAAAATCTCGCCCAAGCCTCAGGCAATTTCTCTTCATCTCCCCGATCAAAATTATAAACTCTACGCAAAGCGACATGTTGAGCACTAGCGAGAAAAGTATTTCCGAAAGAAAACAGCAAGCAATTCTTTTGGACTTTTAATAGAACTAGGTGGCAAACTATTATACCAAGTTTTAGCGTCATCCTTTAATGAGAATGGAAAGATTTTAGCAACAAAGTAAGTACGCTTCTTAACATCATCAGAAAACAAACTACTCAAGGTAGATAACTCGGTCATGTGTTCAACGAGCACTTTCTTTTCAGTACCACAAAAAGGTGTTTTCTCAACAATAGCTATATGAGATAGATCAAGAGAAAAATCATAATCTTTATCCTTAATGTTTATAGGAGATGTGGCAAATTTAGGATCGGGAGACAGTTTATATCTAACGGTATGTTCGCAAGCAACTTTTTAATTTTTCTTGCATCGGTAGTAGCATGGCATTTTTCAATAAAATCATCATAAAGTTCCACATAATCTTCATCAAGATCATCACTAGAGTATTCAAGTTCGGGTGAATTAACAGGTGTAGTAACATCGGGAGTTTCGAGCATTTTCAATTTGTCTAGACCTAGCAATTTTAGCATCTAGAAAAGTTCCCAATGAACCACTATCATCAAGCACAGCGAGACATATTATCAGTATTATGAGAGTTTTCAGATTCAGCAGAAGTACCAGCATTTGAAGCATATGGCGGTGAAACAAGTTTATCAATCACGAGATGGTGAATCAAGAGCAGCGAGAGGTACTCGAGTTGTACCTTTTCTTGTAGTGGATGGTAATATGGCGACCTTAGTATCGCGAGTTTTACCCATGATGGAGAATTTGCAGCGAACAATATCAATCCAAGTGAACTTCCAAATAAAGCTATGCTCCCCGACAACGGCGCCAGAAAATAGTCTTGATGACCCACAAGTATAGGGGATCGCAACGGTCTTCGAGGAAGTATTACCCAATTTATTGATTCGACACAAGGGGAGACAAAGAACACTTGAAAGCCTTAACGGCGGAGTTGTCAATTCAGCTGCACACGGAAACAGACTTGCTCGCAAGAGTTTATCGGTAGTAACGAGTTTTATAGCGAGTAGCGATATTGAAATAACAGCGACGAGTAACAAAGACAGCGATAGTGATTTTAGTAAACAACGGGATTAAAATACTCGTAGGCACGGGGACGGATAACGGGCGTTGCATGGATGAGAGAAACTCATGTAACAATCATAGCGGGGCATTTGCGGATAATAATAAAACGGTATCCAAGTACTAATCAATCAATAGGCATGTGTTCCAATTATAGTCGTACGTGCTCGCAATGAGAAACTTGCACAACATCTTTTGTCCTACCAACCGGTGGCAGCCGGGCCTCAAGGGAAACTACTGGATATTAAGGTACTCCTTTTAATAGAGTACCGGAGCAAAGCATTAACACTCCGTGAACACATGTGATCCTCACGTCGCTGCCATTCCCTCCGGTTGTCCCGATTTACGTCACTTCGGGGCCATTGGTTCCGGACAGCGACATGTGTATACAACTTGCGAGGTAAGATCATAAACAACGAATATCATGATGAAATAATAACATGTTCAGATCCGAGATCATGGCACTCGGGCCCTAGTGACAAGCATTAAGCATAACAAGTTGCAACAATATCATAAAAGTACCATCTACGGACACTAGGCACTATGCCCTAACAATCTTATGCTATTACATGACCAATCTCATCCAATCCCTACCATCCCCTTCGGCCTACGGCGGGGAATTACTCACACATGGATGGGGGAAACATGGCTGGTTGATGGAGAGGCGTTGGCGGTGATGGCGGTGATGATCTCCTCCAATTCCCCGTCCCGGCGGAGTGCCAGAACGGAGACTTCTGGCTCCCGCGACGGAGTTTCGCGATGTGGCGGCGTTCTGGAGGGTTTCTGGCGACTTCGACTTCCCCTCGTGCGTTTTTAGGTCGAGGCGAATAAGTAGTCCGAAGGAGGGCGTCGGAGGCCAGCCGAGGGGGCCACACCACGGGGCCGCGCGGGCCCCCCGGGCCGCGCCGCCCTATGGTGTGGGGCCTCGGGCCTCCACCTTACTTGTCCTTACGGCTCACGTCGGTATTCTGGGAAAATAGGCCCTTTCGTCAAAATCCCGAGGTTTTTCCTGAAAGTTGGATTTCTGCACAAAAACAAGACACCAGAACAGTTCTGCTGAAAACAGCGTTAGTCCGTGTTAGTGTCATCCAAAATACACAAATTAGAGGCAAAACAATAGCAAAAGGGTTCGGGAAAGTAGATACGTTTTGGACGTATCAACCGCCGCGACGCCTCCGTCTTCAATCGACACTGGCGACCCTACAGGAAGCATCCAGGTGACCTTGCGCATCTCCTGAGCATCTTATTGAGCCCTAGATCATGTCGTAGCACCCCTGTCACCGTCGACCACCGTCCGCCGCCGCTGATCCTCACCGTCGGCCATGCTCCGGTTACCATTTCCGAGCGGCACGACCACCAGTAGGTTCACCTCGTTGCCCTCGTTCGAACAAGCACACGCGCACGCTCGCGGGAGCACTCCAACGCTGGCGCCGTCCTTGACTGGCCACCGGTGGAGCACATGGTTGCCATGTTGGCAATTTTGACCTTTGTCAAAGCCACGTGGTATCCAACGTGACCACAGGCCCACCAGTCAGTCTCTGTAGCTAGATCCAACCCGGGTACATTTAGTAATTCCATTTAAATTCAAATCCAGAAAATATCTGTAACTTTGCAGATATATATAAAATTCATCTTAGCTCAGAAAAATACAATTGAGATATCAAAATGTTCATAAAAATAAAATCTATCCAATAAAACTATAATATGAATTTTTATTTTAATTTAAAATTTAATTGTTTAACCTTTATTATTTAAGCCTTTTCTTTTATCCTAAATTCAATTAAAATACAATAATTAGGAAAACTTTATAAAATAAATAAAAAAACCATTAAGTTAGTAAGGAAAACATTAAAACTAATTTCCTTTATCATTAACTTATTAAATCCTTATTAGAGGGATTTAAACCCTAAATGGTCTTTATTTTAATAATTAATCTTCTAAAAATAATAAAATGCCAAATCCACTATTATTTTTATTTCAAAGTTGTTCATAATTCAACTTCATAATCAAGCTATGAATTTAAAGAATTTAGTATTCCATGTATGCATACCCATCAAACCTAGATGATCAAATAGGATCAAGCAAGTGTAAACCCTAATTCCGATTACCAAGGTCATCATCCTTAATTGACCACCTTTAGTATCAAACCAATTTGATCAACCCTAATGGTAACCATGATTGATGTTTGCCCTTACATAGCATACTCCACTAAACCATAATAGTGTTAGATACTTATGAACCATCATATCTAGGAGCCAACTATTCCTTACTTAATGGATCCAATAGCAAACCCTAGATAACCTCAACCGTAATTGAAATACTTCTTAATACTTAAGTAATATGTTCTTCAAAAGTTATTCTTTTGAAGTAAATAAGGAGTAGCCATCAACCCTACTTAATAGGATCTATAAACCCTAGCCACCAGTAAGGTTTACCAACCTTGATAGCACCCATGTATAATGATTTGCTTAAGATGTGCTTCACTAAAACCATATAAGCTCTAGATGTTGATGAATCCAACTTTGTTGTGATCCATCTAATCCTTAATCTACTTGGAACCATAGTAAACCATAGAACCCCACAACCATAATTATCATACTTGTTCTTCATTAAATAACATGTTCTTTAAAAGTTATTCTTTTGAAGTATATGATAAGTAATCATTAACCATGCCATCTAGTACTAAACCAACAACTTTTCATTACATGTTAGGACTATATCAAAACTTATTGTTGTGTGCTAGTAATATTATTGTTGTGATATATTGCACTACTTTATTATGATACCAAATAATCAACCCTTAATAAGAACCGTGTTTGTGAATCACTCTAAAAGTGCAACACACCCTAAACCAAGCATACCAACTCACTAATCCTAAATCATCGGGGTTAGGTCACGCTTAGAGCGATTGCATCTCATACTTATGCATTATTGCATCCTTGCCAATCTTTTAAACATCGTCCTTACCGGACGATGATGCTATTTCAGAATTTGGAGTTATTTTGTATCGAAGACCTTGGCTGCATAATCTTGCTGTCAAGAAAGGAAAGTTCATCGCTTGCTCATGTTACTTTGAGTAGTTTTACCAAATTACTTGCAAAGTACTATACTTATCACTCTTGCATGAGAAGCAAAAATGCTAATTTCATAAATATGAGTATGACTATGTGGTGGGCAATGGAACCATGGTGTGAGTATGGTGGAGGTTACATTGCAATGGGTTTATATCCATCTAGGATTAACAACAAATGTCGTCCAGTGATTCTTGTGCCGTAAAAATCGTGTTAACCATAAGATCTGGAGTGGGACGGAGTAGTCAAGTGTGTTCCTTCCTCTCGTACATCAACGGATGCGCTTACCGTAGCAGTTGTGTCTTGCGAGAACAACCGGTGGGTGGGGATCCCATGCTAATTCCCCACGGTAATGCGGTCTATGAGGGGTTGCAATGACCGGCGAAGGTATCAAGGTCGCGAAACCTGATAGTTGTCGAGGTCGGAAGGTATCCAAGTGATACAAGACCGGCGAGGACCCAAGGTCGGAATTGCAACAAAGGGTGGGTGTGCGAGGTCGCGGAGGAATACAATATTGGATAGGACCTTATACCGGGCCTCACACCATGGAAGTGTGGACGGGAAAGTACGCCCGGTTGGCACCAAGGTTAAGATCTCTTATGGGTAAAGCAACACACCTCTGCAGAGTGTAACAAATCGTGACATGTCACTCCCTGTTTCGGGTTATGGAACTGCGAACGCGGCCGGAAAGTAACTCCATGAAGTTCTAGACACCCGGTGAAGGCTGACGGACATAGTTCTTCAGAATAAAAGCAACCTTTTGAAGAAATGATTACAAAAACTTGCATAGCCTTGGACTTTTTGGTCTCTGGTTGTAGTTAGTGCATTAAGCACCTCTTTCCTATAATGAACTTGTTGAGTACGCTCGTACTCATCCCACCTTAAATCCCCTGCTTAGATATGGAGGCATCGAAGGAGGATCTACAGTGCAACTCGAAGGCCGAGGAGTCAACAACTACTTCAAGGGACAGGACCGTGTCAGAAGAGTCAAATACCACATCCAATAAGGAGAAAATCTAGATTAGTAGTAAAAGGGAACTAGCTCCCTAAACCTAGCTCCTAATTAGCTAGAATCTAGTCATAGCCTCTATAGCTAGTCAAACCCTCTAGAAGTAGAGTTCCTGATAAGATTAGATGACGAGACGTTTTTCTGGAGTTTATTTGTAGTTTTACCTCATTGTAAAGTAGGAGGTTATGTTGATCTTTTGTAAAGAGTCAGATTTTTAATTCTATAGACATGCCTTGGCCCCGCATATGTTTCTGTTGTACCACTCTGAGCGATGTAATACTAGTGGAACGGTGTTTTATTGGTGTTATATGCCTTTGTTACTGTTATGAACTCGGCTTCAGTTGTGTTCAAAGCCGCACACTTTTGCGATATGCATTGCCATGCCACCGCTCTCCCTGAATGGGTAATCAAATAACATGTAGCACACTTTCTACCATCGACATCTCCAGTCAAGTCTGAATCTGAATAAGCAATCGTCTTGGGCTCAGTAGCACCAAAACAAAGCTTCATATTTGTGTTGCCCCGGAAATACATCGAAATCCACTTGACGGCTTCCCAATGTGGTCTTCCTGGATTAGAAATAAATCTTCTCACCGTACTAACCTGTTGAGCAGTGTCAAGTCGTGTTCACACCATAGCATAAATCAAACTCCCGACCGGTAAAGCATAAGGAGCATTATGCATTTCCTTTTGCATCTTATCTGTGGAGGGGCATTGGTTTTTCTCAACTTGAAATGACATGTTAGTGGATAACTTACTTCCCTTGTCTCGTCCGTTTTGAACTTTCGAAGTACTTTCTCAATATACTTCTCCTAAGATAAGTACAACTTGTTGGATTTTCTATCTCTCAATATTCACGTCGAGAATACAATTTACTAGCCCAAGTCTTTCATGGCAAAACTTTCTCAACTCTTTCTCTAGTCTAGCAATTCTAGAGACATTCTTGTCAACAATGAACATATCATCAACATAGAGCAACAACATGGTAAAATCATCACCTGATAACCTCTAGATAAAAATACATTGGTCTGAGCTACACCTCTTGTAGCCTTTCTCCCCATGACCGAATAAAACTTCATGTGCCATTTTCTTGGTGTTATTTTAGGCCATATAGATTTTTCTTCATCTTGCACACATAGTCTTCTTTGCCTTCAACAAGAAACCCCTCAGGCTGCTCATGAAGGAAATATGTCGTGGAGGCCATAATAAAGTTATATTATTCATATTTTTTTTGTTTCATAATTAAGTTTATATTTTATGTTGCAATTGTACTAGCTCTGGATATTTTGATATTGGAGGAAACCTATTACATGTTTGTAATCATAAACACAAAATAAGATATTCCTAGTCCCGCCTCTATGACTAGCTCATGTTATATTGATATGTGCATTTTGTATTATCATGATAACAACTTATAAGACTATTTTATATTGTTATTTGCATTAATATATCATTACTTAAGAATTTTTAGATGATTTATGGGACTTTTCTATAAAATCCCTTTATTTTGGTTTTAACTATGTATGGCAGAAAAGCCTTTTGTTAGTATTTTAAGATTATAGGAGCTACTAGACTCCAAAAAGGGCAAGGCCAGAGGCCACACTTAGCAATTTTCAGGAGGAACAAAATAAGATGAAGTGGGAAACCATGAGGTCAACAGGCTAGTAAATAGAGCAGATGGTGCGGGGCCCACCCTAGGTCGCGCCACCTGGGCTCTTTCAGCCCTCGAACGATGTCTCAGCTCCTCCTTTCACATACCTCCTTATATACCCCGAAAACCTATCCTCACGGGAGGACGAAGCTTTCCGTTAAACAAAGCACCACCACCAAGATCTTTATTTTGGGGGTTAGATTCGTCCTGCTCTCCACGTCGGAGAGGGGGATTTCGACGCTATCTTCACAACCATCGTCACCAACACCGTCTCCATCAACCATGTTCTCACTCTCCATCACCATGAGTGAGTAGTTATCTATAGGCACATGAGGTGGATGGGGATTGGATGAGATTGATCATGTAATCAGGCATATGTATCGATATTTGAGGTGTTTATCTTGAGGATATTCTTGTATGGTGTTGATACACCTTTTCTATATTTAATGATTATTGCTAGGGCCTGAGTGGCATGATTTTAGCACTAAACTTTTATTGCCCCATCGCATATATGAGTTTGGTATGTATCTGCAAAGTGCATTGCATATTATTATGTTGAACCTGCGAACCCTAAAGTGACAGTTAGGTAAAACAAGGAAAATATGTGGTAGTTTGAGGATATTGTATGTTCATGGAGTGCTAATGCATTGTTCCGAGCTATTCGAAAGGGTATACCTTAATTACATGTAGTTCCAAGTTGGCCCCGGTGAAATGGGCAGGTAGGACAATAGATGTTATGCAAATTCTTTTGGTTAGTACACATAACTATATGTACAACACATACCAACAAACAACGGAGTTAGCGATGAACGCTATGTTATTTGTATTACATAGTGTGATCAATATTATTCATGCAACACCCCACTGTCACCTCATGCCTACGCTTTTAGTCAGTGAAGTCACAAGTTCACTACTTCCGGTGAAAACTGGAAATATGCTACTATTGTTTACTGTTTAGTTTTACTTTTTTGATTCAACTGCTGCAATCACCACTTCCTTTCGAGAATGTTGATACACCACTGATGACGTTGGGACTCCAAATGCATAGTGTTTTGTCAGCTGAGTATTTTCCCCACAAGGGTCACCCGAGGGTTTATATCGAACTCTCAGGGAATGACGTAAAAAGCTGTCTCTCCCTCCCTTCTTCTAGCAATCCTAAAAAAAATAAGCCTTATGTCCCCAACTCAACCGTGTGGTTGTCAAGCACAAGGTTTCATGTACGTAAAAATAAATAAATTAGTAACTAAAGTAAAGTAAACTAAACAACTGAAATAAACTAAATAAAAGCGGTAAAGGTTTGTTTGTTTTGAGTTTTTGAGTGCAAATAATAAATAAAAGTTTTTTTGTATTCTCGAATTAAAATAATTCTGCAAATAAAAAGTAAGATAAAGGTGATGGAAAGGTGTTTATTATGATTAAAATTGGACCGGGGTTCGAGGGTTCACTTGACTATTATCTCTTTTAAGTTGTAGTGGATAATAAAAATTTATCAATGAGATATGAAGAAAATAACTTTAACATGTATAAGATAAGCATCCATATGGGCATCACGTCCTAACATAGAGATGATGCAACACATCTCTCTTACACTCCACAAGATAGGAATAACTTCAAGCAATCTTGTATTAAGAATTAACAGAGTATAGCCATAAGAACTTTGACATGATGTTTGAATATCAAATATGCTACCTTGAACAAACAAGATCATTACTTTTGTCACGTAATGAACATAGCACATGCATTCACTTTATCCCTAATGTGATAGAAAAATAAAAGGTAAATCCATAATAGATCATGAGTTTGTTGTCACTATTCAATCATTAAAACCATGCTATTCCATCTAATACACACATCATCACACACACATTCTTGCATACAAGTTGGATCAGAACTAATACTTGAGAACGGGGTATATAATATGCATCTATCAATACATCTTACACAAAGTATAGCAAAATCTCATAGCATCATATCATAGAATAAAGATCTGCCACATAGGTATTACAAATATGACCATAATCATGTTGGGCAGCTCATATGATACTAAGAATTATGAAAAACATGAGAGAAATAGATCAATCCACTGCCACAAACCCGTAGTCCAGAGGTGGACTACTCCCCCTTGATCATGGTGATGATGAGGAAGACGTTGGAGAAGCTGGAGATCCCTCCGGTGGCGGCTCTGGCGGAGTTCACCCCTCCAATCTTCGCTGATGCAACTTGTATATTCGTGTTTATGTGTTTCTGCGGTGCTCTCCTCCCGAGGAACCTTGGGGGCCATATATATAGTGGTTTTTAGGTCAAAATACGTCGGTGGACAAAAGAATCAAGTGATTTGGACGATCGCTGGCCAAAAGAGAGGGGGTGGCGCACCCTACATGTCTAGGCGCGCCACCTGGGCTCTTTTGGGCCTCAGGGCTCTCTAGGTGAACTTTCAGGGCCCGGGTTGCTTCTCCCAACGAAAAAATACCCTCCAGAAATCCAAGCTCAATTTGACTCTGTATAGGTCTCTGAAAGTGAAAAATACATAAAACAGAGAATTCATGTTCTACAGAGTTATAAACCAAATAAATGGGATCATTGGTAAATCCCCATAAATCAATGTAAAACATGGTATTATCATCATATATGTTGCAAATATGTGACAATTCATTCTAATAAAGGACAAAGTTTATGTATGCATTTTACATGCATCAACCATGGTAGAAAATTCTTAGTGGAGTGTTGATAAAATGCCACACCGCTGAGGTTGGCCAACCGGGGTTGGCTCGTGGGACATTTTGTTGTGGCGTGACACTCGTTGTGCCACCCCAGTGGTAGGCCCGTACCGGTGGCGCACCTAAATGCACCACACCACAATATTACTTGTGACATGTTTTTAGTTCTCCACGCCACAAATCACATACCCCTATAAAATATTTTCTACTAGTATGTAAGTATGATCAAAGAATCTATTTCTTCTTGGATAGCCATATTCCACTCTTTGTTCTTGTTGTTCAGTGCCTCTCAAAAGCACTCAGGTTCATCAGACAATAACACCACATATTGATCCGATATGTACCTAGTGGAAGGAACATGGCATTTGCTTGCTAGTGGACTATATGGTGCCGGTTGCTTGCTACTGATCATGATTATCTTCTTCAGTACTGTCATACTCTTCGCTGCTCGGGAGCATCTCGGTCATCTACACCACTATGTGCATCATCTTGCACATCTCCTACATCGTCATCTTCGATTTGTTGTTTAGTTGAATCTGCAGGACTGGTTTAGAATCATTGTTGTCTTGTGTTGTCTTCGAGGAGGAACGCCCACCGAAATTGACTCCGACACAATGTCACGACTTCTCAAAACCTTTCTTCGTACCTTGTAACCAGACAAATCACCTCTATAGCCAAAAAAAAATACACTGTCGTGTCTTTGAATCAATCTTTGACTTTTCATCTTGAGGGATATGAACGAAGATCTTAAACCCAAAACCTTCAGGTGATCATATGGGTCGTCCTTGCTAGTAATCCATCCGTTCTTGTATACAAGCCACAAACTTAGGTACTAAGAAAATAAAGTCAACTAATAATTAGCACGTTTAATTATGTGAAAATGCTCTCGTGTTCCAGGCTAGTTAAACATGTTGCATGTGGTGCTTTTTTCTGTATGGTTGCATGCCACATTTACATTAATGGGTATCATCTTGGGAGATAGAATTCTAATCAATTTTCCTCAATTAGTGTAGTGGCTTTGTATGGTTGTATAGATGAAAAATGTATTTTAAAAGTGACCTTGTATATAAAAACAGAGGGAGCAATCTGATTTCACCCAATCCATGCAGACGTCGATCTCATTTCCATCATTCCATGGACGATATGGATGAAATGAAACCAGAAATGTGAACTTAATTTCTAATCCCGTGCCTAATTGACCTCCGATCGCTGAAACATTTACAAGCACTAATGTACATCGACCATGCATGATCATATTAATGACCAAACAAAAGAAAAAGAAAAGCAAGTGCCCTCGCCGGACCGCGCGCGTCAATTTCAGTCGACGGCGACTGTCACTGACGTCGGAAATACACCGCCGTCCATTCTCCGCCGACCGATGTCTCCCACAGCCGATAGGCTCACCGTCGTTGCACCGTCGGCATCGTTGGTGCTTAGGCTACGCTTCAAGTGCCGTATGCTAGGGCATAGCGCCTCGTCGGCCCACGATTCCAATGACGTGGCGGACGATGCTCCAGCTGCCGTCCATGCTGCGCCGGCCAACCTGTTGAGCACGCCGGCGTCGACCTGCACCGACCACCCGTCATCCCCGAGCTTCGTTGTCATGATGTCAGAGACGCTCCGCTTGAGCGGCTCGAAGTCGACTGGTCTGAACACTACTGTACCGTCGACGGCTCTGATAAGCTCTTGTATATTGGACTGTGCCGAGCACGTGGCGGCGGAGGCAGGCTGTGCGTACTCCTGCTCATGCTCCACCGTCAGGTCGCTGGATGAGTTGCGTGATCCCTCGCCACCGCTGTCGTCGCCGTCGTCGTGGATGTGATCGTCAGACATGGACAAGTTCAGGTCAAGCGGTAGCGCCTTGCGTGCTCTCACGCGCCGATCTCCGTCGAACGGTTGTTCCGGCCTGCGCTTCGGCGTGCTGTCTCGCCGGACCCGGAGCTCCAGGTTCCACGGCGAGTCGGCAGGGTGATCGGGCGCTGACGACGACAAACTTGACATGACGACGAAGATGGCGCTGCCGAGGGCGACGTCGCGGCCGTGCGAGTCCACGAGCCGGCCGGACTCTACGGCACGCACGATAGCGCCGTGCACGATGTCATCGGCGTGGTCGAGGTCGTCGAGCACGATTACGCGGAACGGGTTGGCACGTACAGTTTCAGCAACGCGGTCCAGCGCCGTCCTGCCGCGGCACGACACGACTGAATCTTCCCCGCCGTCGAGGGTCGGAATGCAGCCGAGCCGCACGGTGACTGCGTCCGCGCCAAAGACCGCCACAGAGAGCGCCTGGGCCATCCTCCTCTTCCCGGCTACGTCGGAGCCGGCGAAGAGGACCCACGTGCCGGCCTTAGCTGCAACGCATCGCCGGTTGCCGTCGCCGAGCTTGGCCTTCACGATCGTATCAGCCACTGCAGCCGCAGCCTCGGGTTGCCATCTGACGGCCTCCGTCAGCCGTTTCACGAGCACCTTCACGTCCGTGTCGCATACTGATGCCGCCGGCCTCGTCGAAGACACCGGACCCAGCGCGAGGTCGGTGTCCACCACCCTGCCGCTAGGCGGTGCAGACGGCCTTACTGGCATCGCCGCCTGTATGCTGCCGAGAACGCTTGCGCCGTTCCACTCGGAGCAGGTAACCGCCGCCGAAGGCCGGCCGTAGGAGTGCAACTGCGCGCACCGGTCAAGCCACCGACGTCGCAGCTCGTCGGCCTCCCGTTCCTTCTCCTGAACCTGTGCGCGGTCGAAAGACGGTGGCCGTGCGCTGGCTGGCGTCCCGATCTGCAGCCACCGTGACATGGTCTTCTCGGCGGGATTGAGGGAGCTCGCGTCAGAGGATGCCATCTGGGCGCGCTCGCGCTCGTAGCCGTCCATGCAGCCGTTGCACATGCTCGGCGCCGGCCTGTGCGTCGTTGCACCGGTCATCGCCGACGACAACACCTCCACCGAGCTGCTCAGGATGCCTCTGTTAATGCCACCACTGTGACACGAACAAGAAAATTAGTCACATATTCACGAGAGATGTGACACAAAATAAAGAGGAATTTTCCTAGTAACAAACCTCGGCGAGAGGCCGAGCGACGACGGCGGCTGCGGAGGCCTCGGCGTGATGGGGACCGCCTGGATGTCCCACTCGCTCTCCAGCGCCGGGTGGTACACCTGGAACTTGAGATACGTGGCGCATGTCGCTGTGCCGATCACCCAGACGCGCTGGCGCTCGCCTTCGCCGCCGGAGTGCTCAAGCACGCGCGCCATCTCGGCCACCGCGGCGCGCGCCGTGTCGAGCACCATATCCCTCCTCATCTCTTGCGGTTCGCCGAAGGCCGCCGCGGATCTTTCCTCTACGAGCCATTGCAGGTTGCCGAGATTGACCACGATGCCAGAGCTCTGCGACGCCATCGACGGCGCAAGTAGCTCCGACCTGATCGCCTCGCCGAGCTCCCTGATCTTGGAGACCAGCTCGGACCTATCCATGTCGACCAAGTTGCTGAATTCGATGACTCGCGCATTGCCGAGGCGCTGCCGCTGTATCATCGCTACGACCTCCTGCACCACGGCGTCCACGTCCGCCGTGTCGCCGACAAGCACCGGATTACGCTTCTTGCCCCTCTTCAGCACGTCCACCACTTTGGCGACCTCCTCGTCCCGGTTGCCCGACGCTTGCCGGTGCTGCTGCAGCGACCTGGTGGCGCTGACGTACACGCCAGAGTCGGGGGCCGCCGGGTCGGAGAGGGAGCGGAGCATGGCCGCCTTGACGGCGGTGCTAGAGAAGGAGGCCTCCCGCATGACGCGCGCCACGGACGGGTCGTCGAGGATGGCGAGCACGAGGTGCGGCACGCCGACGCGGTGGTCCTCGCCGCCCGCATCGATGCCTGCGCTGCCGCCGATGCGGCGGTGGTGCGCGTAGGCCCGCTTCAGCGCGGCGGAGAGCGCGTTGGAGAGCGGCGGCGCCGCCGCACCGCGGAATCCGTCCTGGTGGTTCTGGTGGTGCTCCGTGGAGGTAGGGAGGCGGTCGAGCGCGACGGCGAAGCAGAGGTTGAGCGCGCGGCACCGGAACGGGTGCGGTGACGCGAGGCCAGCAACGCAGGCGTCGCGGAGGAGCGGCGCCGGGCCGGTGAGCAGAGCGGCGGCCGCGTGGAGCGGTGTGGTGTGCGCGTGTCGGCGCCTGGACGCATCGCCCGCGGCGCGGGACAGCACGGCCGCAGCGTCCGGGGTCAGCGGCGGCGCCGCGGCCGACGGCAGCGAGACGGTAGCTGCGGATGGCGTTGCCGCGTAGGCTCTCATGCCGGTCGGTCGATCGGTACGTCTCCTCGAGTGATGGAGCTGAGGTTGCCGGGGGTTGAGGTGGTGTTAGTTATAGGTTTAACTGGACGTCGTGGTGATGGCGAGTTTGGTTCACCAGTGTGCGTGCCACTGGAAAAAGAGGCGGGGACATGAAGAGATTGTTTAAGGTGCAAGCATTTGTAAGTGCTTCTGGCAGGGTGTGGGACCGATGGATCGACCAAAGTAACAACTCTACTTTCATTTGGTCCTCGTGAAGTTTCGAAATTAGCTTCTAAGTATTCCTCTATTTCTTACCCTATTTTCTTCATAGACACATTGTATTAATTTCCATTCCGATGATTTTTTTAAAATGTTACATAATGTTCTGTAGTATAATATTTTTCAAAGATAAATAATCTCAAGTTTTTTTAAAAAACATCAATTCGACAAAATTGTAGATATTATTTACCAATATTTCAATGAATTTCCGTTGATGACCAAAAATTTCAGTGGACGCTTTTACCAAGTCCATTGGTTTCCAAGCATTCTCATTTGAAACTTATTTCAACAAACTCCATGAGTTTGCGGAAATAGAAATTAATCGATATCTACAATACCAAATGGGTGGACTCCGAAGATATATTTAATGATGATCTACCTGTGTGGATTTGATATTGTGGATTTTTTTTCTATAGACTTGTTCAAACATCGGTAAGTTTGACTTGAAAAAACAAATAGGACTTGTACTTTGATAAGAAGAAATGTTTTGTTTTTACAATTTGATAGAAGTTTGAGACATTCTTAACCAATATTCCAATGGATTTCCATCGATTAAAAAAACTATAGTGAATGTTCACATATATTTATCCGCAAAAGTTCACATATATTCTAGTGATTTTTATAGAATCCATTGGTTTTCATGCATTCTTGAATTTTCGTCTTTGAAACGTGGGCATATACTCCCTCTGTCCCGTAATATAACATATCATTACAACCGTAATACAACATATTATTACTAACATTGTACATTGTGGGAATTAGAGGGATTATAATGTATCACGCATTAGTGTACGCACATTTCAACATTGCACCAAAAATTATTACTAACAACATTGTACATTATAGGACTGAGAGGGATTATAATGCATCACAAGTGTACGCACAGAGGGCCAGCTCAAGTCCGCCCGCTCCCGTCGCCTACCCCGTGGGCGACCGAGGCGCCCCCGTCTTCCCCACCCTCTCCCCCTCCCTCCTTCCCCTGCCGCTGTCGCCGGCGGGAGCCGCCGGGCAAAGCCCGGGCGGTGCTGGCAGCGGCGGTTTCTTTCTCTCCCGTGCGCTTGGGAGGCCCGATGGGGCGGGCTCGACCAGGCGGCGTTGGAGGGCGCCGGCTCCGGCCCAGGCCGGCGCGGATCCCGCCGTGGATGGTGGCGAGGCGAGCGGTCGCGGCGGTGGTGCCCAGCGCCTCGTCAGCCGACGCTCCTGCGTCCCCTGGTGGCGGCGGCCGATCTGGGCCCATGGGCCTAGATCTGGGCCTGGCGGGGCCGGCCGTTTTGGGTTGTTCTCTGTTGGTGTAATGCACGCAGATACCTCCTCGGCCACCATCCGTCGCGGATGTGACGTGCTCGGACAGGACCGGTGGCGCTGGTTTTGGCGATCTGCCTGTTGGAGATATGCCCAAGAGGCAATAATAAAGTGGTTATTATATATCTTTATGTTTATGATAAATGTTTGCATACCATGCTATAATTGTATTAACCGAAACATTGATACATGTGTGTTTCATGTGTGTTATGTAAACAGCAAGGAGTCCCTAGTAAGCCTCTTGTATAACTAGCTTGTTGATTAATAGATGAGCATAAGTTTCGTGATCATGAACATTGGATGTTATTAATAACAAGGTTATGTCATTGATGAATAATGTAATGGACACACTCAATTAAGCGTAGCATAAGATCACGTCATTAAGTTCATTTGCTATAAGCTTTCGATACATAGTTACCTAGTCCTTCGACCATGAGATCATGTAAATCACTTATACCGAAAGGGTACTTTGATTACATCAAACGCCACTACGTAAATGGGTGGTTATAAAGGTGGGATTAAGTATTCGGAAAGTATGAGTTGAGGCATATGGATCAAGAGTGGGATATTGTCCATCCCGATGACGGATAAATATACTCTGGGCCCTCTCGGTGGAATATCGTCTGATTAGCTTGCAAGCATATGAATGGTTCATAAGAGATGACATAACACGGTACGAGTAAAGAGTACTTGTCGGAGACGAGGTTGAACAAGGTATAGAGATATCGATGATCAAACGTCGGACAAGTAAAATATCGCGTGACAAAGGGAATCGGTATCGTATGTAAATGGTTCAATCGATCACTAAGTCATCGTTGAATATGTGGGAGCCATTATGGATCTCCAGATCCCGCTATTGGTTATTGGTCGGAGAGAAGTCTCAACCATGTATGCATAGTTCACGAACCGTAGGGTGACACACTTAAGGTTTGATGTCGTTTAAGTAGATATGGAATATGGAATGGAGTTCGAAGTTTTGTTCGGAGTCTCGGATGGGATCCAGGACATCACGAGGAGTCCGGAATGGTCCGGAGAATAAGATTCATATATAGGAAGTCATTTTCTAAGTTTGAAAATGATCTGGTGTATTTATGGAAGGTTCTAGAAGGTTCTAGAAAAGTCCGGAAGAAATCACCATGGAAGGTGGAGTCCTGGAGGGACTCCACCTAGCTTGGCCGGCCAGCCTAAGGGAGGAGGAGTCCCAGGTGGACTCCACCATAGAGGGTCGGCCACCCCACCAAGTAAAGGGAGGAGTCCCACCCCAAGTAGGATTCGTCCATAGGGCAGTTTTGAGTTGGGGTCTTATTCGAAGACTTTGAGGCAAACTCTTGGGGCGGCCACACCAAAGCCACCTTGGCCGCACCCCATAGAGGCCGGCGCCCCCTCTCCCCAAACCCTAGCCGCCCTCCTCCTCCACCTCTCCCGCATACGCTTTGGCGAAGCCCTGCCGGAGATCTCCACCACCACCGCCACCACGCCGTCGTGCTGCCGGGATTCCGAGGAGGATCTACTACTTCCGCTGCCCGGCTGGAACGGGGAGAAGGACGTCTTCATCAACACCGAACGTGTGACCGAGTACGGAGGTGCTGCCCGACTGTGGCACCGTCAAGATCTTCTACGCGCTTTTGAAAGCGGCAAGTGATCATCTTCTGCAACAACGAGATCTAATCTCGTAGGCTTTGAAAATCTTCAAGGGTTAGTCTCGTGATCTTCTCATTGCTCCCATCTACTAGATTGCATCTTGGCTTGGTTTTTCGTTCTTGCGGTAGGAAATTTTTTGTTTTCTATGCTACGAATCTCATCAGTGGTATCAGAGCCGTGTCTATGCATAGATTGGTTGCACGAGTAGAACACAATTTTTTTGTGGGCGTTGATGCTTTGTTGTCTTTAGTTCGTGTACTTTGCATCTTGCGGCATGGTGGGATGAAGCGGCTCGGGCTAACTTTACATGACCGCGTTCATGAGATTTGCTCCACGCTCGACATGCAACTTGTATTGCATAAGTGGCTTTGCGGGTGTCTTTCTCTCCCACCATAGTGAAGATTCAATTTACTCTTTCTATTGACAACATTAGTATCACCGTTGTGGTTCATGTTCGTAGGTAGATTGGATCTTACTCGAAAACCCTAAACCACGTAAAATATGTAAACCAAATTAGAGACGTCTAAGTTGTTTTTGCAGGGTTTGGTGATGTGATATGGCCATGATGTGATGATGAATATGTATGAGATGATCATTATTGTATTGTGGCAAACGGCAGGAGCCTTATGGTTGTCTTTAAATTTCATGTTGAGTATTATTTCAAAGTAGTTGTAATAGTTGCTACATGGGAAAACAATCATGAAGACAGCGCCATTGACCTTGACGCTACGCCGACGATGATGGAGATCATGCCCGTTGATGATGGAGACCATGTCCATGCTTTGGAGATGAAGATCAAAGGCGCAAAGACAAAGGGGCCATATCATATCACATATGAATTGCATGTGATGTTAATCCTTTTCTGCATCTTATTTTGCTTAGATCGCGACGGTAGCATTATAAGATGATCCCTCTCACTAAATATCAAGATAATAAAGTGTTCATCCTTAGTATGCACCATTGCTAAGACTTGTCGTTTCGAAGCATCACGTGATGATCGGGTGTGATAGATTCTACATGTGCATACAATGGGTGCAAGCCAATTTTGCACACGCGGATACTAAGGTTGCCTTGACGAGCCTAGCATGTACAGACATGGTCTCGGAACACATGATACCGAAAGGTAGAGCATGAGTCATATGATTGATATGATGAACACTTTGAGTGTTCGCCTTTGAAGTTACATCTTGTCTCGTGATGATCGGACTTGGTGTAGTGGATTTTGTTCGTGTGATCACTAAGACAATGTGAGGGATATTGTTTTGAGTGGGAGTTCACCTAGTTTAATTTTGTAGAATTAAAATTTGAACTCAATTTGTCATAAACTTAGTCTAAACTCTTTGCAAATATATGTTGTAGATCATGGTGTCCCCATCAATCAATTTTAACCAGTTCCTAGAGAAAGAAAAGCTTAAAAGCAATGGTAGCAACTTCACTGAATGGTTCCGTCATGTGAGGATCTTCCTTAATGGCGGAAATCTGCAATATGTGCTTGATGCACCGCTAGGTCCCCCACCACCACCTGCAGTATCCGAGGAAGAAAAGAATGTTTACGAGACTCGGGTGATTCGGTACTCTCAAGTTCAGTGTGCCATCCTATGCAGCCTAGAGGCGGAGCTCCAAAAGCGTTTTGAGCACCACGACCCTTATGAGCTGGTCAATGAGTTGAAAACGATATTTCAAACTCATGCGGCCGTGGAAAACTATGAGGCTTCGAAGCACTTCTTTGGTTGTATGATGGAAGAGGGCAGCTCCGTTAGTGAGCACATGCTCGCTATGTCCGGGCATGCGAAGAAGCTCAGTGACTTGGGGATAGTGATTCCTAACCAGCTGGGTATTCATCGTGTCCTCCAATCACTGCCACCAAGTTACAAGAACTTCGTGATGAACTACAACATGCAGAACATGAACAAGGAGTTACATGAACTCTTCTCCATGCTAAAATCTGCTGAGATTGAGATACAGAAAGAGCACCAAGTGTTGATGGTCAACAAGACCACCAGTTTCAAGAAGCAAGGCAAACCTAAGAAGGGCAACTCCAAGAAGGGCGGAAAGAAAGCTGCCGCGCCTCCTGAGAAGCCTAAGGCTGGCCCTAAACCTGATACTGAGTGATATTACTGCAATGGGAAGGGGCATTGGAAGCGTAATTGCCCCAAGTACTTGGCTGATCTGAAGATCGGCCTTGTCAAGAAGAAAAAAGGTATATCGGATATACATGTTATAGATGTCTATCTTACTGGTTCTCGTACTAGTGCCTGGGTATTTGATACTGGTTCGGTTGCTCACATTTGTAACTCAAAACAGGAACTACGGAATAAACGAAGCCTGGCGAGGGACGAAGTGACGATGCGCGTTGGAAATGGATCCAAGGTCGATGTGATCGTTGTCGGCACGCTCCCTCTACATCTACCTTCGGGATTAGTTTTAAACTTCAATAATTGTTATTTGGTGCCTGTGTTGAGCATGAACATTATATCTGGATCTTGTTTAATGCAAGACGGTTATTCATTTAAGTCTAAGAATAATGGTTGTTCTATTTTTATGAATAATATCTTTTATGGTCATGCGCCTGAGATGAATGGTGTATTCTTGTTAAATCTCGATGGTAGTGATACACATGTTCATAACATTTATGCTAAGCGAATTAAATTGAATGATAATTATACTTATATGTGGCACTGTCGTCTTGGTCATATTGGAGTGAAACGCATGAAGAAACTCCATTCTGATGGACTTCTTGAATCACTTGACTTTGAGTCACTTGATAGATGCGAAGCATGTCTAATGGGAAAAATGACTAAGACTCCATTCTCTGGTATAATGGAGCGAGCTACAGACTTATTGGAAATCATACATACCGATGTGTGCGGACCAATGAGTGTAGCCTCGCTCGGTGGTTATCGTTATGTTCTAACCTTCACAGATGATCTGAGTAGATGTGGGTATATCTATTTCATGAAACATAAGTCCAAAATTTTCGAGAAGTTTAAGGAATTCCAAAGTGAAATAGAAAATCAACATAACAAGAAGATTACGTTCTGATCGCGGAGGCGAATATCTGAGTTATGAGTTTGGCATGCATTTAAAGAAATGCGGAATACTTTCACAGTTGACACCGCCGGGAACACCACAGCGCAATGGTGTGTCCGAACGTCGTAATCGAACTCTCTTAGATATGGTTCATTCTATGATGTCTCTTACTAATTTACCATTATCGTTTTGGGGTTATGCATTAGAGACAGCTGCATTCACTTTAAATAGGGCACCATCTAAATCCGTTGAAACGACATCGTATGAATTATGGTTTAAGAAGAAACCTAAGCTGACGTTCCTTAAAGTTTGGGTTGCGAAGCTTATGTAAAAAAGTTACAATCTGCCAAGCTAGAACCCAAAGCGGAGAAATGTGTCTTCATAGGATACCCTAAAGAAACTATTGGGTATACTTTCTATCACAGATCCGAAGGCAAAATCTTTGTTGCCAAGAACGGAACCTTTCTTGAGAAGGAGTTTCTCACTAAAGAAGTGACTGGAAGGAAAGTAGAACTCGACGAGGTTGATGAACCTTCTCTCGTAGATCAGAGTAGCGCAGTGCCGAAAGATGTTCATGTACAGCCTACACCGATTAGAGAGGAAGCAAATGATAATGATCATGAAACTTCGAACGAGGTAGCTACTGAACCTTGCATATCGACAAGGGAGCGTACCACTCCTGATTAGTATGATGCTTGTCTAAATGTCATGATTGTGGACAACAATGATGAAGACCCTGCGACATATGAAGAAGCAATGATGAGCCCAGATTCCAACAAATGGCAAGAAGCCATGAAATCCGAAATGGGATCCATGTATGATAACAAAGTGTGGACTTTGGTAGACTTACCTGATAGCCGCAAGGTGTCGAGAATAAATGAATCTTCAAGAGAAAAACAGATGCTGATGGTAATGTTACTGTCTATAAAGCTCGACTTGTCGCAAAGGGTTTCCGACAAATCCAAGGAGTTGACTACGATGAGACCTTCTCACCTGTAGCAAAGCTAAAGTCTGTGGGGATTTTGTTAGCAATAGCTGCATTTTTCGATTATGAGATTTGGCAGATGGATGTCAAAACGGCGTTCCTTAATGGTGACATTGAGGAAGAGTTGTATATGGTATAACCCAAAGGTTTTGTCGATCCTAAAAATGCTGACAAGGTATGCAAACTTCAGCGTTACATTTATGGACTGAAGCAAGCATCCAGAAGTTGGAACCGACGCTTTGATAAGGTGATCAAAGACTTCGGGTTTATACAGTGTCATGGAGAGGCCTGTATTTACAAGAAAGTGAGTGGGAGCTCCGTAGCATTCCTGATATTATATGTAGATGACATATTATTGATTGGGAATGATATAGAACTATTAAGCAAGTGTAAAAGGTTATTTGAATAAGTGTTTTTCAATGAAAGACCTTGGTGAAGCAAGCGTACATTTTAGGCATCAAGATTTATAGAGATAGATCAAGACGCCTAATAGGGCTTTCACAGAGTACATATCTGGACAAGATTCTAAAGAAGTTTAGAATGGATGAAAGTAAGAAAGGGTTCTTACCGATGTTGCCAGGTAAGTGATGTCTACGCACGCTTCTTTTCCTGTAGACAATGTTGGGCCTCCAAGAGCAGAGGTTTGTAGAACAGCAGCAAGTTTCCCTTAAGTGAATCACCCAAGGTTTATCGAACTCGATCAGGGAGGTAGAGGTCAGAGATATTCCTCTCAAGCAACCCTGCAATTAAGATACAAGAAGTCTCTTGTGTCCCCAACACACCTAATACACTTGTCAGATGTATAGGTGCACTAGTTCGGCGAAGAGATAGTGAAATACAAGTAATATGGATGATTGTAAGTAGCAATTGCAATCTGAAATAAAAATGGCAGCAAGCGAACATGTAGCAGAACTTGTTGGAAACGGTGTTTCAATACTTAGAAACAAGGCCTAGGGATCATACTTTCACTAGTGGACACTCTCAACAATGATCACATAATAAATAAATAACTTCTCCTCATTTGTGCTACTCTCAAACACTCTCTTGTTGGATGACAAACACCATTCATTGTGTAGGGCTACAAGAACTCCCTCAAGCCGGAGTAAACAAGCTCCACAACATCTGGAGTTCATATTTAAAGTAACCTCTAGAGTGCATAATAGACCGTTGCAATTTAGACCGAGTACTAACATAGCATACACACTGTCAACAATAGCTATGAAAGGGGGAATAGATCGCATCAATACTATCATAGTAATAGTTAACTTCATAATCTACAAGAGATTACAATCATAACCTACGCCAAGTACTACATGATGCACACACTGTCAACTTTACATCATGGAGGAGGAATAGACTACTTTAATAACATCACTAGAGTAGCACATAGATTAATAGTGATACAAAGCTCATGATCACACCATGGGAGAGAGAGATGAACCACATAGCTACCGGTAGAGCCCTCAGCCTCGGGGGAGAACTACTCCCTCCTCGTCATGGGAGACAGCAACGGCGATGAAGATGGCGGTGGTGTCGATGGAGATGACTCTGGGGGCAATTCCCCGTCCTGGCGGCGTGCCGGAACAGAGATTCTGTCCCCCGAAACTTGTCTTCGCGATGGCGGCGGCTACGGAACTCTTCGTGGAATATGACTGGACGCCTTAGGGTTTTCGCGACTGGAAGTATATATAGGCGGAAGGGCAGCCTCGGAGGGGTCCTGAGGGACCCACACCATAGGGGGGCGCCCCCCCCCCCTTGGCCGCGCCGCCATGTGGGGTGGGGCCCCCTTGGCTCCCCTCTGGCCCCTCTTCGGTGCTCTGGAACCTTCCGTGGAAAATAGGAAGTATGGCTTTTGTTTCGTCCGATTCCGAGAATATTTCCTGTGTAAGATTTCTGGAACCAAAAACAGCAGAAAACAGGAACTGGCACTTCGGCATCTTGTTAATAGGTTAGTTCCGGAAAAAGCATAAAAACATCATAAAGTATGAACAAAACATGTAGGCATTGTCATAAAACTAGCATGGAACATCAGAAATTATAGATACGTTGGAGATGTATCAAGCATCCCCAAGCTTAGTTCCAACTCGCCCTCGAGTAGGTAAACGATAAAAAGAATAATTTCTGAAGTGACATGCTACCAACATAATCTTAATCATACTATTGTAAATCATATGAGATGAATGAAGTGACTCAAGGCAATGATCTATAGTTTGCTAACAAATAGATAACATATAGCAAAACTTTTCATGAATAGTACTTTCAAGACAAGCATCAAAAAGTCTTGCATAAGAGTTAACTCATAAAGCAATAAATTCTTAATAAGAGGTTTGAAGCAACACAAAGGAAGATTTAAGTTTCAGCAATTGCTTTCAACTTCAGCATGCATATCTCATGGATAATTGTCAACACAAAGTAATATAATAAGTGCAATAAGTAAACATGTAAGAATCAGTGCACACAGTTGACACAAGTGTTTGCTTCTAAGATAGAAAGAAGTAGGTAAACTGACTCAACATAAAGTAAAAGAAAGACCCTTCGCAGAGGGAAGCATGGATTACTCATGTGCTAGAGCTTTTTATTTTGAAAACATGGAAACAATTTTGTCAACGGTAGTAATAATTCATATGTGTTATGCATAAGACCTCCTATAAGTTGCAAGCCTCATGCATCGAATACCAATAGTGCCCGCACCTTGTCCTAATTAGCTCGGATTTCCATGGATTATCATTGCATTACATATGTTTCAACCAAGTGTCACAAAGGGGTACCTCTATGCCACCTGTACAAAGGTCCAAGGAGATAGATCGCATTCGATTTCTCAGTTTTGATAGATCTCAACTTAAGGACATCCATACCGGGATAACATAGAAAACAGATAATGGACTCCTCTTTAATGCTTAAGCATTCAACAACAGATAATATTCTCATAAGAGATTGATGTTTAATGTCCAAACTGAAACTTCCACCATGATACATTGCTTTGGTTGGCGGCCCAATGTTCTTCTCTAACAATATGCATACTCAAACCATTTAATCATGATAAATCACCCTTACTTCAGACAAGACAAACATGCATAGCAACTCACATAATATTCAACAAAGGTGTAAAAAGTTGATGGCGTCCCCAGAAACATGGTTACCGCTCAACAAGCAACTTATAAAAAATAAGATACATAAGCAACATATTCAATACCACAATAGTTTTTAAGCTATTTTCCCATGAGCTATGTATTGCAAAGACAAGGAATGAAATTTTAAAGGTAGCACACAAGCAATTTACTTTGGAATGGCAGAGAAATACCACATAGTAGGTAGTTATGGTGGACACAAATGGCATGAGTTTTGGCTCAAGGTTTTTGGATGCACGAGAAGCATTTCCTCTCAGTACAAGGCTTTGGCTAGCAAGGTTGTTTGAAGCAAACACAAGTATGAACCGATACAACAAAACTTACATAAGAATATATTGCAAGCATTATAAGACTCTACACTGTCTCCTTGTTGCTCAAACACTTTTACCAGAAAATATCTAGACCTTAGAGAGATCAATCATGCAATCCAAATTTCAACAAGCTCTACAGTAGTTCTCCACTAATAGGTTTAAACTACATGATGCAAGAGCTTAAACATGATCTATGAGAGCTCAAAACAATTGCCAAGTATAAAATTATTCAAGACAATATGAAGCATTTTCTGTTTCCAACCAAATAGCAATAAGTGAAGCGATCAACTTTCGCCATTAAACATTAAAAGTAAAAGCGAAGAACACTAGTGTTCATATGAAAAAGCGGAGCGTGTCTCTCTCCCACACATGGATTGCTAGGATCCGAATTTATTCAAACATAAACAAAAAATAAAAGCAAACAGACGCTCCAAGTAAAGCACATAAGATGTGACGGAATAAAAATATAGTTTCACTAGAGGTGACCTGATAAGTTGTCGATGAAGAAGGGGATGCCTTGGGCATCCCCAAGCTTAGATGCTTGAGTCTTCTTGAAATATGCAGGGATGAACCACGGGGGCATCCCCAAGCTTAGACTTTTCACTCTTCTTGATCATAGTATATCATCCTCCTCTCTTGACCCTTGAAAACTTCCGCCACACCAAACTTCTCATAAACTTCATTAGAGGGTTAGTGCATAATAAAAAATTCACATGTTCAGCAAGGACACAATCATTCTTAACACTTCTGGACATTACCAAAGGTTACTGAAAGTTAATGGAACAAAGAAATCCACTCAACACAGTAAAAGAGGCAATGCGAAATAAAAGGCAGAATCTGTCAAAACAGAACAGTCCGTAAAGACGAATTTTTTAGAGGCACTTAACAGGCTCAGATGAAAAAACTCAAAACTAATGAAAGTTGCGTACATATCTGAGGATCACGCATGTAAATTGGCAGATTTTTTTGATTCTTCTACAGAGAGATCTACTCAAATTCGTGACAGGTAGAAATCTGTTTCTGCGCAGCAATCCAAATCTAGTATCAACTTTACTATTAGAGACTTTACTTGGCACAACAATATGATAAGGAGAGGTTGCTACAGTAGTAACAACTTCCAAGACACAACAAAACAGTAGCAAAAATAAAAACATGGGTTATCTCCCAAGAAGTGCTTTTTTTATAGCCATTAAGATGGGCTCAGTAATTTTAATGATGCTCGCGCAAGAAATAAGAGTTGAAGTAAAAGAGAGCATCAAGAAGCAAATTCAAAACACATTTAAGCCTAACCCACTTCCTATGAAAAGGAATCTTGTAAATAAACAAGTCATGTAAGCATAATGCAACAAGCATAGAAAGGCAACACAAGCGCAACTTCAAGATTCTCAACATAAAGAGGGGAAACTTAATATTATTAAGATGCATACAACCATGTTTCCCTCTCTCATAATAAATTTCAGTAGCATCATGAACAAACTCAACAATATAATTATCACATAAAGCATTCTTATCATGAGCTACATGCATAAAATTATTACACTCCACATAAGCATAGTCATTACTATTAATTTTAGTGGGAGCAAATTCAATAAGATAGCCTTCATTATTATTCTCATCACCATAATCATCATATATAGGAGGCATATTGTAATCATAATTAATTTTCTCCTCAATAGTAGGTGGACTGAAAATATCATATTCATCATTGTAATCATCATAAATTGCAGGCATGGTATAATCATAATAACCTTTATCCTCCATAGTAGGTGGCACCAAAATACCACTATCATTATAATCATCATAAATGGGAGGCAAAGTATCATCAAAGAAAATTTTCTCCTCAAAACTTGGGGGACTAAAAATATCATGCTCATCAAAACCAGCTTCCCCAAGCTTAAATTCTTCCATAGCATTAGCAACAATGGTGTTCAAAGCATTCATACTAATAACATTGCCATTAGCATGCATATAAAGTTCCATAGGTTTTTTAATTCTCTCTTCAAACACATCATATCCTAATTCAAGATAAAGTTCATAAAGATCTCTAATTTTGTTGTTGTTTTCCATTAAGCCTAACTAGTGAAAATAAAAAGAAGAAACAAAAAGATATAATTGCAGGATCTAAAGGAAATAGCTTCGAGCACTCACACACCGGCAACAGTGCTAGGAAATAGCTTAGTAGTCGGAGGATGTGAATACCTTTTACCTTACCTCCCCGGCAACGGCGCCAGAAAATAGCTTGATGTCTACGCACGCTTCTTTTCCTGTAGATAGTGTTGGGCCTCCAAGAGCAGAGGTTTGTAGAACAGCAGCAAGTTTCCCTTAAGTGAATCACCCAAGGTTTACCGAACTCAGGGAGGTAGAGGTCAGAGATATTCCTCTCAAGCAACCCTGCAATTAAGATACAAGAAGTCTCT
The DNA here is from genome assembly GCF_022539505.1 of Lolium rigidum. Taxonomy (NCBI): domain Eukaryota; kingdom Viridiplantae; phylum Streptophyta; class Magnoliopsida; order Poales; family Poaceae; genus Lolium; species Lolium rigidum. The sequence continues at coordinate 262,459,189 of NC_061509.1, forward strand.
TGTGTCCCCAACACACCTAATACACTTGTCAGATGTATAGGTGCACTAGTTCGGCGAAGAGATAGTGAAATACAAGTAATATGGATGATTGTAAGTAGCAATTGCAATCTGAAATAAAAATGGCAGCAAGCGAACACGTAGCGAACTTGTTGGAAACGGTGTTTCAATACTTAGAAACAAGGCCTAGGGATCATACTTTCACTAGTGGACACTCTCAACAATGATCACATAATAAATAAATAACTTCTCCTCATTTGTGCTACTCTCAAACACTCTCTTGTTGGATGACAAACACCATTCATTGTGTAGGGCTACAAGAGCTCCCTCAAGCTGGAGTAAACAAGCTCCACAACATCCGAAGTTCATATTTAAAGTAACCTCTAGAGTGCATAATAGACCGTTGCAATTTAGATCGAGTACTAACATAGCATACACACTGTCAACAATAGCTATGAAAGGGGGAATAGATCGCATCAATACTATCATAGTAATAGTTAACTTCATAATCTACAAGAGATTACAATCATAACCTACGCCAAGTACTACATGATGCACACACTATCAACTTTACATCATGGAGGAGGAATAGACTACTTTAATAACATCACTAGAGTAGCACATAGATTAATAGTGATACAAAGCTCATGATCACATAAAGATCACACCATGGGAGAGAGAGATGAACCACATAGCTACCGGTAGAGCCCTCAACCTCGGGGGAGAACTACTCCCTCCTCATCATGGGATACAGCAACGACGATGAAGATGGCGGTGGTGTCGATGGAGATGACTCCGGGGGCAATTCCCCGTCACGGCGGCGTGCCGGAACAGAGATTCTGTCTCCCGAAACTTGTCTTCGCGATGGCGGCGGCTACGGAACTCTTCGTGGAATATGACTGGACGCCTTAGGTTTTTCGCGACTGGAAGTATATATAGGCGGAAGGGCAGCCTCGGAGGGGTCCCGAGGGACCCACACCATAGGGGGGCGCGCCCCCCTTGGCCGCGCCGCCATGTGGGGTGGGGCCCCCTTGGCTCCCCTCTGGCCCCTCTTCGGTGCTCTGGAACCTTCCGTGGAAAATAGGAAGTATGGCTTTTGTTTCGTCCAATTCCGAGAATATTTCCTGTGTAAGATTTCTGGAACCAAAAACAGCAGAAAACAGGAACTGGCACTTCGGCATATTGTTAATAGGTTAGTTTCGGAAAACGCATAAAAACATCATAAAGTATGAAGAAAACATGTAGGTATTGTCATAAAACTAGCATGGAACATCAGAAATTATAGATACATTGGAGACGTATCAGTAAGGTCTTGAGTAAGACTCAAGGTCCGGCTACGGCAGAAGAAAGAGAGAGGATGAACAAGATCCCCTATGCCTCGGCAGTAGGCTCTATCATGTATGCCATGCTGTGTACTAGACCGGATATCGCACATGCTGTTAGTTTGACCAGCAGATATCAAAGTGACCAGGAATGGAACACTGGACAGCGGTCAAGAATATCCTGAAGTACTTGAAAAGGACTAATGATATGTTTCTTTGTTATGGCGGTGACCAAGAGCTCGTTGTAACCAGTTACACCGATGCAAGTTGGAACACTGATCCTGATGACTCTAAGTCTTAGTCTGGGTACGTGTTTATATTTAATGGTGCTGCGATAGTAGCTGGTGCAGCTCCAAGCGGTGCACGGTGGCGAAGTCTTCAACGGAATCGGAATACATAGCGGCTTCGGAGGCTTCATCGGAAGCGGTATGGATGAAGAGGTTCGAAGTAAAGATTTGCAAAGTACACACCGATCCGAATGTGGCAGATCCGTTGACTAAAGCTCTCCCTAGGGCAAAGCATGACCAACACCGGAATGCCATGGGTGTTAGGTACCTTACAATGTAATCTAGATTATTGACTCTAGTGCAAGTGGGAGACTCGTTGGAGATATGCCCAAGAGGCAATAATAAAGTGGTTATTATATATCTTTATGCTTATGATAAATGTTTGCATACCATGCTATAATTGTATTAACCGAAACATTGATACATGTGTGTTATGTAAACAACAAGGAGTCCCTAGTAAGCCTCTTGTATAACTAGCTTGTTGATTAATAGATGATCATAAGTTTCGTGATCATGAACATTGGATGTTATTAATAACAAGGTTATGTCATTGATGAATGATGTAATGGACACACCCAATTAAGCATAGCATAAGATCACGTCATTAAGTTCATTTGCTATAAGCTTTCGATACATAGTTACCTAGTCCTTCGACCATGAGATCATGTAAATCACTTATACCGGAAGGGTACTTTGATTACATCAAACGCCACTACGTAAATGGGTGGTTATAAAGGTGGGATTAAGTATTCGGAAAGTATGAGTTGGGGCATATGGATCAAGAGTGGGATATTGTCCATCCCGATGACGGATAGATATACTCTGGGCCCTCTCGGTGGAATGTCGTCTGATTAGCTTGCAAGCATATGAATGGTTCATAAGAGATGACATAACACGGTACGAGTAAAGAGTACTTGTCGGAGACGAGGTTGAACAAGGTATAGAGATACCGATGATCAAACCTCGGACAAGTAAAATATCGCGTGACAAAGGGAATCAGTATCGTATGTAAATGGTTCAATCGATCACTAAGTCATCGTTGAATATGTGGGAGCCATTATGGATCTCCAGATCCCTCTATTGGTTATTGGTCGGAGAGAAGTCTCAACCATGTCTGCATAGTTCACGAACCGTAGGGTGACACACTTAAGGTTTGATGTCGTTTAAGTAGATATGGAATATGGAATGGAGTTCGTAGTTTTGTTCGGAGTCTCGGATGGGATCCAGGACATCATGAGGAGGTCCGGAATGGTCCGGAGAATAAGATTCATATATATGAAGTCATTTTCTAAGTTTGAAAATGATCCGGTGTATTTATGAAAGGTTCTAGAAGGTTCTAGAAAAGTCCGGAAGAAATCACCATGGAAGGTGGAGTCCCGGAGGGACTCCACCTGACGGCCAGCCTAAGGGAGGAGGAGTCCCAGGTGGACTCCACCATAGGGGGCCGGCCACCCCACCAAGGAAAGGGAGAAGTCCCACCCCAAGTAGGATTCGTCCATATGGCAGTTTTGAGTTGGGGTCTTATTCGAAGACTTTGAGGCAAACTCTTGGGGGTTCCACCTATATAATGAGGGACAAGGGGAGGGGGCCGGCCACACCAAAGACACCTTGGCCGCACCCCATAGAGGCCGGTGCCCCCCTCTCCCCAAACCCTAGTCGCCCTCCTCCTCCACCTCTCCCGCATAAGCTTTGGCGAAGTCCTGCCGGAGATCTCTGATGACGCGTTAAGCACACGCCCGTTGGGAACCCCAAGTGGAAGGTGTGATGCGTACAGTAGCAAGTTTCCCTCAGTAAGAAACCAAGGTTTATCGAACCAGTAGGAGCCAAGAAGCACGTTGAAGGTTGATGGCGGCGGGATGTAGTGCGGCGCAACACCGTGGATTCCGGCGCCAACGTGGAACCCGCACAACACAACCAAAGTACTTTGCCCCAACGAAACGAGTGAGGTTGTCAATCTCACCGGCTTGCTGTAACAAAGGATTAACCGTATTGTGTGGAAGATGATTGTTTGCAGAGAAAACAAGTAAAACAAGTATTGCGACAGATTTGTATTTCGAGTATTAAAGAATGGACCGGGTCCACAGCTCACTAGAGGTGTCTCTCCCATAAAGATAAAAGCATGTTGGGTGAACAAATTACAGTCGGGCAATTGACAAATAGAGAGGGCATAACAATGCACATACATGTCATGATAAGTATAGTGAGATTTAATTGGGCATTACGACAAAGTACATAGACCGCCATCCAACCGCATCTATGCCTAAAAAGTCCACCTTCGAGGTTATCATCCGAACCCCTTCCAGTATTAAGTTGCAAAGCAACGGACAATTGCATTAAGTATGGTGCGTAATGTAATCAACAACTACATCCTCGGACATAGCGCCAATGTTTTATCCCTAGTGGCAACAAGACAACACAACCTTAGAACTTTCGTCACTCGTCCCGTGTGTCAATGCGGGCATGAACCCACCATCGAGCATAAATACTCCCTCTTGGAGTTAAAAGCAAAAACTTGGCCAGAGCCTCTACTAGTAACGGAGAGCATGCAAGATCATAAAAAACACATATGTAATAACTTGATAATTAACATAACATGGTATTCTCTATCCATCGGATCCCGACAAACACAACATAGAGTATTACAGATAGATGATCTTGATCATGTTAGGCAGCTCACAAGATCCAACAATGAAGCACAATGAGGAGAAGACAACCATCTAGCTACTGCTATGGACCCATAGTCCAGGGGTGAACTACTCACTCATCACTCCGGAGGTGACCATGGCGGTGTAGAGTCCTCCGGGAGATGAATCCCCTCTCCGGCGGGTGCCGGAGGAGATCTCCGAGAATCCCCGAGATGGGATCGGCGGCGGCGTCTCTGGAAGGTTTTCCGTATCGTGGTTTTTCGCACCAGGGGTTTCGCGACGGAGGCTTTAAGTAGGCGGAAGGGCAGAGTCGGGGGCCTGACGAGGGGCCCACACCACAGGGCGGCGCGGGCCCCCCTTGGCCGCGCCGCCATGTGGTTTGGCCACCTCGTGGCCCCACTTCGTATGCTCTTCGGTCTTCCGGAAGGTTCGTGGCGAAATAGGCCCCCGGGTCTTCGTTTCGTCCAATTCCGAGAATATTTCGTTACTAGGATTTCGAAACCAAAAACAGCAGAAAACAGGAACCGGCACTTCGGCATCTTGTTAATAGGTTAGTTCCGTAAAATGCACGAATATGACATAAAGTGTGCATAAAACATGTAGGTATCATCAATAATATGGCATAGAACATAAGAAATTATCGATACGTCGGAGACGTATCAAGCATCCCCAAGCTTAGTTACGCTCGTCCCGAGCAGGTAAAACGATAACAAAGATAATTTCTGAAGTGATATGCCATCATAACCTTGATCATACTATTTGTAAACATATGTAGTGGATGCAGCGATCAAAACAATGGTAATGACATGAGTAAACAAGTGAATCATAAAGCAAAGACTTTTCATGAATAGTACTTCAAGACAAGTATTAATAAGTCTTGCATAAGAGTTAACTCATAAAGCAATAAATCAAAGTAAAGGCATTGAAGCAACACAAAGGAAGATTAAGTTTCAGCGGTTGCTTTCAACTTGTAACATGTATATCTCATGGATAATTGTCAACATAGAGTAATATAACAAGTACAATATGCAAGTATGTAGGAATCAATGCACAGTTCACACAAGTGTTTGCTTCTTGAGGTGGAGAGAGATAGGTGAACTGACTCAACATAAAAGTAAAGAGAATGGTCCTTCAAAGAGGAAAGCATCGATTGCTATATTTGTGCTAGAGCTTTTATTTTGAAAACATGAAACAATTTTGTCAACGGTAGTAATAAAGCATATGAGTTATGTACATTATATCTTACAAGTTGCAAGCCTCATGCATAGTATACTAATAGTGCCCGCACCTTGTCCTAATTAGCTTGGACTACCGGATCTTTGCAATGCACATGTTTTAACCAAGTGTCACAATGGGGTACCTCCATGCCGCTCTGTACAAAGGTCTAAGGAGAAAGCTCGCATTTTGGATTTCTCGCTTTTGATTATTCTCAACTTAGACATCCATACCGGGACAACATGGACAACAGATAATGGACTCCTCTTTAATGCATAAGCATGTGGCAACAATTATTATTCTCATATGAGATTGAGGATATATGTCCAAAACTGTAACTTCCACCATGAATCATGGCTTTAGTTAGCGGCCCAAAGTTCTTCTCTAACAATATGCATGCTCCAACCATAAAGGTGGTAGATCTCTCTTACTTCAGACAAGACGGACATGCATAGCAACTCACATGATATTCAACAAAGAATAGTTGATGGCGTCCCCGAAGCATGGTTATCGCACAACAAGCAACTTAATAAGAGATAAAATGCATAAGTACATATTCAATACCACAATAGTTTTTAAGCTATTTGTCCCATGAGCTATATATTGCAAAGGTGAATGATGGAATTTTAAAGGTAGCATTCAAGCAATTTACTTTGGAATGGCGGAGAAATACCATGTAGTAGGTAGGTATGGTGGACACAAATGGCATAGTGGTTGGCTCAAGTATTTGGGATGCATGAGAAGTATTCCCTCTCGATACAAGGTTTAGGCTAGCAAGGTTATTTGAAACAAACACAAGGATGAACGGTACAGACAAAACTCACATAAAAGACATATGGTAAACATTATAAGACTCCATACCGTCTTCCTTGTTGTTCAAAACTCAATACTAGATGTTATCTAGACTCTAGAGAAACCAAATATGCAAACCAAATTAGCAAGCTCTAAGTATTTCTTCATTAATGGGTGCAAAGTATATGATGCAAGAGCTTAAACATGAGCACAACAATTGCCAAGTATCAAATTATCCAAGACATTTTAGAGTTACTACATGTAGCATTTTCCAATTCCAACCATATAACAATTTAACGAAGAAGAAACTTCGCCATGAATACTATGAGTAGAGGCTAAGGACATATTTGTCCATATGCTACAGCGGAGCGTGTCTCTCTCCCATAAAGTGAATGCTAGGATCCATTTTATTCAAACAAAACAAAAATAAAAACAAATCGACTCTCCAAGCAAAGTACATAAGATGTGACGGAATAAAAATATAGTTTCAGGGGAGGAACCTGATAATTTGTCGATGAAGAAGGGGATGCCTTGGGCATCCCCAAGCTTAGACGCTTGAGTCTTCTTATAATATGCAGGGGTGAACCACCGGGCATCCCCAAGCTTAGAGCTTTCACTCTCCTTGATCATATTGCATCATACTCCTCTCTTGATCCTTGAAAACTTCCTCCACACCAAACTCGAAACAACTCATTAGAGGGTTAGTGCATAATAAAAATTCACATGTTCAGAGGTGACACAATCATTCTTAACACTTCTGGACATTGCATAAAGCTACTGGACATTAATGGATCAAAGAAATTCATCCAACATAGCAAAAGAGGCAATGCGAAATAAAAGACAGAATCTGTCAAAACAGAACAATCCGTAAAGATAGATTTTATTAGGCCACCAGACTTGCTCAAACGAAAATGCTCAAATTGAATGAAAGTTGCGTACATATCCGAGGATCATGCTCGTAAATTGGCTTAATTTTCTGAGCTACCTACAGGGAGATAGACCCAGATTCGTGACAGCAAAGAAATCTGGAACTGCGCAGTAATCCAAATCTAGTACTTACTTTTCTATCAAAGACTTTACTTGGCACAACAAAACATAAAACTAAGATAAGGAGAGGTTGCTACAGTAGTAAACAACTTCCAAGACACAAATATAAAACAAAAATACTGTAGTAAAAACATGGGTTGTCTCCCATAAGCGCTTTTCTTTAACGCCTTTCAGCCTAGGCGCGAAAGTGTATATCAAGTAACATCAAGAGACGAAGCATCAACATCATAATTTGTTCTAATAATAGAATCAAAAGGTAACTTCATTCTCTTTCTAGGGAAGTGTTCCATACCTTTCTTGAGAGGAAATTGATATCTAATATTACCTTCCTTCATATCAATAGTAGCACCAACGGTTCGAAGAAAAGGTCTTCCCAATATAATGGGGCAAGATGCATTGCATTCAATATCCAAGATAACAAAATCAACGGGGACAAGGTTATTGTTAACCATAATATGAACATTATCAACTCTCCCCAAAGGTTTCTTTTTAGCATTATCAGCGAGATTAACATCCAAATAACAATTTTTCATTGGTGGCAAGTCAAGCATATCATAGACTTTCTTAGGCATAACAGAAATACTTGCACCAAGATCACATAAAGCATTACAATCAAAATCTTTGACTCTCATTTTAATGATGGGCTCCCAACCATCCTCTAGCTTTCTAGGAATAGAAGTTTCAAGTTTTAGTTTCTCTTCTCTAGCTTTTATGAGAGCATTTGTAATATGTTTTGTGAAAGCCAAATTTATAGCGCTAGCATTGGGACTTTTAGCAAGTTTTTGTAAGAACTTTATAACTTCAGAGATGTGGCAATCATCAAAATCTAAATCATTACAATCTAAAGCAATGGGATTATCATCCCCAAGGTTGGAAAAAATTTCAGCAGCTTTATCACAGGCGGTTTCAGCAGTTTTAGCAGCTTCGAGTAATTTTGCGCGCTTTGCACTAGGAGTAGAAGCATTGCCAACACCAATTATTTTACCATTGATAGTAGGAGGTGCAGCAACATGTGAATCATTAGCATTGCTAGTGGTGGTAATAGTCCAAACTTTAGCTACATTTTTCTCTTTAGCTAGTTTTTCATTTTCTTCTCTATCCCACCTAGCACGCAGTTCAGCCATTAATCTTATATTCTCATTAATTCTAACTTGGATGGCAATTGCTGTAGTAACAATTTTATTTTCAATATCCTCAGGTTTAGTAGCCATTTTATTAATTAAAGAAGATTGTGACGCAGACATGTATGAGATTCGGTCTTCAGCATTTGCAAGTTTAGTTTGCAACCCCGAAATCTCCATATTCAAATTTTCAAGTTGATTTCCTATTTTCTTCAACATGGTAGATTGTTCATTCATAGTTTTAGTAAACACTTTATTTTGCTCATATTGTGATTGCATAAAGCTCTTGGTGGATCTTTCAATTTCTAACATCTTTTCCTCATTAGGCGAAACATGTCTACCATAAGAATTACCATTAGCAGGATATGGCCTAGAATTTTGAGCAACCAATGAAGCTAATGGAACATTATTAGGATCAACATTAGTCCTACCATTCACAAGCATAGACATAATAGCATCAATCTTATCACTCAAGGAGGAGGATTCTTCAATGCAATTTACCTTCTTACCTTGTGGAGCTCTTTCCGTGTGCCATTCGGAGTAATTAACCATCATATTATCAAGGAGCTTTGTTGCTTCACCAAGAGTGATGGACATAAAGGTACCTCCAGCAGCTGAATCCAATAAATTCCGCGAAGAAAAATTTAGTCCTGCATAGAAGGTTTGGATGATCATCCAAGTAGTCGATCCATGGGTTGGGCAATTTTTAACTAGAGATTTCATTCTTTCCCAAGCTTGAGCAACATGTTCATTATCCAATTGTTTAAAATTCATTATGCTACTCCTCAAAGATATAATTTTAGCAGGGGGATAATATCTACCAATAAAAGCATCCTTGCATTTAGTCCAGGAATCAATACTATTCTTAGGCGAGAGATAGCAACCAATCTTTAGCTCTTCCTCTTAATGAGAAAGGAAACAATTTTAATTTTATAATGTCACCATCTACATCTTTATACTTTTGCATTTCACATAGTTCAACAAAATTATTGAGATGGGCAAGCAGCATCATCAGAACTAACACTCAGAAAATTGCTCTCGCATAACAAGATTCGAGTAAAGCAGGTTTAATTTCAAAGAACTCTGCTGTAGTAGCGAGGTGGAGCAATAGGTGTGCATAAGAAATCATTATTATTTGTGCTAGTGAAGTCACACAACTTAGTATTTTCAGGGTTGGCCATTTTAGCAGTAGTAAATAAAGCAAACTAGATAAAGTAAATGCAAGTAAACTAATTTTTTTGTGTTTTTGATATAGCAAACAAGACAATAAATAAAGTAAAGCTAGCAACTAATTTTTTTGTGTTTTGTTATAAGTGCAGCAAACAAAGTAGTAAATAAAATAAAGCAAGACAAAAACAAAGTAAAGAGATTGAGAAGTGGAGACTCCCCTTGCAGCGTGTCTTGATCTCCCCGGCAACGGCGCCAGAAATTTAGCTTGATGACGCGTTAAGCACACGCCCGTTGGGAACCCCAAGTGGAAGGTGTGATGCGTACAGCAGCAAGTTTCCCTCAGTAAGAAACCAAGGTTTATCGAACCAGTAGGAGCCAAGAAGCACGTTGAAGGTTGATGGCGGCGGGATGTAGTGCGGCGCAACACCAGGGATTCCGGCGCCAACGTGGAACCCGCACAACACAACCAAAGTACTTTGCCCCAACGAAACGAGTGAGGTTGTCAATCTCACCGGCTTGCTGTAACAAAGGATTAACCGTATTGTGTGGAAGATGATTGTTTGCAGAGAAAACAGTAAAACAAGTATTGCAGCAGATTTGTATTTCAGTATTAAAGAATGGACCGGGTCCACAGTTCACTAGAGGTGTCTCTCCCATAAAGATAAAAGCATGTTGGGTGAACAAATTACAGTCGGGCAATTGACAAATAGAGAGGGCATAACAATGCACATACATGTCATGATAAGTATAGTGAGATTTAATTGGGCATTACGACAAAGTACATAGACCGCCATCCAACCGCATCTATGCCTAAAAAGTCCACCTTCAGAGTTATCATCCGAACCCCTTCCAGATATTAAGTTGCAAAGCAACATGACAATTGCATTAAGTATGGTGCGTAATGTAATCAACAACTACATCCTCGGACATAGCGCCAATGTTTTATCCCTAGTGGCAACAAGCACAACACAACCTTAGAACTTTCTCATCATCGTCCCAGGTGTCAATGCGGCATGAACCCACCATCGAGCATAAATACTCCCTCTTGGAGTTAAAAGCAAAAACTTGGCCAGAGCCTCTACTAGTAACGGAGAGCATGCAAGATCATAAACAACACATATGTAATAACTTGATAATTAACATAACATGGTATTCTCTATCCATCGGATCCCGACAAACACAACATAGAGTATTACGGATAGATGATCTTGATCATGTTAGGCAGCTCACAAGATCCAACAATGAAGCACAATGAGGAGAAGACAACCATCTAGCTACCGCTATGGACCCATAGTCCAGGGGTGAACTACTCACTCATCACTCGGAGGCGACCATGGCGGTGTAGAGTCCTCCGGAGATGAATCCCCTCTCCGGCAGGGTGCCGGAGGAGATCTCCAGAATCCCCCGAGATGGGATCGGCGGCGGCGGCGTCTCCGGAAGGTTTTCCGTATCGTGGTTTTTCGCATCGTGGGTTTCGCGACGGAGGCTTTAAGTAGGCGGAAGGGCGCAGTCGGGGCCCGACGAGGGGCCCACACCACGGGCGGCGCGGGCCCCCTTGGCCGCGCCGCCATGTGGTTTGGCCACCTCGTGGCCCCACTTCGTATGCTCTTCGGTCTTCTGGAAGGTTCGTGGCGAAATAGGCCCTCGGGTCTTCGTTTCGTCCAATTCCGAGAATATTTCGTTACTAGGATTTCGAAACCAAAAACAGCAGAAAACGAGAACCGGCACTTCGGCATCTTGTTAATAGGTTAGTTCCAGAAAATGCACGAATATGACATAAAGTGTGCATAAAACATGTAGGTATCATCAATAATATGGCATAGAACATAAGAAATTATCGATACGTCGGAGACGTATCAATCTCCACCACCACCGCCACCACGCCGTCGTGCTGCCGAGATTCCGAGGAGGATCTACTACTTCCGCTACCCGCTGGAACGGGGAGAAGGACGTCTTCATCAACACCGAACGTGTGACCGAGTACGGAGGTGCTGCCCGACTGTGGCACCGTCAAGATCTTCTACGTGCTTTTGAAAGCGGCAAGTGATCATCTTTTGCAACAACGAGATCTAATCTCGTAGGCTTTGGAAATCTTCAAGGGTTAGTCTCGTGATCTTCTCGTTGATCCCATCTACTAGATTGCATCTTGGCTTGGTTTTTCGTTCTTGCGGTAGGAATTTTTTTGTTTTCTATGCTACGAATCTCATCACTGCCCGCTCGGGCTTGTCAGAGTTCGGTTGAGCTTTCGGCGGTGGGGTGTCGTTGGGGTGACGTCCCACCGTTCTGGAGATGCTGGGGCGACATCCTTGCTAGCTATCTGGGACGAGGTCCTTGGGCCGGCTCAGTACTGCAACTACTCCGGCAGCTGCGGTCTGTTCTCCCTCCGACCAATTTGGCCGTGGTCGCTCAGGTGTGCTTGTGCGCTGGGGATGGTGGACATCGTGGTGCCGCCAATCTAGGGTCTTGGACGTCTTGATCTGGGTCTGTCCGAAACTTCTGCTAGCCAGCACGTGTTTCCTGCGGATGAGTTGAGTTGGGGATAGCTCATAGTGCGACTTAGGTTGGAGGCGCGTCGGTGATCTCCGCCTTGTTCGCTCTATGTCCTCGCGATGGTGTCCAGAATTTCTATCTAGGTTTGGACCTCGGCGAAAGAAGCGCATGGCTCTAGCCTGTGCCGGCGACGACATCACCTGCGGGTGTCGTTCCCTTGTTGAAGGCGTCCCGATGATGGCCCTCATGTCTGAAATGATGGACTCCATCCCTCCGCCTCAATCTGCTCCTCTTGGAGGCCCCGCTTCGTGTAAGCTTCTCTGGTAGTGTCTTGTGGAGCACCATGTGACCTCTCGCTGGTGTCGCAGCCCTCCCGCAACGTCAGCCTGGCTGCTTTTACACGGTTTGTTGCGGTAGCTGATTTCCTTCCTAGCGCCTTGGGGGCTTTGCTAGGTCGGCGTCTGGACGTAGCTCTTGCCGGTGTGCCTATCCCAATGCCAGGGGATGATGCTGTGTGTTTGGTCTGGACCTAGCCCGAGCTCCATGGGTGGTGGTTCTCGGGTCTGGGTGAAAACTTTGTAGGTCCTTCTCTGCCGACGACGATGACGCATTCTTGCGCCATTCACCTTCTTGGAGGCGTCGCCGCAAGACCCTCCCTCCTTTGGTTCCTCAAGCTCTGCTAGGTGGCCGGCCCGTCGTTGAGTTCCCCCCTTGAGTTACATTCTTGGTGCGGTGGAGGTTTGATGGCGTGGACACGGTTGTGATCGCTCCGGTGCAATAGAAGACAAGGCTCCCTCTTCATGGATCAAATGACGTTTCGGCTTGCTTTTCTGTGTTGTCTTTTGTTGTGGTTTGGGTTGTGCGCTTGGCGCGTGTGTGTTGTAACTCTTGATGTTACTCATAGACGGTTGATGACTTCGTTAATTCAAAGCCAGCTCACTTCGAGCCTTCCATTAAAAAACAAGTGTACGCACATTTGGGCATTGCACCTAAATTTGGGAGTGTGTTGGGTGTGATAGTGGAATAGAATGTTTAAAACCAAGACAAACAAATAATTAGCGTATACATACCTCGTACCTCGACCCATGACATCCAAAAGTGTAAGCCCAATCAAGGGCATATATAACATGACCCGAATTTTACGTGGTCCATCTAGTAAGTTCCTATCTTTCAAGAGAACATCTGGAGAGAGAGCTATCCTACGGAAAGGGATGTATCACTTCATCTAACGAACATGATATGCATGGCATCGGCTCATATGCATGCAGTGGTGGGGTGGTTATTCATCATCATCACCGGGTAGAATAGATAGATGCTACACATAACCAACCACGTACGGCATTTTGTTTGCGAGGCACGGTGCATGAGGGCATACGCTACTCGCACAAAACGCAACACAACAAAAACACACAAAAAGGGGATCCAAAAGGTTTCATGAGACGTTAAAAGCTACCAACGCTTGACACGCTCCCCTCCCGTCATCGTCGATCTGCTAGTTTGTGTGCATGCACAGGTTTAATTTATACAACCCGAGCAGGCGCATGCGAGCTTATATGCAGGCTATACATACATACATCATATATACTCCCTCTAATACATAATATGTGTCCGGAACTTCGTGCAACAGTTGGAAGGGGTACTTTTTCGGTGAAAATGATCGCATATCTATTAATCATCATCAACAGCAGTATAAAGAACACCAAAGTTAATAAACATTACAAACATGTCTTTGGACCACCTAGCGAAGACTACGAGCACTAGAGCGAGCCGAAGGCGTGCCGGCCGTCGTCCTCATCCCTCCATCACCGAAACCAGGCAAAGATTGTCGAAGTAAAGCTTGTTGTAGTAGACATATGGAAAGCCGTCGTGTTAAGGTCCCAACTGACCAACGCTCCCTTCCTGTGTCATCGTCTATTCATTTGTGTGCATGCACAGGTTAAAATTGTACAACCCGAGCAGATGCATGCGGGCATATATGAAGGTTATACGTACATACATCATACTTTCTCCGATCCATAATAAGTGTCGAGAACTTTGTATAAAAGTTAGAGGGGTATTTTTACGAAAAGGACCGCCGATCTATTAATCATCATCGGCAGCAGTGGAAAGAACACCAAAGGCAATAAACATTACAAATAGGTTTTTGGCCCACCTATGAAGACTACGAGCACTAGAGTAAGCTGAAGGCGCGCCGTCGTCCTCACCCCCTCCATCACCAAAGCAGGGCAAAGCTTGTCGAAGTAAAACTTGTTGTAGTTGACGAATGAGAAGTCATCGTGCTAAAGCACCAAAGGACGAACGCACCAGAGCAACAACCATCGTCAAAGATGAGAATCGTAGATTGAAAGGGCTAAACCTGTAACCACACCGAAGAGCACAAAGACAGATTAGATCCCAGAAAATCCGCCAGACACAGAACTCCATCTCCCTCCGATGGTGGCGCTAGGCGCACCACCAGAGCGCGGGTATGGCGGGGAGTACCCTATTTAGCCATCAGAATATCGCCGCTGTCTCATCAACCCCAAGAAGACACTGAAAAATAACCTAAAAAGAATGGGAATCCATGGTCCGCCACGCCTCCAAAACCTTAAGGCCACCTGAGGCGGAGCAGATTGGCGAATCCTAGATGGGTTTCACATATCACCTCTCCATGTAGTCTCCCTATATGTACCGATTCCATGCATACATCATACATGAACGAACTAATTAAAAAACATGAAAGAACTAATTAGACATGGCCGGTCCATTTAGCTCTCAATCCAACGGCACAGATTTCTCGGCTCCATGAATAAGTGTACGTTCTCGATCTCTCTTATTTCAAAAGACCTCTCGGGTCCATTCTATCCCCTATTTGAAGAAGAAAAAATCTCTCCTGAGTCAACATCTTGCACACCCCACCTCCACTATACATGGGACGCTTCCCCTCTTCTATTGGCGAACTTCTAGTATCTCTGATAGGTATCATTGATTGACCCCAACTGTAGTCTAACGCTCAATGCCAATACCCCCCCCCCCCTCCTCCCTCCCCCGACACACTTCTCGTAGATTTTCTTCCGTCGAGTGTCCCATTGGAACATGCGAGCTGAAGTGTATATAAGCCGCCTTGCCTCAACCAAATAATACTGCCGATCATCCCTCTTAGGTCAGTGGATCATGTGAGCCCCTACCATCAGCCCCTAAATCTGCATTGCCATGGTTGACGAAATTATGTGCTCCCTCCGAAACATATTAAGTGTCCCTGATTTAGTACAATTTTGAACTAAATCAGCGACACTTAATATGTGTCATTGGGAGTAATTTTGATTGTTTTGATGGGTTATGAAATATATTCACCAGACTCAAATGAAAAAGTGTTGGTACAAAAACTTCTCAAACTTTGTCTCAAATAAATAATTACATTTTTCCAAAAATTTCTAAATTCAAATATTTTGGTAGGATATGATATATCTTCGTTGTCCGAATGTTGAAGCCTAATCATAACCACAAAATAATTCTAACTCTCACTCTGCACACAACCAAAAATACTTCTTAGTCCCTGCATCCAAGATGCACACAACCAAATAGAATGAGAAACACTCACCCCGTCGGTCACACAACAGCCGAAAGGACGTGACATGAAGAGTATGGCGCTATGTTGGGTAAATAAGTCCTATCAAATCACCTGTTGAGCTAATATCTTACGATGTTATCTTTATGAAATACTGGGCATGTCTTCACTCTCACACGGGGGCAGAGGCGATGCGAACTGGCGGAAATGGCCTTCTCACCTTGGCCACTTTTGCCTATAGTTCAAGGGTGAATGCTAATCTTTTTCTGGAGGATGTCCCAAGGGCTCGGAATGAAGAAGATGACATGGACACTAACGCTTGAGATGGATGAGGTCTCTCTTGATGTTTTGCTGAAGTCGATGGCCATGGATGCTTATATTCTTCGAGACTTTTGATGTCGCTGCTACTCTTTCATGTTCATTTGGTCTGTAAATATATAAAACCTCTCGCTAAACGCTAGCAGTAGGCGGAGATGTCCTTCATGTCTTCTCTTTTTTGCACCTGGATGCCCGCCTCATATTTTCGTTATCCATGATAATGAAAGTTGATCTCCGTAGACCGTAGGTCATTTTAAAAAAAATACGACATCCATTCAAAAATAAGTGTTTAAGTTTTATTTTGGTATGGATGGCATAGTCCTCTCAAATTCTCCGAGACTGCAGCTTGACCCCCCAAATATTTGCCAACGTGGCCATTACGTTAGCTCTAGCTTTCCCCACGGGCCACGGCACTCGACTGCCCCGGGGGCCCGAGCGAGCGGGCGGGCTCCTACTCCCGAGCTCCCATCTCCTTGTCCATCCTCTCTGCACCGAATCTCATTCATATCAGCAGCATCATACCGTAATCATCATCTTTTTTGCCCACACGCTTAACTGGGAGAAAAGGCATGTGCTGATGGTATATGCGCACCCCTAAGCTAAGCGCACACACTGATGACTGATCCATCCAACGACGTGCCCCCACCTGGCTATATATATGCTTGCCCTCTTTTTTCTTTACCAGAAAAGAAAAAGACGGCGACTGAATCATCATGGATTGGATCCAGCTCCGCTTGATCGCCATGGACACTGTTCTGAACTATCAGTGCGCAGGGAATGAAATTTCAGGGGAAACAGCCATATATGTCTCGACCTTTATGCTGTAGGGCCAAACTCCATGCATGAGATGTAGCATGCTCATACTGTTTCATACGTAAGCTTATGTTCAAATTAACAAGGAGCAGCTCTTGCAGAAAAAATCAGAGAGGTCAACAGGTAACCAATCTGATTTGGATAGAGAGCTGTATTCTGCTGGTACCAGGATCTTGCATGGTAACGACATACATACGGCACTACTACTCATGTACGTCTAAGTTCTGTATGATTGATGATTGATGTTAGCAGTTTGGCCACTGAACCACGCATGATTAAGCCATCAGTCGAAGCATTCATAATCAACTGTCAGCAGTGTTGCGTGCACATTCCCAGGTCACTTGGGGCGCCCTTCCAGTAACCCCATGCCGTGATTGTCTGAATCACCGTGCATACTGTCAGAACCCAGAGGGCAACCTCTCGTAAATCGCACACCCTGCTGTAATTAACCGGATAAAATCACACCCATGTCTTACTATGCACGAAGTGAACCTTTTTCTTCCTCCCTTTCTTTCAGAGACGGCAGAGCGGGCGTGCGTGATTATTGTAGAAAGGCGTAAAAGCGAATCGATCGATCAAGCGGTCTGGCTGGGAATGATTCATGTAAGCAGCATCAATAATTCAAAGGAGGCTAGTGGCGTGGTTTATACACGCATAATTTCACTATGGCCTTTTTTCCACGTCTTTTTAAAGCTTTTTCCCTTGAGTGGATGGCAACTTTGGTGGTGAAATCATGCCGCTCCTTCGTGTCATGGGAGGCAAGCAAAGTCGCCTACTTCTTGCTTTCCTATATAGCTTGGCCTTCTTTAGCAGCAGTAGCCATGAAAGAAGAAAGCAAGCAAGCAGCCATGGATTGAGTGTCACTTTTGCTTTGCTTAAGTTACCACGCACACGCACACCCATCTCTCCCACAGCTCAAAGCAGGCTGGGGAATCATGAGGAATGATCGAAACGATGCGTGCGCCTGCCCCTTCAGATCATCTGTGTGCTCATCCATCCATGACCATCGATGGATCAATCCTTGGCTTGAAGAAACAAAGTTGGTGCAAAGTGAAAGCGTAAAAACGCATCATGGGTCGGCTGGTTGGGCTAGTACAAATCCACCGCACCACACCCAACCTAAAGCTTGCGCCTTTTTAACCGCCATGATTAGCCCTATCAAACACCTTTAATCAGCCACTACCGCTAGCTGCTTTATGCATATGATAGTTTAGTTTTTAACCACGGATGGCATGAACGGAACACTCCAGCTCAGCACATGGCCGGCCTCTCAATTGAAAATGCTCACCGAGAAAGTGGAAGAGCTTTATCTCTCGTTGCCCATCCAGAGCAGCTCGCCTCAAAACCGTCCCCCAAAGATCTTTGCGACCCTCAGTCGCGTACCTCAAAGGTCTAATACTGTGTCTGGCGCTCCGAGGACGCCATCACTACAAAGGACTCTTTGCAGGCCCGCCGGATGCAACGTGGTGGCGCCATCGTGAGTAGCGGGCCCTCTCTGTCATTGACATAGGGTGGCACGCCGTTGGTCATCTGTCTTTAAACCGGTCGCCTACCTCTGTCGCGTCAAACCGCGTTAATGGCCGCATAGGGAGACGTCTCGTTGCTCATGGATGTGTGGGATGGTGCGCCAGAGTAAATGTGCGCTCCCGCCCCCGCCCCCTCGCATGCCTCCGTCATTTATATACGCGTGTTCACGCATCGCCCTTCACAAACAACCTCGTTGTTCCCCTTACAAAAACCCTAGCACCTCCGAGAGAACCTAGCCTCGTCGCCATCTCGAACACCGCTCCAGCGCGACCGTGAACGGATTCGGGTGCGGCAGCCTCACCATCTCCGAGGAGTGGCCTTGTATGGATCGCTCTACCCGGTGCCGCCGAACATGCGACTGCCAATCGGTGGTGGGTGGAAGATGGCCGTCAATGGCGTTTGCATCGCATCGGAGCCCGGTGTGGGGAGCAACCAGTGGTGGCATGAGATCCGCGACCACCATCGTAGGCTACCGCAGGCTGAGCGAGCGGACCCAACGTGGGCATCCATGGACAACGACGTGTGGTGGTCCGACTTATACGAGTGCAACTTGATGGTCTCGTCGATCTTCTGACGCTAAAGAACACAGAGGGGTGCCATGGAGGGGATCTGGTGCAACGACCACATGATGGAGATGTGATGACGCGTAAAGCACACGCTCGTTGGGAACCCCAAGTGGAAGGTGTGATGCGTACAGCAACAAGTTTCCCTCAGTAAGAAACCAAGGTTTATCGAACCAGTAGGAGTCAAGAAGCACGTCGAAGGTTGATGGCGGCGGGATGTAGTGCGGCGCAACACCAGGGATTCTCGGCGCCAACGTGGAACCCGCACAACACAACCAAAGTACTTTGCCCCAACGAAAAAGTGAGGTTGTCAATCTCACCGGCTTGCTGTAACAAAGGATTAGATGTATAGTGTGGATGATGATTGTTTGCAGAAAACAGTAGAACAAGTATTGCAGTAGATTGTATTTAATGTAAAAGAATGGACCGGGGTCCACAGTTCACTAGAGGTGTCTCTCCCATAAGATAAATAGCATGTTGGGTGAACAAATTACAGTCAGGCAATTGACAAATAGAGAGGGCATGACAATGCACATACATGATATGATAAGTATAGTGAGATTTAATTGGGCATTACGACAAAGTACATAGACCGCTATCCAAAGCATGCATCTATGCATAAAAAGTCCACCTTCAGAGTTATCATCCGAACCCCTTCCAGCATTAAGTTGCAAACAACAGACAATTGCATTAAGTATGGTGCGTAATGTAATCAATAACTACATCCTCGGACATAGCATCAATGTTTTATCCCTAGTGGCAACAGCACATCCACAACCTTAGAACTTTCTGTCACTGTGTTGACTGCCAAAACCCACCGGCGGGCAGCGACTGTCAACACGGTAGAGCCGGGAAGTGCCTAGAGCTGCGGCTGGCTGAGACCCCTCCGAGCGACGGCCCGCAATGCTCTTCTGGTCACACGTCCGATGCGAAGTGCAGGGCGTGCCACCCGACCTATACCCGGTCGGGAAGGTGATGAAGATGCCTCGCTTAGTTTCCTGCATGGCATACACGTAAACATTAAATACGAGCCTCGATCGGCTCTCAGGTTATCCTGTGAATCGGCTCAAAGAGCCGATTCACCCATGATTCGTACGGGGTGCACGAATATATGGTGGTCCTGCTTGATCAAGATAAAGCTAATTAGATCTACGACGATTTAGGGTTTTCACCGCATAATCGGATCATCCTACTCCAGAGTTGGGCCTCGCGGCCACGCACGGTGATCGTAAGCCGATCCTAAACAAGGCCTAAAAACCAACATGAAGTTGATCCTCGGAACATCCTGTTTAGGACTTGCGAACGACACCCTACGTGCCGCTGGATCCTCCCCCCCTTTGTAAGGCCTAACTAGTGCAGATATTAAACTAATCCTTGTAGAACAAGGAGCAATCGTAACGGACCAGATCTACTAAACCATGATCAAGCGGGTGCCGCCCCCACACCCGAGATAGGTGTGAGGGCGGCTAGACATGCAAGGGTTGCACTACGTAAGCATGCTTAAACGAAGAACAATGCTAACCCTAACACATCTATGATAACTACGTTGCTCGCCATCAAAAGCGCTTCAAGTACGAGCAACGCATGAACAACGTGGGCTTGTGCTGCCTAGATCGCAAGATGCGATCTAGGCAGCATGTCGCTACCGGATAGAAACCCTCGAGACGAAGGAGTTGGCGATGCGCCGAGATTGGTTTGTTTGGGTTGAACGTGAGTTGTTGTCTATTCCATAAACCCTAGATACATATTTATAGTCCAGCGGACTTTCTAATGTGGGCGTACACTAAACCGTGCACGAGATAAACTCTAACTTTTAATCTAGATACAATCTATGGTAATTAAAGATACATGGGCAATTAGCCCAAATTCTCCGAGCAAGGCCGCTTCAGAGATCCTCCACGTGTAATCTTCCAAGCCCATCTTGATCGCGGCCCACCTCCTGATTTAGCCAAAATCTGGTGATAACACATGCCCCCTGGTTTTGGTAATGATAATTCCAAAACCACTCTGTTTTTTTTTCTTCAAAGGGTCATGTCACGGCAGAGCAGAGCCGTTGCAGCATCCGTCATCATTATGCCCTGTCCTCTCAGCTTCCCTGCAAATTCTGATAACTTTGGCATCGACTCCTTGGAAACTGTAATGGCATTAAATCTCCACCAGATTTCTCATTATTTAACCGTGCCGACTGATTAGCTCTCTTTATCCTCTGTTCTGTCCCAGCCATCGGCACCAAAAAACCCTCCCCTCCTGTAGCAATGTCTTCCTCTTCCCCTTCCTTTTCAAACCTCTTCCCCCAATCCTCGCCGAAGAAGAAGGACGAGGACAAACTTCACTCCGAGGTGAACCCCCTCTCCTCCAACAATGAGAAGAAGGAAAGAGAAGTAGCAAAGGTCAAGGCCTTCCCCTCCACCAAACTCCCGCCAAGGAAGCGCTCCCGCATGTGGGCGGATAGCGAGGACGAAGATGACGACGAAGAAGGGGAAGAGGAGGAGGAAGATGAATCTTCCTCTTCCGCTGGATATCCGCCAACCAAGCGCTTCCGCTCCTGGGCGGACAGCGAGGATGATGATGATGACGAGGAGGAAGAGGCTCCGGCCAAGGGCTGGGGCAGCAGCGACGAGGAGCTCCCGGGGAGCAGCGCCGACGACGCCGACGGCGGCGATGACGAGGACAACGACGACTAGTAGCATAGGACTAGTAGTAGCAGTGTACTAGGCACCAGATCCCTCTTTTGAGAGCCATCGGCTCTTTCTTGTAAAGCCGCTTCTTTGAATTAATGAAATTGTTCTTTCAATGCATCCTTCAATTACCCCAATTTCATTCCTTCCGCCTGTCATGCCAGGACCGATAGCAACGTATCGGATTTCTTTCCTTTTGAACGCCCGTGAAGCCGGACTCAAATGTCGATCGGACCGTCATCAAGTACTTCTCAAATTCAGATCGCGATTTGATATCCGATCATAATTCTTCACAACCCTTTAGCCGATGACTATTCATCGGCAATTTGAGAATCCAGCCCCTCTCCATAGCTTTTAGCAGCTCCCTTTTGCAACACCCGAGCCGCTTTCGGAGAAGACCACGGCGCAGATCGGCCGATGCGACTTCAATCGGCTCCCAAGAAACAGAGCATCTGCCAGGCTAATTGCCCCCCGAGTCTTAATCAAGGCGAGCATAGCAGTGGGCTAACCAAACGTGTCGCCATTGGTTCCCAGGCCATGTGGCAGAGCCAGCCGATTTCAACAAAATCGGCTCTCCAGAGCAGAGACCTTCAGATCGAGCTGCCCCCCGAGCCTTAATCAAGGCGAATCAGCCACGTGTGCCGACATTAGCTCAAATCATGACGCAGCCCTAACGCAGAAAACCTTCAGGGTGAGCTGCCCCCCGAGCCTCTTCAATCTACTCCTTGCGCCTTGTAGGCCAGATCAGCTCCTTCCTTACCCTGATTTGCACGTCCAGGCTACTCTTGGCATTGTTCTTGAAGAGAGGATCCGAGCCCTGAAACTACCCCATTGAGGAGTTCTTCCATTAGAATCTCCCTTCGTGCTCCCTTGACCCTCTGATCGTAACAGTTATTCCTCTTGAGTCGATAGCCATGCATCGGCTTTCATATCCTTAAGTCGATGTCTGCTGCATCGGCTGTGCTCAAAAAATTTCGATTTTTTCGGCCGATTTATACATTGGCCCCCATGCTTCAATACTTATGTTTCAATACCCATCAAAGATTATCTTGAACCGCTGAGTATTAGGAAGACACTTCCCCTGCATATCCTCATGTTTTGTCCACACTGGTGTTTCCCCGAGCCGATTCTCGCTGAGTAACTCGCTGAAATCGGCTCTATGATTAGCCAAGGCACTCTATGTGAACGTCGGCTCTGCTAGGACCAATGTGGCCTTCCTCCAACTCATCAGCCGACGTAAATCCATCTCCTATCAGATTGGCGTTGAACCAAGGCAGGACGGATGGTGTGGATAATTTTGGCCGATTGCTGGAATCGGCTTCCACATTGCTTGCTCGGTGAAGGTTCTGTAATGTTCCTTCATAAATTTTTGGGGCCGATCACAAGGATCAGCCTCGCCATACTTGCTTATTGTTTTGCTCCAGCTACTCGGTCAGGCCGGTGGATAAAACCAACCCAACCTCTGACTTTATGCGCTTGCTGTCGTCCACCTTGAGTGCATCGTAGAATCGTGGAGCACTAAGCTCTGTCGAAAGGACGAGTACCATGTTTGTGCCAGTCGATGTTTCACCATCGGCTTTCCTTTGTTTGGGGCGCCATTCCATTTTCCGTGGACGACCCTCTTCGTCCAGAGTTCGCTGAACTTTCGCGGCCGCATCAGGTCGTGCCTTCTTTAATGTATGTAGGTATAACCTTTCGGCTTCCTCCAGGCCGCGCAACCGCTGAACCCTGCGCTTTTGGGAACGGCTGAGTCCGTCAGGGCACCACCTTGGCCGGTGGTACCTGTCTTCTTCTTCTTCTTGTCCCTCGTCTTCTGAATCCTCAAGATCTGCCCAACGAGGTGACTCGCCGCGTTTGCTTCGTGGTGGGAGAGGCCCTAGGCGCTCGAACACGGATACGTTGGCTGCCTCCTTCTTCTTCCGGTTGCATTCGGGCAATTGCCGATTGTGGGCAATCGGCTCATTCCCGAATCCCAGCAGTTGTCCGAAAAGGGGCAGTCCCGATGCTCGGCGTTGTCATCTTGCTCCCTTGATTCTTCTTTGGCACGGCGCTCGTGCTCCTCCTCATCGCGATCATGCCGACGATGTCTTCTGGCTTCTCTAGCCAGACGACCTCTTTCATCATCATAGCTGGACCGTCGGCATTGGTCATACTGACTCACATATTTGTTGAGGAGGTGATCAGAGAGGGGTCGCTGATATCTTATGTTCTTCACCTCTCCCTCTGTGACGTAGCGCTTGCCATCATGATGGAGCCGATCGCGTGGAGCGGCCTCCTCTGTGTCCTTGCTATGAGAGCAGCTGCCCTCATCTCCATCTTTGCCGTAGTGATTCCCAGGTCCTACCATGTTGATGCTGAACGAGGATCCCGGCCGGCAACCTTCGTGGTAGGTGAACTCTACCATGTTAACGGCGGGGAAGGGCTGGGTATCGACCTTCATGGCGTACTCGGTTGAAAATTAGACGCCCGTTCTCTATCGCCGCTTGGATGTGCCGACGCCACACCCTGCAGTCATTGGTGGCATGGGAGAGCGAGTTGTGCCATTTGCGGTATGGCTTTCCATTCAGCTCTTGCGCCGTGGGGAATTTGAGACCTTCGAGTATCTTCAATCGCTTTTCCTTGAGTAGGAGGTCGAAGATTTGCTCGGTCTTAGTCACGTCAAAATCAAACCCCTAGGCGGGCCCGGCGGCTTTACCCATTTGCATGACACGGGGTTCCTCCCCGAGTCCATTCAGCCGTCTGCTACCTCTTGGTCTCCCACAGAACTTCGTCTTCCTCTCGCATCGACTCGGGACTACCGCACGCTTGAACTTGTCTTGGTACGAGTCCGGGTGGCGCTGTTCATATGCCGACAGCTTCGAACCATATGCGCCGCTGAGGGATAATCCGCTTGGGAGGCCATGTCCTTGAGCTGCGTTGCAAGGCTCGCTACCGCCAACTCGATCGCTTCTTTTTCGGTTATACGAACCGAATAACATCGGTTCCTAAGATTCCCGAAGCGCCGGATGTACTCCGTCCGCGCTCTCCGCGCTTCGACGTAGTTGTGCTAGATCGGCAATGCTAGACTCGGAAGCTTCGAATGGTATTGCATATGGAACCGCTCTTCCAACTCGCTTCCAAGTCCGGATGGAGTCCGTCGGCAAAGAAGTGTACCATCCAAAAGCCGATCCCGTGAGGGACTGCGAAAAGAGCCTCACGCGTAGCTTATCCGACACCGAAGCCGGTCCTAGTTGCGCCAAATATCGGCCGACGTGCTCGATGGAGCCGGAGCCATCCGATCCACCGAATTTGGAGAAATCAGGGAGCCGATATTTAGGTGGCAGCGGGATCATCTCGTACTCGTCGGGGTACGGCTTGGAATAGCCGATTGCCCTCCTTTTCGGCACCATGCCGAACTGGTCTCTCAGTATTGTACTGATCTGATCCGCGGTGCTGGCTGCAGGAGTTGCACTCTGAAGATTCGCCGGGGTGGCGTACTTAGCCAACCATGCTTGCTTTTCCAGCTCTGAGCCAACTGCAGGAGCTGGGCTCTGGAGGTTCATCGGGGTGGCGTACTTAGTTAGCCACGTCTGCTTCTCAAGCTCTGTCGCTGACGTTCCTCCTGTTTTCGCCGGAGTCCCTGATGTTGTGGCTCGGTTCGTGAGTGCCCGGCTGCCACAATCCGGCACATACGTGCACGCGTATCCTTGAGGGATCTCCTTAGGCGCCTCAGTCAATAACCGGTAGTCACTAGGGTCACCACCGATCTTGTAGACGACGAATGCCGGTGTGGCCGGCACTTCACCGGTGCCGCCAACGCATATGGCAGCGGTGGACGGGACCGGAGTGGCAACTCTCCTTGATGCGTCCCGAGAGCTGGTCCCGACGGCGAGTACCGGTGGCCCATGATCTCCCGGATCACGCGAAGAGCGACACGCTCCAACACGTTGACCAGGTTCTCGGAATGGCGGTGTAGCGAGTGAGCCACCAAGTAGTTGATCTCCCCGCCGCAGCCCTCGGTGCGTTCCTCCGACGGGGCAGAGAGGTCTATCCCATCGAGTGCACCTTCTGGTGAGAATCCCTTCCATCTGATGCCATGGGAACGGGTTCTCTGAAAAGAGCCGATGAGGTCGGCTTCGAGGGTGGCCTTGATCTCGTCATATCTCTTCTTGAGCTCGTCGGCAGCTCCTCGTAGGTGACCGGGCGTGCCGTCCGCCATCTCGGATGTAGATGGCGATGTGGTTGATGTAGACGATTGTCCCACCGGGCGTGCCGTAATGTGTTGATCGCCAAAACCCACCGGCGGGCAGCGACCGTCAACACGGTAGAGCCGGGAAGTGCCTAGAGCCGCGGCTGGCCGAGACCCCTCCGAGCGACGGCCCGCAATGCTCTTCCGGTCACACGTCCGATGCGAAGTGCAAGGGCGTGCCACCTGACCTATACCTGGTCAGGAAGGTGATGAAGATGCCTCGCTTAGTTTCCTGCATGGCATACACGTAAACATTAAATACGAGCCTCGATCGGCTCTCAGGTTATCCTGTGAATCGGCTCAAAGAGCCGATTCACCCATGATTCGTACGGGGTGCACGAATATATGGTGGTCCTGCTTGATCAAGATAAAGCTAATTAGATCTACGACGATTTAGGGTTTTCACCGCATAATCGGATCATCCTACTCCAGAGTTGGGCCTCGCGGCCACGCACGGTGATCGTAAGCCGATCCTAAACAAGGCCTAAAAACCAACATGAAGTTGATCCTCGGAACATCCCGTTTAGGACTTGCGAACGACACCCTACGTGCCGCTGGATCCTCCCCCCCTTTGTAAGGCCTAACTAGTGCAGATATTAAACTAATCCTTGTAGAACAAGGAGCAATCGTAACGGACCAGATCTACTAAACCATGATCAAGCGGGGTGCCGCCCCCACACCTGAGATAGGTGTGAGGGCGGCTAGACATGCAAGGGTTGCACTACGTAAGCATGCTTAAACGAAGAACAATGCTAACCCTAACACATCTATGATAACTACGTTGCTCGCCATCAAAAGCGCTTCAAGACGAGCAACGCATGAACAACGTGGGGCTTGTGCTGCCTAGATCGCAAGATGCGATCTAGGCAGCATGTCGCTTACCGGATAGAAACCCTCGAGACGAAGGAGTTGGCGATGCGCCGAGATTGGTTTGTTTGGGTTGAACGTGAGTTGTTGTCTATTCCATAAACCCTAGATACATATTTATAGTCCAGCGGACTTTCTAATGTGGGCGTACACTAAACCGTGCACGAGATAAACTCTAACTTTTAATCTAGATACAATCTATGGTAATTAAAGATACATGGGCAATTAGCCCAAATTCTCCGAGCAAGGCCGCTTCAGAGATCCTCTACGTGTAATCTTCCAAGCCCATCTTGATCGCGGCCCACCTCCTGATTTAGCCAAAATCTGGTGATAACACACTGTCCCAGATTTAATGGAGGCATGAACCCACTATCGAGCATAAATACTCCCTCTTGGAGTTAAGAGCAAAAACTTGGCCAGAGCTTCTACTAATAACGGAGAGCATGCAAGATCATAAACAACACATAGGTAATAGATTGATAATCAACATAACATAGTATTCTCTATCCATCGGATCCCGACAAACACAACATATAGCATTACATATAGATGATCTTGATCATGTTAGGCAGCTCACAAGATCCAACAATGAAGCACATAAGGAGAAGACGACCATCTAGCTACTGCTATGGACCCATAGTCCAGGGGTGAACTACTCACTCATCACTCCGGAGGCGACCATGGCGGTGAAGAGTTCTCCGGGAGATGATTCCCCTCTCCGGCAGGGTGCCGGAGGCGATCTCCTGAATCCCCCGAGATGGGATTGGCGGCGGCGGCGTCTCGCAAGGTTTTCCGTATCGTGGCTCTCGCATCGGGGGTTTCGCGACAGAGGCTTTAAGTAGGCGGAAGGGCAGGTCGGAGGCGACGCGGGGGCCCACACAACAGGGCCGCGCGGCCGGGAGGTGGGCCGCGCCGCCCGGCGTGTCGCCGCCTCGTCGCCTCACTTCGTTTCCCTTTCGGTCTTCCGGAAGCTTCGTGGCAAAATAGGCCCCCGGGCGTTGATTTCGTCCAATTCCGAGAATATTTCCTTTGTAGGATTTCTGAAACCAAAAACAGCAGAAACAAAGAATCGGCTCTTCGGCATCTTGTTAATAGGTTAGTGCCAGAAAATGCATAAATATGACATAAAGTATGCATAAAACATGTAGATATCATCAATAATGTGGCATGGAACATAAGAAATTATCGATACGTCGGAGACGTATCAAGATGCCGGACTCACCACCGCGGTCGCCACCAACAGCGTGGTGGCTCCCCAAGGAGGGAGTGTCCCACTCCCCGACATCCCGCTCGTCGTCGTCTGTGTCGGCGTGCTCCACGCGTCCTACACGCGCGTCTCCCCTACCTCGCGCCCAAACTCAAGGTGAAGGAGGAGCTCTCCACGCCAATGAGGAGGCGCAACCCGACGTGCGGAACCGTCGTCAGCGAGCCACGCCAATCGGTGCACGTATTGCACCTCTAGAAGCTGAAGCCAAAGAAGCGGGAGGTCGACGGCGGGGATCCAGAGCCACCATTGGCTCCGTACCTGCTTCATCAGACTCCTCTCCAGCACCGATGACATGTCGGGCTACAACACGGCGTGGATGGACTCGGTGAACGACCACAAGGCGTGGGAGGGAAACATAAGGACGTGATGGCGGTGTCGATCTGCGACCGGCAAACCTTCCGTCGACCTCACTCGCGACAACGATGAAGCCGGACCTAGCGGCGCCTTGAAGGACGAGCCCATCGACAAGCGCGGGAA
Source organism: Lolium rigidum (assembly GCF_022539505.1). Taxonomy (NCBI): domain Eukaryota; kingdom Viridiplantae; phylum Streptophyta; class Magnoliopsida; order Poales; family Poaceae; genus Lolium; species Lolium rigidum. Next base: position 262,487,560 of record NC_061509.1, read on the forward strand.
GAACAAAGTCACTAACAACGACTACCATTACTTCGAGTACTACTCCCACTAGATTAGGTGAGTTTCATTCAAACTCCATAAAATATAATCAACTTCGAATAAAATTTTAATTATCATTTGAATTCAAGTTTTTCAAATAGTTCTTTAGTGGACGCGGCTAGAACAGACGTGCCCAAAACGTGGCACCACGCAGCGACGGCCCCCAATCACCCAATCCGACTCTTCCGCTAAACGTAGTTTGGGAGACGCAGCGGAAGATGCTCTGAGACCCTCATCTCTCTCTAGCTAGGGAAGCAAGGGTGTGAAGGCACCTGCGGGAGGCCTTGACAAAGAGCATCACGCATGCATGCTTTGAGAGGTGATGGCCCACGGCATGGAATGGATCGATAGGGGAGGGCGTGTGTGTAGCTAAAAAAAGATGGCATAAACCTTTTGGGAGTGAAAAGGAGGAAAAGGCCAGGGAGTTTGAGACACCAATGAAAGGAAGAGAAAGGATTAGCCACTTTCCAAGGCAGAAAGATAGATTGCACTACTAAAAGTCAGTCATGGTGGAAAGAAAGGAGGAGCTCCTGTCTTTTAAGATGGGCTAGCTAGCTAGCAATAAGTGGGATGCACCCTGCAAAAAAGATGCCTCACTTTGCACAAAGCAAGCACACCTTCGTTGTGTTTGCTAGGGAGGGTCTTGTTCCCTTTTGTTTAGTTGGCCGCTCTGGAATTTCCTTGTTGAAAACGAATGTGAGGTGCCCAGGCCAAGGTTGAGCCCCATAAAAGGGGCAAACTCCGGCTTTCTGTGAAAAGTTCCTCAAAGAGTATTTTTTTTCGGCAGTGCACTTGTGCCTTTTGCTTTTCTATTTAGTCAAGCTTAACAATTCCTTGCTTTACCACTGCCAACACATTTGCCTCATTCTTGTAGTACGAAAAGATATTTGGTGATTGTACTGCATCTTTGCTTTTCCATGTGTTCGTAAAGCATGGGGTGCTTTTTTTAGTGTTCGAGTGCTTGCATGCATTGCAATGACAATGATAAGATTCTCCAAAAACATCAAAAGGGGGGCTGCAAATTGAGCTCATAAATTCTCCCATCCGAAAGTGCCTAAGGGTGGTTCCATACTTTCAACTTTTTTATATCTCATTTATCAAATGAGAGAATGTATATGTGCACGTACAAATATAACATTTTAGCCTCCGAAAATACCATGTTGTACTTTTGTACATATTTACTTCATGCTTTTGTGGTGTTCTTGGAAAGAAAAACTAGAGTACTGTTTTTCTAGAGGAGAGAAAAAAATACACTGGTGCTATTTTGTTTGCCAGACAGAGCCCACTCTATTTTATTTTATTTTAGAAACCAGTCACCTTTTATTTCATCATTCAAAGACATGGGTATACAAAACGGGTCTGGTGTATGCACAAGCCAGACATGACGACCGGTATTCAGATAAGCTGAACTTCTAGCTAAGCCATGGGCTTCTACATTCGATGATCTCTTCTCATGAGTAAACCTCACAGAAGTAAAACCAGCTGCTACTGGTGCCTTGATCTCCTTCAGCACAGAGCTAAATCGTCCCAGATTTTCACCCTCCAACCCAGAAATCACTTCCAGGCAATCAGATGCAACGTGGACATGCTTTAGAGACAAGTGGCACGCAAGAGCCAAGGCTTCTCGGCATGCAATTGCTTCGAGAATAGCAGGATCAGACATACCACGTATGACTTGTGCTGATGCACCCAAGAATGCACCATCGCCATCTCTGCACACCGCCGCAACAAAACCAAAATTTTCATTTTTCCTAACTCTATGTATAATATAGCATCGTGATGAAAATCTGCACACCGCCGCAACAAAACCAAAATTTTCATTTTTCCTAACTCTATGTATAATATAGCATCGTGATGAAAATGGCCCGCTCGCTCCTCTTCACTCTTTGGAGGCCGAAACAAGATAAGGCCCAAAGCCCTTGAAATCTATCCTGAGTTCCTGACCCATTTAATTTTATCTATTTGGGCCACAGAGCTAGCAGATCATCATCAATACTGAAAAGCTGGAGCTGACTTCGCCAGATGATTAGCTGCCAACATCAAACCTCAGCAATTGATAGGTACCAAGTAAACGATAGTCGCTACTGATGTGGTCTTTATAATCGACTATAGTAGGTCGAAGGATGTACACAGAACTGGGTAAAACTGGATGATACACAGCAAGAGCTCTAGCAGCAGAGTGATGGTACTGGGAGCTGTCGGAGAGATTGCCTTGGAAAAATCAGTAGTTCCCGATGATTCTGGCTACCGAAGAGTACGTTCCGAGGGCAGCACTGATGACACCGACTACTATTATAACAATGCTTGCGATGACCTGAAATTGGAGGGGGAAAACCGAATCAGCAAAGCCTGAATGTTCAGAAATCCTCTGCAGATGAGAAGAAAGCTAGGAAAGATAGGTTTATGGCAATTGCTATCTTACCTGTGCACGTGTGGCTTTATTCTGTGTGATCTTCAAGAAGCACAAGGCGGGCATTATGATTGCCTGTAATCATGCAAAGATGTTAGAGAGAGTATGTTTGTTACTATGTCGTCTCTATTTCTTACGACGCCTATTTTCAGGAGAAGGTAGCAGAAAGATGTGACTGTTATTCTCGAAACTTCCCACGGGGATGGTAGTCAGGTGGACCATTCCACTTGACAAATAGTATTTTATTTTCACAGTTTGATCTTTTCACAATTTGTAATTATTATATGCAGCTCAGCAAAATAGCACAGGTGACGTACCACAAGTATACTAAGAAGAGATCCAATCAGAGCCATCACCAGACCTGAAATATGCAACCCCACATATTAGAAATACATGGTCGTCGATGACAGATTGCAAACAAGATGACGACTTAAGCAACTAAACTGCAGACAACCATTGTAGCTAGAAGTGTTTTTGGAATATGTAGATTTATAATGCAGCCATTCATCAAAACTGAAACATTAATAAGAAATACTTATTCATTTAAGAAGATCAGTGCGGGAGAAAAATGTTGAGAATGTAATGACTTCAAATGTTGTTTCAACTAACTCTGTACCAATATTGGTACTACTTAACATTTGTAATGCGTCACTTTGCATTTAGCTTCTAGCAAGATCAAAACTGCATCTCATAGGAGACCACAGTTCATGGAGCATTTGCCATTCCCAAGTAATGTGTCTCCAAAGCAAATGTACTTTCATTTGGGAAAGTGAAATGAAATATTAAAAAATACTACATGAAAGTAAATTGGATATCCTTCTTATGAGCAATGACAGTGAAGACTGCATTCCTAGCAAACAAGAAAAGCTAGCATGCCATAAGAATGCATTCTATGAAGGAACATAAGATTCAACATTCATTTTCAAAAGAATGGACAACAATAACAATCAGTGCTGAAGAAGCAAAAAAACGGATGCAATATCTAGAAAAAATAGGCGCACACATACCAAAGAATGGCAGAATAAAGGCAATGACAACAGTTGATGCAACAAGGCCAGTCCTCAGTATGACAGCGACAATTGTTTCGTTCAAAAATCCCTCAGGGCGCAACTCCTCTAAACTCCGAGCCAATGGGTTTAACAACAAGGCAAATCTGTTTGCGGTTAAGGATGAAACTATTCCATATCTAGTTAGGCAAGTGAAAATAAATTTCCCAAAGGATACTTGGTGAAAGGATTGATGACCTGAAACACCCAAAAAAAAAACGATCCTCATTACGAGACAATTACGGTACCAGGAACCAAACATTAACTCTATAAACAATTGTTACCGTGGTCCACAGCGCAACTTTCGAGGCTAATGACTCTTTTGGAAGATTCAAAGTTATTTGTGACAGAGTCTTGTCACCAAACATGAGATAGCCAAAAATAGCAAACGAGCCATATATTGCTGTGCAAATCGCAAAGCTGCAGAATACCATTATTCATACATTGAGAAGTTCAATCACACAATAAACTAGCCAGTGTAAGAAAGTTTTTAATGCATACCATATAAACAGTGCCTTAGGGAATTTTGTGCGATCTGACATTGACTGGTAGATGTTTGGAAATACCGAATGTCCAGAGTAGCAGAAACCATAAATACCGATAGCAAAGGGCATGCCACTCCACTTTACTGCTTCCCCAGTCTGATGGAACCCTACACCTTCAGTAGTGCCAACTAAAGCAACAGATACGAAAACCACAAGAGTCGCAATCACACCTCCCGCTGCAGAAGTAATTATAGTATGTTAATATTACTAATGATTGCTGTAATAAAATTAATTAAGCAGGCTAAGAGTAGAGAGACCTGAAAGGTATGAGAGCACACGAAGATCTCGCAGCCATACTGTGGGAAGGACTACAAGAGCAGTTAACACTCCAAAGAAATGTTTACTGTCGATATGAATCCCAAACAAATTAAGATCAACGCCAGGAAAGATAGATGTCATATTATCACCTTCCAAAATAATGAATTCCACACAATATGACTGCATCCAATAAATACATGTATGAGATAAATGTTTCTTTTCCAAGAATTATACACGAAATCAATTTGAGAAATAGTTCGGTGATTAGCTCAACCATCAAGAAATTAGATGACAAACTTCGCAAAATATAAACGAGGCAAAAATGAGCTACTTACATATAGCTCGGTATACAAAATAATCTGCATAAAAAACATAAACTTCAGTCAGTGATTCTTCACTGTCAAAAAATAAAAAAGTATGCATGAAGTAAGAAAAATGGGTTCGAAACTTGGATGTGTATATCTAAGACAAGGGGTAGATAAGATTTCTTTCTACAATGTTTGGGGTAGCTAACGCTTAAACTTCTTTTTTATAATTCTTACATAACTTGTGAGTTTTCATTATGGCAATGATCCAGAAAGGATCAGAATTACAGTAGCTTGTCAATTTTAAAATATGTCAATGACCTAGCAAGGATCAGGTTGTCAAACTAACACCAAAGCACATAACAAAATGACAATAGGAGGGTGGGAACATTGCGTGTGTCTCCGCTGTTCACATACCATACTTGTGCAAATAATTTAATTTCGTTTTTACCAGAAAAAGGATGAATAGTAATGATCTAGATAATGTATGCATAGGGTGGGTAGGAGACTAGGAGTGGAGGTCTTGAGATCTTAAAAACAAGAGTTTACTGAGCAAGTGGCTCTATAAACTTATGAATGAAGATGGTATTTGGCAAGAGCTGCTGTATAAAAAAATATTTGCACTCTAAAACTTTATCTCAGGTTTCAGCAAAACCAATTGAACCACCTCTTTGGAAGGGTTTAATGAATGTAAAGGAGGATTTTTTTTTTGCAAGAGGTTCTTTTTTCATTGGCAATGGGATTAATACTAGATTCTGGGAGGACATTTGGTTAGGAGATAAGTCTCTTGCCGAAGAATACCCGTCTCTCTATAACATTGTTTATCACAAAAATGTTACAGTTCAAAACGTTATGGCTTCAAATCCTTTAAACATAGGTTTTAGACGAACTTTGAATGGCAATAAATGGGATAGATGGACGCATCTTTTGCATCAACTCATATTGGTTCAGCTAACCGATAGTGATGATAAATTTAAATGGAGTTTAACTTCATCGGGCATTTTCTCTGTTAAATCTATGTATCTTGATATGCTTAATGGCCACAAAGTTTACCTTGAGAAATATATTTGGAAGATGAAGCTAGGTTCCGCTGAAGATTGAGATTTTCATGTGGTTTCTTTCCAAGAAAGTGATTCTCACAAAAGATAATTTGGTTAAAGTAATTGGTAAGGTTGTGTTAAATGTTGTTTTTGTGAGCAAGAGGAGACAATACAAACACCCTTTTATATCTTGCCCCTTTAAAAGAATGATATGGAGGATAATTTATATGGCTTTTCATATACCCCCACCCTCGAATATTACAAATCTATTTGGGATACAATTGTTTACTGTGTGACACTCCACCTGAAGAAACAGTAGAACATCTGTTCTTTCATTGCCCCTTTAGTCAAGAATGTTGGTCCATGCTGCATATCAATTGGCCATTGGGAGATAACAGACTACAAATTATTGAGCGTGGAAAGACACAATGGAGGGATCCTTTATTCATGGAAGTTTTTCTTATTGGAGCCTGGAATATTTGGAAGGAAAGAAACAATATGCATTTCAGAAATATTACACCTACTATTGCAGCTTGGAAGAGAAGATTTAAAGAAGATTTTGGACTGCTAAAACATAGAACCAAAGAAGGGATTCACCCTTTCATTGATCATCTCATCTCTAGCTTGTAATTCATAAATAACTCCTCTGTATTAGCCAAAGGCTGTTGTAAATACCCAAGATGTAAAACCTTGGATCCCTGTTTGGATCCTGTTTATTAATACAAAACAGTAGGAGCCTTTCCTACTGTTAAAGTTTTCAAAAAAAATACAAATCTATTTGGGAATTGGTTGAATGGGGTAGCTAAAAAAGAAAAATCCAACATTGAATTCATGTGTGTGCTTTTCTTTGAGAGATATGAAATGTGCGTAATGGTTGTATCTTTAACAAAAAGATCTCCCCATCATTTTTGCAGGTAATTCCTTTCGTTATGCATTGGATCAATATGCGCCAGGCTATAGATACTGGGTGCAACCAGCGTGCAACCAGCACGGGATTTCTACATCCGGTGCAGTTGGCGTGCTGATTGTCGTTTAACATGTTGATGCAAAGGTGCTTCATGTTGCTCTTTATCTTTAGATGACTTATCTTTGTTGAGGCTCTGTGATCCATGAATTGTATAAGGGCTAATACTTAAAATGCTGGCCGATCCATCTTCTTATTATAAACAAACTAAGACTTGTGTGGTCCTCAGACGCAGAGGACAGTGTGTTTTTCCCCTAAAACAACAATCTAGAATGTCAAGCGATCTACCTGGAAAGTGTCTTTGGCTTCTGAGCACCAGTGATCCCGTTCTTTTAAAAAATTCAAAAATCACATTTATGTGTTTAAAAAGAAATCATGACATAATCAATGATATAACCTACATGCTTGCAAAAAACGCAATGTGAAATTCTTTGTATTGTGGGCTACACAAAAATGACAAAATCTGATAAAATTTAGATATTCACAAATATGCATACTCATCCACACGCTTGTCATTTTTGTGCAGCTAAGAATACAAAGTATTTGAAACTGATACTGTGCACGTTAGTGGGAAACATCATTGGCTACATCCAGTTTTTTTTTGAAAGTCGTAAATGTGATTTTCTAATATTTTTGAACAGTGAGATCACTGGTGCCCGGGAGCGAAAAATCTCCACTGGCAATTTATGTTATTATACAGAAACCAGGACTTACAGATATGATCAAGCGGCCAATTCTTCCAAAGGCAGCCTCCCCGATGTCTGGATAGGTTGAAATGCCATCTTTGCTCTCAAAACAGTGCTTCAGAAGTACTCCAGTATAACAGCAAATTATCGCAAAAAGGGATAGAACTGCAAGACCAGCCCATCCAGCTTCATGAATTGTGAAGGGAGTGGAAAGAAGGCCAACACCAGCAAGTACGTTAATGCCTGTTGAAAAAAGAAACATTCAATAGTCAAACGTCTTCTATTGTAAGCCAGTCACTGAACACCCCCAAGCTTTATATTTCAGTGTTTCTAGTACCATTGAAGACAGTCTGTGTAACACTGCATCCTTGGCCGACGTAGATTTCACCGGTATACTGAAACGAGAGTTTGTCATCTCTAGCTGAACCGAGAAGATGTCTTCGCAGGCTCTTGACAGATTCTAGTTTATCCGAGATAAGAGGTAACTTCGAGTCAGAAGCCAGACTACTACGGCCACCATCAATTGAGTACTTGCTCGTCGAAGGACCCAGGTAACCGAAGATCGGAGATGCAGCAATTGTGTAGGTGTCAGTTGTCTCCCTGCAACAAATTAAACAGCACGTCGTGAGCATACCATCTGTACATGAAAGGAAAAACTGCTGGCATTAGTACGACCAGCTACTGAAAATGCCATCAAAGTCAACAGTTAATGATGCTTTATGTTCTCGTTGCACCAATCAATGCAATCCCGATCCCGATTGGTAAAGAAAATAAATACCTACTCCAGGTGCCAACACAGGTAGTGTCAACAACATTGAACGTTGAAATTTAATAATACATCAGTAAATGCTGGTGCTAGGGGAAGCCAAAAAAAAATCATTTCCTAGTTCCTTGTATCACAGGATGATTTATCGTATGATTGCGTTCCTAGTATCCTCACGTTCATATCTCGCATTACCGTTGTCAATGGCCTACGGGTTTCAGTTAACCTTCGCCATCCGATTGAACAGATCATCAGCTCAACCAAATCGCGGAGTGAAAACTGCTGGTATTATTGCATACGACCAGCTACTGAAAATGCCAGCAAAGGCATTGGTTAATGATGATTTAGGTTCTCGTGGCACCAATCAATGCAATCCCGATCCAGATTAGTAATGAAAATAAATAAGTACTCCAGGTGCCAACACAGGTAGTGTCAACATTGCAATTTAATAATATTCCATTTTCTTGTAAAATACTTCCTAGTTCCAGGATGTTTTGCCGTACGATTCCGTTCCTTGTATCATCAAAAGTTCATATCTCGCCTTATCGTTGTTAATGGCCTGCCGGTTTCAGCTAGCTAACTTTCCCCGTCCGATCAAACAGATGATGAGACCATTTCATAAGTATCAGTAAATTCTAGATAAAAGTAAAATCACGATCTTTAATAATAGGGTAAGCAAAAAAAGTACTTCCTGCTCCAGTTGCAACCCTATTTGTGTCATGGGACGATTTTTTCCGAAGAATAGCAAGAAACAGCATGGCCTATTGTCATCCAATGGCCTGCCGGTTTCAGTTAACCTTTGTCGTCCGATCAAAGAGATCATCAGACCACTCGCAATAAGCATGAGTGAACTCTAGACCGAACCGAACCTTGGATTAGGCGTTCTCAGAAATAAAACTCGATTAAACACGATCAGCTCCCCCAACATATCTCAACCACACACGTCAATGGTCAGTCCACTGTCAGTCCAGGCCCAATCGCGGAGTGAACACTGAACAGCTGAACCAAATCCACTCTCATCAGTACCGAGTATCTACTAAGCAGCGGGGAAATCGGCAGAGCCAGCACACCATGAACATTAACCACTACTAATAACAGAGTGAATGAGCAGATTAGACTAAGCCCGTACGAGGAGACGATCGAGCAGGGAATGCGACGCACGTACCTGTAACTCTGCGGCCACTGGCGGGACTCGAAGGAGCCGACCCCGTCGCCGTCCTCGTCCAGCTCGTCCTCCTCCTCGTCCCCCATGTCGCCGTCCTCGGAGTCGTCGTCGTCGTCGCGGAAGCTGTCGCGCGGGCTCTCGTCGATGTCGCCGTCCTCCAGCGCCATCTCGTCCTCCTCCTCCTTCCGGCTCCTCGCCGCCGCCATCTCGCGGCAGCACCGGCACAGACACAGGTAGCGCTACAGTCTACAGGAGCGAGCAGGGAATGCGGGATTGCGTGGCGGAAATCGAAATCGGAGCAGGACGGGATGGGACGGGATGCTTCGAGATGGATGCGGAAGGTGGTAAAATTATCGGCGGTGATTCCGGGAGGATGCGGGATTGGAGTGGGGAGAAGAAATAGGAGATAGCTCGCGCGCGTCCCGACAAGGCGGCGGGAGGCGCGGCTGGCTCACTGGAGCTGCTCCCGCGCCACTGGAACTGACGTGTGGGCCGCGCCGCCACGCGTCGGCCGAACAACGGTGGGGGCGGCGGCGGTCTCGGTCTGCTTGCTTCGTACTGTATCATTGTGATCTGTCTTGGCGGTAGAACTCGGCAAGTTCGTGAATGCGATGAGCTGGCGCCGCGCGCAAGTGATACACGTCTCTCTGACCCGTGGGGCCAAGATAAGGACTTGCCGAATTGTCATACCACACGCGTAGAGTACATCCTATCCAAATATGCGGAAGCTGGAAGTAGATCGATAGGTCTCGAGGAATTTTTCAGATCTAATGCGAGTTGTCATTTGGACTTCACCATTTTTTTCGACCGTGGTTGTTCAAAATTTTAAAATCCATGTATAAAAGTGTAAAAAGACGGGTAAACAACTACTTAGTTCAACTTTGTCGTTGGATCCTCTTTCTTTGTGTGTGTTTATGTTGGTTACTATAATGTCAAGCTTGGGTCTCTTCAGCGGCGGTGTTATGTTGTAAACGTTGGTGTATAGATTAAATTCTCTCGTGCGTCTTAGTGCAGTCATTGTGGTTGACACCCAGGAGCTAATTAATGTTGTATGTGTCACACAAACCAACTCGTGATCGACGGCTTGTAGTTCGGTGCCTTGGCATGTCCCGACAATAGTTGGCGGCAAGTTTCATAACTTCGTTATCTTAGTGTTCATGTCCAGCAATCTGGTTGTGTCCTCTGCCAAAATCGTGCTCTTATCTCATCATTTGTCAGTTTAAGAATCAACTTGTTTGGCTAACTGGTATTAGGATTCAACTGAGAATTCCATGGATTTCATAATGCCTAACCTTTACCTTTATTCCTTTTGGTGCCATGTCATTTTCTGGAGTTGTCAAATGAAATGATATCATCAATTTCATTTCATTTCTACAAAATGAAATGAATTGATGTGTGTCAAACAAGCTTCTCGAGATTATGTAAGCTTGTTGAGGTTTGGTCTTTTGAACTATTTTTTCTTCTTATTGCATAGCTTAGAGTAAATATCCATTATGTGAAGGTTAGGTGCAGCTTATGTTTTTGCTAGTTTAGTACTACCAAATTATTTTGTCAAGAACAAGTTAAGGATGGGACTTGCCTAGCCATTCAAATCTTAAGTACTACTACCTCAGTCTAAAAATAGGTGTCTAAAGTTTATCTAAATCTGAATGTATCTAGACACTAAATAGTGTATATGTACATCTAGATTATTTAGAGACAAATCTCAGATGTTTATTTATAGACAAAGGTTGTATTAGAGTTTAGAAAAAAGAAAGTTAACTAGTTAAGGATGGAACTTGACTAACATTCAAATCAGCACGTACATCAATAGCCACTTCAAAAAAAGAGACAAATGCATAAGCCCAAAGGAATGAAACGAGACAGATCGCACACCGCATAATGTCGGTACGCACAGCCAAAGGAAAAATATCCCAGACAGATCGGACTTGCGGCGTGAGGCGAAAATAAAATGATATCTTCACACGCTCATGGACGTGGCGTCGAGCAGGGCTCATGTGACTTCCAATGGAGCACTGTCGTGTGCCGTCCAAAAACGTACAACTCGGAAACAAGGAGGCGGCCGGCAGCTGGCCAGGCTTGTTTCATTCGTACGAATGATCGAGCCATGCACGTTCCAGTGGACCTATTCGTGGGTCGATCGAACACGCGATCCAGTATTTTACGTTATCTCTTCGTCCAGCTTGTTTTCACGTAGTACTGAAAATATGTGCACGACGGGAATATATACAGAGAGCTAGACTGGAGTTGCTGGGAAATTAAAGGCCTCATGTGGGTGAGCTTGACGCTGCATGTGGCGAGATGAGATCGCGCGCATCACCGGCCACTTGTGATTCGCTCTGTGTAAGGACGGTGTCGGAATGATGACGAGGCTCTGACCCATCAAGTGTTCTGTGTACACCTATCTATGTAGTCCGTCGTCTTTATTAATTTGTACGTGAGCTCTTTGTGTTCCTTTCTGAAAATTATGGGAGCCGAACATGTCCATCTTAGCTAGAGTTGCAAGTGGATCAATATTTGGGTACCATCTACGTTCTTTAGTGTAAAAATAAATAAAGTAAGTTGATTATATCATCAACAAAATTAGTTTAATTTGTTGAGCTAAATGAGGGTACGTAGAGGGTATCATCTATACCCCAGCCCCTCCGCGCGACCTTTTTCTGAATTTGCATCTACCCTATCAAATTTTTTTTTTGAACAAGGGTAGGGTGCTGAGCACCCTAATAGCATTACTCATAGACATTGTACAGATACAATCATTGTTCCTGACAGAGATAATCTGTTGATTGCTACGGATACAGGGCAAGAAGAGATGCTATGAGTAGGATTATTGCAAGAACAAGTAGGCGAGACTCTGAGCCGAGTTGTAGCCTGTTGAGCAAAGGAGTGCGCAATGGCATTGAGGCTCCTGTTGATGTGCTTGATTCTGGGATGCAACATATTCAACTTTTCATGAAATTGCACAGCTTGTCTTCGAATCTTCCAGAGGACAGTGGGATTTGTTCCTCCATTCTCCTGAATTGCTTTCGCCAAGTTAAGGTTATCTGTGAAAAAGAAAGGTTCCTGCAGCATAAGAGAGGAAGTGATGTCCGCTGCAAGCAGCAACCCTTCTGCTTCTGCTTGAATTGGAGTGGAGACTGGAGTGGTCTTAGCTGAAACAAAGACATCAGTAGTTTGTTGGCCATGCTTCCATGTGAGATGTATACCTATACCTGCCTTTGAGGGTTGTCCATTTGGTCTTCTCTTCCAAGCTGCATCAACAAAAAATTTGGGACCAGAATATGATAGCTCCAGTGGAGTTAGAAGGGGTTTAACAGGTAGAGTTGGAGCTTTATGAACTTGTAGGCTATTAAGCAGAGCGTTTGTTCTTATGATCACTTGATTAGGTTGGCCATTTAAATTGTTGAAAAGTTTTTCATTCCTCATCTTCCAAAGACACCAGAGGAATGTGAAAATATTTGTAAGGTTGATATGTGGATGATCCAGAGCTAGGAGATGCAACACAATAGTATGAACATCATGAGAGTTTTGTGCAATTAAATCCATTCTAAGATACCAGGGAGCATGGAACCAAGCAGCTCTAGCAAAGGTGCAGGTGAAAAAAAGATGTGCATCATTTTCTTGTAGGCCACACCTGCAAAAAATATTTGAAATATGCCTTGAGTACCTTGATGCTCTTTCTCCTGTGGGGATGGCATGTCTTATAATTTTCCATGCAAATGTCTTGATTCTTGGTAGCAGTTCCTTGTTGTCCCAGACTTCGTGCAGGAGATGTAGCGCTCTGTCATCTGGTGAGACTGGCTTAGGAGAACCTGCATCATAAAGAGCTTGCAAACATACTTTATAAGCAGATTTAGTATTGCATTTGCCATTAGGGGTTAATTTCCAGCAGAGAATATCAGGCTCGTCGAAAGGAATAATTTTGACAGCTTTTATTGCTTCAGCAGTGTTTCTTTGAAAAAGATTATTTATCAGGCCAACATTCCATTGCTTGGTATGAGAAATTGATACGTCCAAAACGTATCTACTTTCGCGAACACTTTTGCTATTGTTTTGCCTCTAATTTGTGTATTTTGGATACAACTAACACGGACTAACGCTGTTTTCAGCAGAATTGCTCACGGTGTCTCGTTTTTGTGCGAAACTCAACTTTCGGGAAAATCCCGGGATTAATTCCAATGGGCCTATTTTCACAGAAGAATAACGGAGCCAGAAGACCAGAAGGAGGGGGGCCACGAGGCAGCCACCCCACCAGGTGGCGCGGCAGGCCCCTGGGCCGCGCCGGCCTATGGTGGCGGCGCCTCGGGCAGCACCAGGTGCCCCCCTCTGGACTACTTAAGGGTTTCGACCTAAAAATGCATGGGGGTAAGACGGAATTGCCAGAAGACATCCAGAACACCGCCGCCATCGCGAAACTCCGTCTCGGGACCAGAAACTCCGTTCTGGCACTCCGCAGGGACGGAGAATTGGAGGAGATCATCGCCATCATCACCACCGACGCCTCTCCATCAACCATCCATGCTTCCCCCATCCATGTGTGAGTAATTCCCCCGCTGTAGGCTGAAGGGGATGGTAGGGATTGGATGAGATTGGTCATGTAATAGCATAAGATTGTTAGGGTATAGTGTCTAGTGTCCGTAATTGGTACTTTTATGATATTGTTGCAACTTGTTATGCTTAATGCTTGTCACTAGGGCCCGAGTGCCATGATCTCAGATCTGAACATGTTATCAATTCATGATGATATTTATTGCTTTATGATCTTACACGCAAGTTGTATACACATATTGCTTGTCCGGAACCCGAGGCCCCAAAGTGACGGAAATTGGGACAACCGGAGGGAAGGCGGTGATATGAGGATCACATGTGTTCACGGAGTGTTAATGCTTTGCTCCGGTGCTCTATTAAAAGGAGTACCTTAATTTCCGAGTAGATTCCCTAGAGGCCCGGCTGCCATCGAGCTGGTAGGACAAAAGATGTTGTGCAAGTTTCTCATTGCGAACACGTACGACTATATATGGAACACATGCCTATAATTGTTTAGTACTTGGATACTTGTTTTATTACTATATCGCAAATGCCCTACCTTGATTGTTACATGAGTTCTCTTATCCATGCGAGCGCCCGTTCATCTATCTCTGTGCCTACGATATTTTAATCCTGCTTATTTACTATAATCACTACTGCTGTCTTTGTTACACTGCTGCTTATATTTCACTACTGCTACTGCTATAAAACTGTTGCTACTGATAAACTCTTGCGAGCAAGTCTGTTTCCAGGTGCAGCTGAATTGACAACTCCGTGATACGTCCCAAACGTATCTATAATTTCTTATGTTCCATGCTACTTTAATGATGATACTCACATGTTTTATACACATTATATGTCATTATTATGCATTTTCCGGCACTAACCTATTGACGAGATGCCGAAGAGCCAGTTGTTGTTTTCTGCTGTTTTTGGTTTCAGAAATCCTAGTAAGGAAATATTCTCGGAATTGGACGAAATCAACGCCCAGGGTCCTATTTTTGCACGAAGCTTCCAGAAGTCCGAAGAGGAAACGAAGTGAGGCCACGAGGTGGCGACACACCAGGGCGGCGCGGCCTGAGCCTTGGCCGCGCCGGCCTGTTGTGTGGGCCCCTCGTGACGCCCCTTGACATGCCCTTCCGCCTACATATAGTCTTCGTCGCGAAACCCCCAGTACCGAGAGCCACGATACGGAAAACATTCCAGAGACGCCGCCGCCAATCCCATCTCGGGGGATTCAGGAGATCGCCTCCGGCACCCTGCCGGAGAGGGGAATCATCTCCCGGAGGTCTCTTCATCGCCATGATCACCTCCGGATCGATGTGTGAGTAGTCCACCCCTGGACTATGGGTCCATAGCGATAGCTAGATGGTTGTCTTCTCCTCATTGTGATATCATGTTAGATCTTGTGAGCTGCCTATCATGATCAAGATCATCTATCTGTAATGCTACATGTTGTGTTTGTTGGGATCCGATGAATATTGAATACTATGTCAAGTTGATTATCAATCTATCATATATGTTATTTATGTTCTTGCATGCTCTCCGTTGCTAGTAGAGGTTCTGGCCAAGTTGATACTTGTGACTCCAAGAGGGAGTATTTATGCTCGATAGTGGGTTCATGCCTCCATTAAATGCGGGACGGTGACGTAAAGTTCTAAGGTTGTGGATGTGTTGTTGCCACTAGGGATAAAACATCGATGCTTTGTCTAAGAATATTTGTGTTGATTACAGTACGCACCATACTTAATGTAATTGTCTGTTGTTTACAACTTAATACCGGAATGGGTTCGGATGATAAGCTGAGAGTGGACTTTTTAGGCATAGATGCATGCTGGATAGCGGTCTATGTACTTTGTCGTAATGCCCTGATTAAATCTCATAGTACTCATCATGATATATGTATGTGCATTGTTATGCCTTCTTTATTTGTCAATTGCCCAACCGTAATTTGTTCACCCAACATCTGTTTATCTTATGGGAGAGACACCACTAGTGAACTGTGGACCCCGGTCCTATTCTTTACATCTGAAATACAATCTACTGCAATTGTTCTTTACTGTTCTTCGCAAACAAACATCATCTTCCACACTATACATCTAATCCTTTGTTACAGCAAGCCGGTGAGATTGACAACCTCACTGTTACGTTGGGGCAAATTACTGTAATTGTGTTGTGCAGGTTCCACGTTGGCGCCGGAATCCCTGGTGTTGCGCCGCACTACACTCCGCCACCAACAGCCTTCAACGTGCTTCTTGGCTCCTACTGGTTCGATAAACCTTGGTTTCTTTCTGAGGGAAAACTTACTGCTCGTGCACATCACACCTTCCTCTTGGGGTTCCCAACGGACGTGTGTCTCACGCGCATCAAGACTGTTTTCTGGCGCCGTTGCCGGGGAGATCAAGACACGCTGCAAGGGGAGTCTCCACTTCCAATCTCTTTACTTTGTTTTTGTCTTGCTTTATTTTATTTACTACTTTGTTTGCTGCACTAAAACAAAAACACAAAAAAATTAGTTGCTAGTTTTACTTTATTTACTGTCTTGTTCTCCATATTAAAAACACAAAAAATTAGTTACTTGCATTTACTTTATCTAGTTTGCTTTATTTACTATTGCTAAAATGAATACTCCTGAAAACACTAAGTTGTGTGACTTCACAAACACTAATAATAATGATTTCCTATGCACACCTACTGCTCCACCTGCTACTACAGCAGAATTCTTTGAAATTAAACCTGCTTACTAAATCTTATCATGAGAGAGCAATTTTCTGGTGTTAGTTCTGATGATGCTGCTGCCCATCTTAATAATTTTGTTGAACTATGTGAAATGCGAAAGTATAAGGATGTAGATGGTGATATTATAAATTTGAAATTGTTTCCTTTCTCCTTAAGAGGAAGAGCTAAAGATTGGTTGCTATCTTTGCCTAAGAATAGTATTGATTCATGGACTAAATGTAAAGATGCTTTTATTGGTAGATATTATCCTCCCGCTAAAATTATATCTTTGAGAAGTAGCATAATGAATTTTAAGCAATTAGATAATGAACATGTTGCTCAAGCATGGGAGAGAATGAAATCTTTGGTAAAGAATTGCCCAACCCATGGACTAACTACTTGGATGATCATCCAAACCTTCTATGCAGGATTGAATTTTTCTTCACGGAACATATTGGATTCAGCTGCTGGAGGTACCTTTATGTCCATCACTTTGGGGGCGGCAACAAAGCTTCTTGATAATATGATGATCAATTACTCTGAATGGCACATCGAAAGAGCTCCACAAGGTAAGAAGGTAAATTCTGTTGAAGAAACCTCCTCCTTGAGTGATAAGATTGATGCTATTATGTCTATGCTTGTGAATGGTAGATCTAATGTTGATCCTAATAATGTTCCTTTAGCTTCATTGGTTGCCCAAGAAGAACATGTTGATGTGAACTTCATTAAAAATAATAATTTCAACAACAATGCTTATATGAATAATTCTGGTAATAACTATAGGCCATATCCTTCTGCTAATGGTAATAGTTATGGTAATTCTTATGAGAATTCTTACAACAATAATAGGAGTGTACCCCCTGGTCTTGAAGCCATGCTTAAAGAATTTATTAGTACACAAACTGCTTTTAACAAATCTGTTGAAGAAAAGCTTGATAAAATTGATATTCTTGCTTCTAAGGTTGATAGACTTGCCTCTGATGTTAATCTTTTAAAATTGAAAGTGATGCATAATAAGGATATTGATAATAAAATTGTTACTACAGCAAATGCCATCCAAGTTAGAATTAATGAGAATATAAGATTGATGGTTGAATTGCATGCTAGGTGGGAAAGAGAAGAAAATGAAAAACTAGCTAAAGAGAATAATGTAGCTAAAGTTTGGACTATTACCACCACTAGTAATGATAATGCTTCACATGTTGCTACACCTCCTACTATCAATGGTAAAATAATTGGTGTTGGCAATGTTTCTACTCCTAGTGCAAAGCGTGCAAAATTACCTGAAATTGCTAAAACTGCTGAAATTTTTCAAAATGTTGGGGACAATGATTCCATTTCTGTAGGTCATAATGATTTAGACTTTGATGATTGTCACATCTCTGAAGTTATAAAGTTCTTACAAAAACTTGCTAAAAGTTCAAATGCTAGTGCTATAAATTTGGCCTTTACAAAACATATTACAAATGCTCTCATAAAAGCTAGAGAAGATAAAATAAAACTTGAAACTTCTATTCCTAGGAAGTTAGAAGATGGTTGGGAGCCCATCATTAAGATGAGGGTCAATGATTTTTATTGTAATGCTTCATGTGATCTTGGTGCAAGTATTTCTGTTATGCCTAAAAAAAAATATGATATGCTTGACTTGCCACCATTGAAAAATTGTTATTTGGATGTTAATCTTGCTGATAATGCTATAAAGAAACCTTTGGGGAGGATTGATAATGTTCGTATTATGGTTAACAATAACCTTGTCCCCGTTGATTTTGTTGTCTTGGATATTGAATGCAATGCATCTTGTCCCATTATATTGGGAAGACCTTTTCTTCGAACTCGTTGGTGCTACCATTGATATGAAGGAAGGTAATATTAAATATCAATTTCCTCTCAAGAAAGGTATGGAACACTTCCCTAGAAAGAAAATGAAGTTACCTTATGATTCTATTATTAGAACAAATTATGATGTTGATGCTTCGTCTCTTGATGTTACTTGATTCACACTTTCTGCGCCTAGCTGAAATGCGTTAAAGAAAAGCGCTTATGGGAGACAACCCATTATTTTACTTCTGCACTTTTGTTTTATATTTGAGTCTTGTAAGTTGTTATTACTGTAGCAACCTCTCCTTATCTTTATTTTATTGCATTGTTGTGCCAAGTAAAGTCTTTGATAGTAAAGTCAATACTAGATTTGGATTACTCGCGCGAAACAGATTTCTTGCTTGTCACGAATTTGGGTATGGTTCTCTGTAGGTAACTCAGAAAAATCTGCAAATTTACGTGCGTGATCCTCAGATATGTACGCAACTTTCATTCAATTTGGGCATTTTCATCTGAGCAAGTCTGGTGCCTCTAAAAAATTCGTATTTACGGACTATTCTGTTTTGATAGATTCTGCCTTTTATTCCGCATTGCATGTGTTGCTATGTTTGATGGATTTCTTTGTTCCATTAACTTTCAGTAGCTTTGTGCAATGTCCATAAGTGTTAAGAATGATTATGTCACCTCTGAATATATGAATTATGCACTGACCCTCTAATGAGTTTGTTTTAAGTTTGGTGTGGAGGAAGTTTTCAAGGGTCAAGAGAGGAGGATGATACAATATGATCAAGAAGAGTGAAGAGTTTAATCTTGGGGATGCCCACGTGGTTCATCCCTGCATATTTTAAGAAGACCCAAGCGTCTAAGCTTGGGGATGCCCAAGGCATCCCTTCTTCATCGACAACTTATCAGGTCACCTCTAGTGAAACTATATTTTTATTCCGTCACATCTTATGTGCTTTACTTGGAGCGTCTGTTTGTTTTTGTTTTTGTTTGAATAAGATCGGATCCTAGCATTCTTTGTTTGGGAGAGAGACACGCTCCGTTGTTTCGTATGAACACATATGTTCTTAGCTTTATCTTTAATGTTCATTGCGAAAGTTGGACTATTTCATTCATTGCTATATGGTTGGAAATGGAAAATGCCGCTGTGGTAAATGGTATAATGTCTTGAATAATGTGATACTTGGCAATTGTTGTGCTCATATAGATCATGTTTAAGCTCTTGCATCATGTACCTTGTACCTATTAATGAATAACTACATAGAGCTTGTTAAAATTTGGTTTGCATGATTGATCTCTAGAGTCTAGATATTTTCTCGGTTAAGGTGTTTGAACAACAAGGAGACAATGTAAAGTCTTATAATAGTTACAATATGTTCATATGTGAGCTTTGCTGCACCTTTTACACTTGAGTTTGCTTCAAACAACCTTGCTAGCCTAGCCTTGTATTGAGAGGAATTCTTCTCGTGCATCCAAATCCTTGAGCCAAATACTATGCCATTTGTGTCCACCATACCTACCTACCATGTGGTATTTCTCCTCCATTCCAAAGTATATTATTTGAGTGCTACATTTAAACTTCTATTATTTGCCTTTACAATATATAGCTCATGGGACAAATAGCCTTAAAAACTATTGTGGTGAAGAATATGTACTTATGTGTCTTACTTCTTAATAAGTTGCTTGTTGAGCGGTAACCATGTTTCTGGGGACGCCATCAACTTTTACCTTTGTTGAATATCATGTGAGTTGCTATGCATGTTTGTCTTGTCTGAAGTAAGGGCGATTTTCATGATCAAATGGTTTGAGTATGCATATTGTTAGAGAAGAACATTGGGCCGCTAACTAAAGCCATGATTCATGGTGGAAGTTTCGGTTTGGACAATTAATCCTCAATCTCTTATGAGAAAATTAAGCTGTTGTTGAATGCTTATGCATTAAAGAGGAGTCCATTATCTGTTGTCTATGTTGTCCCGGTATGGATGTCTAAGTTGAGAATAATCAAAAGCGAGAAATCCAATGCGAGCTTTCTCCTTAGACCTTTGTACAGGCGGCATAGAGGTACCCCTTTGTGACACTTGATTGAAATATGCAATGATAATCCGTGTTAATCCAAGCTAATTAGGACAAGGTGCGAGCACTATTAGTATACTATGCATGAGGCTTGCAACTTATAGGATATCTTATACATAACACATATGATTTATTACTACCGTTGACAAAATTGTTTCTTGTTTTCAAAATGAAAAGCTCTAGCACAAATATAGTAATCCATGCTTCCCTCTGCGAAGGGCCTATCTTTTACTTTATTGTTGAGTCAGTTTACCTATTCCTTCTATCTTAGAAGCAAACACTTGTATAAACTGTGTGCATTGATTCTTACATGTTTACCTATTGCACTTGTTATATTACTTTGTGTTGACAATTATCCATGAGATAAATATGTTGAAGTTGAAAGCAACCGCTGAAACTTATATCTTCCTTTGTGTTGCTTCAATGCCTTTACTTTGAATTTATTGCTTTATGAGTAACTCTTATGCAAGTCTTATTGATGCTTGTCTTGAAAGTATTATTCATGAAAAGTCTTTGCTATATGATTCATTTGTTTACTCATTATCTTCATCATTGCTTCGAATCGCTGCATTCATCTCATATGCTTACAATAGTATTGATCAAGATTATGATAGCATATCACTTCAGAAATTATCTTTGTTATCGTTTACCTACTCGAGGGCGAGTAGGAACTAAGCTTGGGGATGCTTGATACGTCCCAAACGTATCTATAATTTCTTATGTTCCATGCTACTTTTATGATGATACTCACATGTTTTATACACATTATATGTCATTATTATGCATTTTCCGGCACTAATCTATTGACGAGATGCCGAAGAGCCAGTTGCTGTTTTCTGCTGTTTTTGGTTTCGAAATCCTAGTAAGGAAATATTCTCGGAATTGGACGAAATCAACGCCCAGGGTCCTATTTTTCCACGAAGCTTCCAGAAGTCCGAAGAGGAAACGAAGTGGGGCCACGAGGTGACGACACACTAGGGCGGCACGGCCCAAGCCCTGGCCGCGCCGGCCTGTTGTGTCGGCCCCTCGTGACGCCCCTTGACCTGCCCTTCCGCCTACATATAGTCTTCATCGCGAAACCCCCGGTATCGAGAGCCACGATACGGAAAACCTTCCAGAGACACCGCCGCCGCCAATCCCATCTCGGGGGATTCAGGAGATCGCCTCCGGCACCCTGCCGGAGAGGGGAATCATCTCCCGGAGGTCTCTTCATCGCCATAATCCCCTCCGGATTGATGTGTGAGTAGTCCACACCTGGACTATGGGTCCATAGCAGTAGCTAGATGGTTGTCTTCTCCTCATTGTGCTATCATGTTAGATCTTGTGAGCTGCCTATCATGATCAAGATCATCTATCTGTAATGCTACATGTTGTGTTTGTTGGGATCCGATGAATATTGAATACTATGTCAAGTTGATTATCAATCTATCATATATGTTATTTATGTTCTTGCATGCTCTCCGTTGCTAGTAGAGGCTCCGGCCAAGTTGATACTTGTGACTCCAAGAGGGAGTATTTATGCTCGATAGTGGGTTCATGCCTCCATTAAATCTGGGACGAGTGATGGAAAGTTCTAAGGTTGTGGATGTCTTGTTGCCACTAGGGATAAAACATCGATGCTTTGTCTAAGGATATTTGTGTTGATTACATTACGCACCATACTTAATGCAATTGTTTGTTGTTTACAACTTAATACCGGAAGGGGTTCAGATGATGGACTTTTTAGGCATAGATGCATGCTGGATAGCGGTCTATGTACTTTGTCGTAATGCCCTGATTAAATCTCATAGTACTCATCATGATATATGTATGTGCATTGTTATGCCTTCTTTATTTGTCAATTGCCCAACTGTAATTTGTTCACCCAACATATGTTTATCTTATGGGAGAGACACCACTAGTGAACTGTGGACCCCGGTCCTATTCTTTACATCTGAAATATAATCTACTGCAATTGTTCTTTACTGTTCTTCGCAAACAAACATCATCTTCCACACTATACATCTAATCCTTTGTTACGAACAAGCCGGTGAGATTGACAACCTCACGGTTACGTTGGGGCAAAGTACTGTGATTGTGTTGTGCAGGTTCCACGTTGGCGCCGGAATCCCTGGTGTTGCGCCGCACTACACTCCGCCACCAACAACCTTCAACGTGCTTCTTGGCTCCTACTGGTTCGATAAACCTTGGTTTCTTTCTGAGGGAAAACTTACTGCTGTGCACATCACACCTTCCACTTGGGGTTCCCAACGGATGTGTGTCTCACGCGCATCACTCCGCTGTTAAGGCTTACAAATATTCTTTGGCTCCCCTTGTGTCGAATCAATAAATTGGGTTTCACTTCCCTCGAAGACTGTTGCGATCCCCTATACTTGTGGGTCATCAAGACTATTTTCTGGCGCCATTGCCGGGGAGCATAGCTTTATTTGCAAGTTCACCTGGATTGATATTGTTCGCTGGAAATTCTCCATCATGGGTAAACCTCGCGATACTAAAGTCGCCATATTACCATCCACTACAAGAAAAGGTACAACTCTGAGTACCTCTGCTGCTCTTGATTCACCATCTGTGATAAGTCAACTTGTTTCACCACCACAAGCTTCACGTGTTGGTACTTCTGCTGAAACTGAAAATTCCTCTGATAATTTTGATGATGCTTCTACTGTGCTTGATGATAATGGTTCATTAGGTCCTTTTCTAGATGCTACAATTGCTAGGTCTAGACAAATTGAAAATACTGAAATTCCTAATGAAAGTATTGTTACACCTGTTAATTCACCTGAGTCTGTTGAATACTCTAGTGATGATCTTGATGAAGATTATGTGGAACTTGATGATGATTTTATTAATAAATGCAATGCTACTACTGGTACAAGTAACCTTAAAAAGCTTATTGCACAACGTGCTGTTAGATATAAACTGTCTCCTGATTCTAAATTTGCCACATCTCCTATAAACATTAAGGATAAGGATTATGATTTTTCTCTTGATTTATCTCATATATCTATTGTTGAGAAAACACCTTTTTGTGGTACTGAAAAAGAAAGTGTTGTAGAGCACATGAATGAGCTGTCTACTTTGAGTAGCTTGTTTTTTGATGATATTAAGAAGCGTACTTATTTTGTTGCTAAAAAATTTCCTTTCTCATTAAAGGATGATGCTAAAATTTGGTATAATAGTTTGCCTCCTGATTCTATTGATAGTCCAAGTGGTTTGCTTGATGTTTTCTTTCGAAAATATTTTCCTGCTAGTGCTCAACATATTGCTTTGCAGAAAATTTATAGTTTTGACCAGGAAGATGGAGAGAAATTGCTCGAAGCTTGGGCAAGATTTTGCTCTCTTATCAGAGCTCGGCCTGGACATGATTTGGAAAAGCATGACCTACTTGATATATTTTATAGTGGACTAACCATTGAGTCTAGGGCATACCTGGATAGTTGTGCTGGTTGTGTTTTTAGGAAAAGAACTCCAGATGAAGCGGAAGAATTATTGGCTAATAGGCCGGAATCATGATGATTGGACTACACCTGAACCAACTCCAACGCCAATATTGAAGAAGAGGGATATGATTAAACTAAATGATGAAGATATGAGGGAAGCCAAGAAATCTCTTAAGGAGAAAGGTATTAAATCTGAAGATGTGAAGAATTTGCCTCCCATAGAAGATTTATGTAAGATAACCCCCCCTTCATCCATGATTGAGGTACATTCTCTTCAACTCTTTAGTACGGAAGATATTCCGTACTCAAAACCTCCTGATCAATGTTTAGATGAGTTTGATAATTATATTGTTAAGCAAGATAACTTTAATATGAGAGTAGAGAATCATTTAATGAGAAATTCTCAAGCTATTAGTGAATGCATGATAT
This sequence comes from Lolium rigidum, assembly GCF_022539505.1. Lineage (NCBI taxonomy): Eukaryota > Viridiplantae > Streptophyta > Magnoliopsida > Poales > Poaceae > Lolium > Lolium rigidum. The sequence goes on from NC_061509.1 coordinate 262,511,789, forward strand.
AGTGGAGAGAACCTCCAATGATGTTAAGATGCTTGTTAAATATTTTCATATGGTTCAAACTCAAATTGATCAACTCACTAAAGTGCAAAATGACTTGTTAAAAAATAGTTCTAAAGAAAAACATGCTTATGAAGTAACAACTAGAGGTGGTGTTTCCACTCAGGATACTGTATATCCTGAGGGGCATCCCAAAAGAGTTGAACAAGATTCTCAACGAACTAAAGAAATTAGTGCTCCTTCTAAGAAAAAGAAGAAGAAACATAAAACTGTTGTAGAATCCTCTGAGCACGTTAATGATCCTAATAGTATTTCTATTTACGATGCTGAAACTGAAAGTGGTAATGAACATGATAAAGATAATGATAAGAATGATGCTTCTGATAAAGAAGAGGTTGAAGATGAACCTGAAAAGCATTCTAAAAATAAAAAGTACACTAAAGAAGATTTTATTGCTAAGAAACTTGGTAATGAAAGAGAACCTTGGGTTCAAAAGCAAATGTCTTTTCCTGCTAAGAAACTAAAATCAAAGGAAGAAGAACACTATAATAAATTCTGTGATTGGATGAAACCTTTGTTTTTGCAAATCCCTTTGACTGATGCTATTAAATTGCCTCCTTATTCAAAGTATATGAAAGATATTGTCTCGAACAAAAGGAAAATTCCCAATGAGGAGATTTCCACTATGCTTGCTAATTACTCTTTCAATGGCAAAGTTCCAAAGAAGCTGGGCAACCCAGGTATACCGACTATTCCTTGTTCCATCAAGAATAATTATGTTAGAACTGCTCTATGTGATTTGGGAGCAGGAGTTAGTGTTATGCCTTTTTCTCTTTACAAGAGACTTGATTTAGATAAATTGATACCAACTGATATATCTTTGCAAATGACTGATAAATCCACTGATGTTCCTGTTGGTGTATGTGAGGATGTTCCTGTTCAAGTTACTCAAAACTGCTTAATATTAACTGATTTTGTTGTGTTGGAAATGCCTGAAGACGATAATATGTCTATTATTCTTGGAAGACCTTTCTTAACACTGCAGGGGCTGTTATTGATTGCAATAAAGGAAAAGTTACTTTCAATGTTGATGACAAGGAACATACTGTTTATTTTCCCAATAGGATTGATAAAGTATATGGAGTTAATACAATTTCTAATTTCAGATCTATCAAAGTGGGAGATATTGATTGTCCAATATATGAACCTAAAGAAGAATATCAAACTCTTGTGATTGGATCCATATCAATACAATATAAGGTAACATGATTGATTTGAGGTTTATTTCTTCTTATGACATGTAAAAATTATTTGATGGCAAGACCTGATTAACCTTGTTAACAAGTATATTTTATATGCATAGAAGAGCTAAACAACATTTCTTTCTTTCTCCACTTGTTTTACTCGCTGTAGCACTACTTGTTTTGCAAGATGCTTAGTTGTTTAGAGGTTTGAAAAATCTTTTTCTGTCCTGTAATAATAATTTTAACACCCAGAAATGTGCGTTTTTCGAAATTCTCAAAAATTTACAAAAATTATACCGTTGGTCTTATTTTTCGAAGAGCAACCTGGGAGTGCCTGGGGCTGACCAGTGGGGCACCCCAGGGCTGGCCCCCATGAGCCGGCGCGGCCAAGGAGGGGGGCGCGCCACCCTGTGGTGTGGGCCCCTCCTTGCCCCACTAAGTCATCTCTTCCTCCCATTCTACTCTCTCTCCCGAAAAAACTCGTACCAACTTTCTCTCACTCACGTTTTTGCTCAAGAGCTAAGGATTCTTCGATCTCTTTGCTCAGCCCAGATATCAGTCTGAAATTTGGCACATTTGCTCTCCGAAAATGGAGTGGAATAGGCACCAACTGAACCAACAAGAATTGGAGGTGCAAAGAGTTATGAGAGTTCACCGCGAAGAGGGAGTATACCCCTCTTACTACCCATGCGTTGATTTTATGAGGAGTGCAGGAATCTTGCGAGATGTTCAAAATCTGATTTCCAATGCAGGTTTGGAAGGTTTTGTTGTTGGTGAACCTTACCAATATGCAAAACTAACCATGTCAGTGGTGCAGGATTTTGAATTCAATTGGTCCCAAACTAACCCCATGGTTCGATACAAAATTTATAATAAAACTATCAACTTGCCCTTTGATGATTTTTGTGCAGCAATTAGAGTGCCGCAATGGGGATCATGCGAGAAGGTTAGGGGACTGCCGCAGGAGCTCTTGATTTGTCAAGGGAGAAGCTTCTCAGATGATAGTGGTAAAATCAGTAGTATTCAACTCCCAGCTATTCGCTACTTTGCTTATTTCATCACCAAGTGCGTTCTTGCTAGAAAGAATGCAAATAAGTTATCTATCCAGGATTTGGCTTTCCTAGTTGATGCATTGCAATGTGATAGGACTTATAATTTGGGTGCTTTGATAGCCTATAGACTTGCTACTAACAGTGAGAGGGGAGGAATTTGTGGAGGTCTCATCGCCTCTCGTTTATTAGCTACGCATGGTGTAGAACCTCACCATCTTGATATTCAGCTCTCCATGGAGAATCTTGACATTGTTTCCATGATTAAACATGACTTTGTTTCTGATTTGTCTAATTTGAGTAACCTGTCTTACAATATAACATTTTGCAAGAAAAATTGGAGAACAACTAAGAAAACTGAAAGGCTAGTAGGATTGCCTGCACCTGTTTTGTTTAACCTTGATTCCAGGAAAAATCGGTCAGTCACGGAAGATGAACTGAATGCATACATAGAGGGGGATGGCCATCATGCAGGGGACGGCACGGAGGAGGCCGAGGAACACCTCGACTTGTCATCCGATGCAGCGAGCTCTTCGCATCAACATTTTGGGCATGTGGAGCCTTCACCCTTTTCTTCTGCACAGGGACCTTATTATGACCACACCATGTATGATCCACTGGCGTGGAACCCTGACCCTCGCTGGGGTTGATCTCCACTTAGGCCAAAAGCTTAAGCTTGGGGGGAGGTATACCGGCATCACTCATTCATTGCATATTACAATTGCCGGATATGTGTATATACTTGTTTAGCTTCTTAAGGTGATTTCTAATAAGAGGGAGATGATATTTGGGGAAGTGCTGTTTGAAAACAAATTCTGGACTGATACCAAAAAAAATCCCAAAAACAGCCAGAACGTTATTTTGCGAAGCCAATTTTTGTGCATGTTCCCCAGGTTATTATCTAACTTTCATTAGTTGAGCACTTTTCGAGTTGAGCAGCGGAAGATTTTCGTAAAAATAGATTACTGTACTGCTGTCAAGTTTGGCAGATTCCTGCTACTTTGTGTTTATGTGACTCTTTTAGTTTTCATTCTCTCGTTTTTGTTTTGTTTCTTTCCTAAAACACAAAAGGACCAAAAATATTTCTGTTATTTCTCTTTATCATTTGTTTATTTTGGTTTCTTGTTCTTATTTTGCTTTATTTGCTATCGTTAGTTTGCTATGAGAAAATCTAAAAAGATTTTGCTTTGTTTGCTTGTTTTCTTTTGTTCTTGTTTCCAATTCGAAAATACCAAAAATATTTGCTGTTCTTATTTGGTTTTGTAAAGTTCATTATGGAGTTCAGCGGTCTCCGGTGGCTGGAACTTGGTTTTCATTCCATATTATTCAAGCTACACAAGTGAAAAGGCAATAATGATGATCTACGACAATCCGACTGTGGTGAGAGGCTGGTATGAACTCTATTTGTTTTCATTTTTGTACATATACTCATCCATGTGAGCATGCTTAGTTGGTTCATGTGAGGTATATGTCATTTAATGAAGTCTAGTAGTTCATGATCTCTCATGTTTAGCTCCAATTTATTAATATGAGTAGCATGTCATAAATATTTGCTTGTATTGTTTTATTCATAGATAGATATGACATTGTGGTATCCTCCTCTGAATAATTCACTTGAATCGACTTGGCACATACTCACGCATGCATATGACTGAACAAAAGTCAATTAAGCCTCGATGATTTACTTTACCTCAGAGTTCTTGTATCACCTTTATGCCTCCGTTAATTTATTTTGTCGCAAGCATGATTATGACAGTTATTGCTCTCTTGATTGTCGCTTCCCAGTCTATTGCTAGCCTTCACTTGTACTGAGCGGGAACACTGCTCGTGCTTCCAAACCCCTGAAAACCAAGTTATTCCAAAGTGTCCACCATAAATACCTATGCATGGCATTTCAAATCATTCAAAGTAAATTCTCATGTGCTACCTTTAAACCTTCAAAATACTTCTCAATTTGTGTTAATGTTTTATAGCTCATGAGGAAGTATGTGGTGTTTTATATTTCAACCTTGTCATTTACTCCTGACGGACTTTCACCAATGCACTAGTGGCACATCCGCTTATCCAATAATTTTGCAAAAAGAGCTGGCAACGGGGTTCCCAGCCCCAATTAATTAACTTTCATCAATAATTCTCTTCACATGTTTTGCCCCGATTTATCGGTAAGCAACTTAATTTGCAAATAGACACTCCTCCATGGTATGTGAATGTTGGAAGGCACCCGAGGATTCGGTTAGCCATGGCTTGTGTAAGCAAAGGTTGGGGGAGTGTCATCCATAATGAAACTAAAATATATGTGTAAACAAAAGAGAAGAGGGATGATTTACCTTGCTGGTAAAGATAACGTCCTTCATGGGAGCCGCTCTTGAAAGTCTGGTTGCGAGGTAGTTAGAGTACCCACTATCATTCGTTGACAACAACAAACACCTCTCAAAACAATTTTACTTCTGTCTTTAAAAAAATGAAAAGCTCTAGCACATGTTAATCCCTGCTTCCCTCTGCGAAGGGTCGGTATTTTACTTTTATGTTGAGTCATCATCCTTTCTTTGAGCACTTTCTTGAGAGCACAACTGTCATTCTTAGTATAATATGCTTGTCCCAAAATGTGATTAATTGTGGTATAACTTTGATGCTTTTATCTTTGATAATCTCTACTTCCAATCTTTCCATGAACTTCAAAGGTGCCCGGGCATTTATGTTTTGCTGTACAAATACGGGCAAGCGAGATACCACTTTATCATATCCTTTTATGAACATTGCAATCCTGCTGATAGACATGATTCATGATACTTATTATTAATTTGTTGGTACCTTTTCCATGTTTGACATAGCTATTAGATGACTTTATTTGCATGTATCTTATTATGAATTGCCTAAGTACTTGTCCATATCATGAGAATATTTACATCATATGAACAAATGTGTTCGTGAAAGTTCTTTTATCGCACTCAGTTGTTAACTGAATTGCTTGAGGACAAGCAATAAGCTAAGCTTGGGGGGAGTTGATACGTCCAAAACGTATCTACTTCCCCGAACACTTTTGCTATTGTTTTGCCTCTAATTTGTGTATTTTGGATACAACTAACACGGACTAACGCTGTTTTCAGCAGAATTGCTTTGGTGTCTCGTTTTTGTGCAGAAACTCAACTTTCAGGAAAATCCCCGGGATTAATTCCAATGGGCCTATTTTCACAGAAGAATAACGGAGCCAGAAGACCAGAAGGAGGGGGGCCACGAGGCAGCCACCCCACCAGGCGGCGCGGCAGGCCCCTGGGCCGCGCCGGCCTATGGTGGCGGCGCCTCGGGCAGCCCCAGGTGCCCCCCTCTGGACTACTTAAGGGTTTCGACCTAAAAACACACGGGGGTAAGACGGAATTGCCAGAAGACATCCAGAACACCGCCGCCATCGTGAAACTCCGTCTCGGGACCAGAAACTCCGTTCTGGCACTCCGCCGGGACGGGGAATTAGAGGAGATCATCGCCATCATCACCACCGACGCCTCTCCATCAACCAGCCATGCTTCCCCCATCCATGTGTGAGTAATTCCCCCGCTGTAGGCTGAAGGGGATGGTATGGATTGGATGAGATTGGTCATGTAATAGCATAAGATTGTTAGGGTATAGTACCTAGTGTCCGTAATTGGTACTTTTATGATATTGTTGCAACTTGTTATGCTTAATGCTTGTCACTAGGGCCCGAGTGCCATGATCTCAGATCTGAACATGTTATCAATTCATGATGATATTCATTGCTTTATGATCTTACACTGCAAGTTGTATACACATATTGTCTGTCCGGAACCCGAGGCCCCAAAGTGACAGAAATTAGGACAACCGGAGGGAAGGCGGTGATATGAGGATCACATGTGTTCACGAGTGTTAATGCTTTGCTCCGGTGCTATATTAAAAGGAGTACCTTAATTTCCAGTAGATTCCCTAGAGGCCCGGCTGCCACCAGCTGGTAGGACAAAAGATGTTGTGCAAGTTTCTCATTGCGAGCACGTACGACTATATATGGAACACATGCCTATAATTGTTTAGTACTTGGATACTGTTTTATTACTATCTGCAAATGCCCTACCTTGATTGTTACATGAGTTCTCTTATCCATGCGGCGCTCGTTCATCCATCCACTGTGCCTACGATATTTTAATCCTACTTGTTTACTATAATCACTACTGCTATCTTTGTTACACTTGCTACTTATATTTCACTACTGCTCTTGCTATAAAGCTGTTGCTACTTGATAAACTCTTGCGAGCAAGTCCGTTTCCAGTGCAGCTGAATTGACAACTCCGCTGTTAAGGCTTACAAATATTCTTTGGCTCCCCTTGTGTCGAATCAATAAATTGGGTTTTACTTCCCTCGAAGACTGTTGCGATCCCCTATACTTGTGGGTCATCAGAAATCCATAAGTCTTTAACCATAGCAGGATAAGTAAAATGAGGCTCTTGAATAATAATATCATCATAAATGTTTTCCCAAGAGGTACACCAAGGAGTGCTCCAAATAGATATGTTCCCCTGGGAAGTTTGGTAGAAAGAGTTTTGTTGCATGAGATGAATCATTTTCATTACTGAGGTCCAGTAGGCAGATTTAGGTAAATTAGGCTTTGCTCTCCAAATAGCAGTGTCATTAAAATATTTTGATTTGAGAATTAAATGGATTTGACTATGGGGGTTCTTTGCTATTCTCCAGATGGATGTGAGAATGAGAGCCTGATTAACTGCTGTGAGATTTCTAATGCCTAATCCTCCTTCCTTCATTGGGGCACAAATATTTTTCCAAGCTGCTAGGCATAGAGGTTTATGTTTAGGGTCATTGTTAATACCTGTCCAACATCATGTTCTCAAAGAAGTTTCATGCAAGGATTACTGCTATTATAAGGAATTTAGAAGAGAACAGACGAACCATCTCGTTCTCTCATGTGTTGAGGGGAATCTTTTATAAGCTGTGGGCAACCCATATCTGATTGCTTAACCCCGCATCAATAATGTGGGCAATTGCGGCCACTCCCGGTGAGGGCTATGCTGCCTGCCTCATATACGTACATGCAATCATTAAAGCAAATGATATCGTTGAATCTCGGAACAAGGGGGTGACGAGGTATCGACTCGTCAATGCCTATGGATTATAGACTTAGAATTTCGTGAAAAGTAGAGGACAGGTAGAACTCGAAGGTGGTCAGACGAAAAAAGGCGTCCAACTAGTAACAATACAGTGACTAGGGTTTACAATTGATTGATCCTTTCTTTGTCCTCGACTTCGCCCTTATAAAGGAGGCGAAGTTGAGGCTTTCTGTGTCGTACAAGTACACAAAATATCGGGTCGTATTGGACATTTCCATATGTTATTACAAGTTTCCCTATATTGACTCTAGTTTCTTGGGCTTTACATCTTCGGCTTCGTGGGCCTCCAAATCTTTGGGTCCACGCATCTTCGGCTCCAAGAACATAAACATGGGAGTAGCCCCCGATATTTTATACGAGTCATAGAATCGAATAAAATCTCCATCTTTCACCTTTCTCGCAGATATCTTCGAATCGCATGTGACATCTATATTGTACAGGGATATTGGTAAATGAGGCTGGTTCATCTGACGGATCAGGTACCAGTTAATTGCTCTTGTGGAAAATCTGCACAAACCTACTTCAAATTAGAGTCTCTAGACTCGAACCTGGGGTACTGATTTAATTCAGGACGTGCCGCTTTAGGACTTAGCGAAAACTGAATTCTAGCTAATTTATCAGGTACCTTCACATCTGTTGATGCAGATAAAGTGGAAGAGCGCATTCGGGTGCGATGCCACGCCACACAAGACAGATCATGGGGATGGCACCCGCAGGGTATGGGTGCGGGTAGAGCCATCCCATACCCGTACCCGTCACCTTCAATGTTACCCATCACCCGTACCCATACCCGTCAATGGGTACAAGTTTTTCCCATACCCGTCACCCGGCAGGGTAAATGGGTACCCGCGGGTAAAAATACCCGCGCTTATAACACATCAAATTGATCAAAAAAATATGACATGAGCTGAAGCGATCCTAAATAGGGGACTAATCCTCAACAACCTACCAGTAATTGTGAGACCAGAAAGCGTGAGGTTCAACGTAGCTATGTGAAGGCATAATTAGGGGGAAATTAAGTACTTTAGAATATTACAGCTGTCTACTTGTCAAATTTAGATGGGTAGATGGGTACATGGGTATGGGTTCTACAATCCCATACCCGTACCCGTCCTACCCGATGGGTATGATATTTTCCCATTTACAAACCCATGGGTAATATTTTATCCCATACCCGTGCTCCTATTGGGTTTTTACCCGACGGGTACGCGGGTCATGGGTACCCATTGCCATCCCTAGGACTTACCTTCGTGTCCATTCTATAAGTCACGGCATCCAGAGTTTTTATCGCGCTCTGGAGAATATATTGTCGAGTGTCTTTGTTCGGCTAATGGAATACCCCATTTCTTCGGGTTGATATATTTCACCGAATAATATCTTGACTCCCGATGGGAGTACATGAAGAGTTTATAAAACTCGAAGATGTTTACCCACGGCAAAAAAAAATCGGTTTCATTCTATAATGTCTTGTTCTATTGCTCTTTCTTTATTGTCAGATTTCATCGGGTGTGTGACCAGCGCTCCCGATGGGAGTAGCCCCCGAGGCTACAGCCGAGTGTTTGCACTTGGGTGTAGGCTCAACTTTGCTTTTAATCAACTCCATATTTCTCATTATTTTTTCATCTTATCTGGAGTATGAATAATACTGCCCATAAGAGTAGCCCCCGAGACTATGATCGGGTGCATGCAGCTGGACAGAGGCTCCAAATTTTGTATTTCCCACCATATATTGTCTTATCAACTCGAATATATTCTTGTCCTTAACGTCGATGCTAACGAAAGCAATGTGCTATCGACTCAATAAGCTGCAACTGTTGGTGGACCACTGTTTTGTGGGTCCAACATACATGCCCTTCCCCCACGTTGCGCGTTGTGGGGTTCGCACGTTCTCCGAAAGGTCCGACACGCGCGCAGTAACTCCATTACTTCCAAAACAAATTGTAAAAATATTTTACCTCCCTACCACGTGTCGGGTTGAAATTGTCCCTTGTCCATCGAACGGTTAATCCTCTTCAGCTTCCAGGTTAAAAGGTAAACCCTGGACTTCATTTCTCCCCTTCTCACTCCGCCACACGAATCTGCTCTTTGCCATTGCCTCTGCTTCTCCACCATTTCCTTCGCTCGCTACTCCTTGCTTTGCACCTCGCACCCCAGCTTTGCCGCTCCGCCGCCATGACTAGGACCAAAAGCATCGAGAACACCTCCGCCGGGGCCGCCGACGTTCGTGCGGAAAAGAAAAATGTCTCCGGATGGAAGAGAACCAAGTTCACATCGGCGGACCACCGCAAACTGGAGAAATTGGGCATGCTGACGGACGATGGGAAGATGAAGATTCCTGGAGATGAAGGAACTCACAATCCGCCCGAGGGATATTGGGTAACATTTGTTGATTTCCTCGTACGCGGCCTTGCCTTTCATGTTCATGAGTTCCTTCGGGGGCTTCTCTTTGTTTACGGGATTCAGCTATACCAGCTGACTCCCAACTCCATCCTCCACATTTCTATTTTTATGACTCTCTGTGAATGCTTCCTTGGCATCCATCCTCACTGGGGCCTATGAAAACGCATGTTTTACCTTCGCCTCAACAACTCGAGGGATGCCATCTACGATGTAGGTGGTGTCTGCATCTACGTGCGACCTAAAGCCGATTATTTTGATTTAAAATTTGCTGACTCGGTTCAAGGCTGGCGCAAAAAGTGGCTTTATGTCAAGGATGAATCAATTGGCAACCAGCAGTACGACCTTGCTCCCTTTGACATGTCGCATTAAATCTTGAGGCGTCAATCTTGCGATGTAGGCCTCGTGCCACGCCGCGAACTGTGGGTCCTCGTCCTCATAGGAGCTATACTCCGCGTCGGGCTGCGGCTCCGGCTCCGACTGCGGTGGTGGTGGAGGCAGCGCGCGGCCGTTGAGGCCAAGCATGGAGTAGGTGGTCTTCAGACGTCACGACATTTTGAGGTGGAGAGGAGAGAATGGAGTAGCGGCGGTGGTGGAGATGAGAGGATAGCACCGCGGTGGTGGACGACGTACGTACTATATAACGGTGGCAACTACCTGCATTTACGGCGGCGTAGGCGACTGGACGCCGCGTGGCCGCCTCGGTTTCCGCGGGAGACCATTAAACGCCGACGACCAACCTTCCCGCGTCGTGGCCGATGCGAACCGCCGCGTCCTCTCGCTGACAAGGCGTCCCCACCCGCGAAAACCGTCGTGACGCGAGGCGCCGGCGCGCCCGATTCACGCCATACGCGAAGGGCCGGCACGGGGATGCCAGCGATTTTATTGGGCTCGAAAACTAGCCGGCACCGTTTGGGAAGCATCGGTGCGAGCTCAAAAACGACGCCGACCCCCAAATCGCTATCGGGACCGTTATCGGACCGCCGGTGAAGATGCTCCCAACTCGATCGCGAACAAGGAGGCGGTAGAGCCGGGCTTTTGTTTCATTCCAAGTTTCCAAGCGATCACTCACCCGAGTGCATGATCAGGACACGTACTCGACCAGGCTCAGCAGTTGCTGCGTGCGAGTGAGTGCTTGCAGATCATCGCACCGTATGTTCTTTGGCGCCATGTGAGGAGGCGAGGAGCTGATCAGTAACATGCAGATGACGCAGCTTTTGATGAAGATGGCTCTAACGTGGGACTCCCATGTGGCGACATGAGATGGCACGAGACGAGATTACCGCTCGGCCGGACACTTGTGATGTGTTCGTTCTATGGACGGTTTCCGGCCAGAACGATGACACGGATCTGCTTCGTGTTGTAATCTGGTTGTTAATTTGCACAGTACCGTACGTGTACATGTGCAAAAGACATGGCCGGGCCTGGAAGCAAACAATTGGAAGCAAAATGAGAGGAGTCATACATATTTCCAAAAATAGAAAAAGATAAGCCATCACACACCCCTCTAATCCTACGAAAACTAACATAACTGGGCCGTCGCGGTGGGAGGCCCACTACACCCCGAACTCCACCAGGAAACAGGCCCACGGCACAGCACCCCACGCCCGCGACTCCGCATCTGCAGCGCTCTCGTTTAGTCCCACCTCGCCAAGCGAGGAGGAAATCGCAGGGACGGGAGGCTATATAATGAGACCCCTGGGCAAGCTTGCAACATACTTACCTGGACGGGGTCGACGGCCGATCAAGAAGGGCCGTGGCCTAGATCAATGGATCACATTGCACTTGGTGATCGCGTTGGTCTACCATCTCCCCAAGCGGGAGAGTGGACGTCGTAATTTGTGGTAGAGGGGGTACGCGTCCGCGCGGCCCCTGCCAATTCTCAAAAATTAAAATTTGGTCCCTGGTTTGAGAGTGGTTGCTTTCTGCCGGTTTCATGAAATTGAAGTTTGGTCCTCTGTGTCGACTGACGATGGTACTCTGCCTTTTCTGTTCCTAACTGAAGGTTGCGGCTTATTGTTGAGAGAGCATGTTTAAGTTTAACACACGGTTGAGAGAGCATGTTTAAGTTTAACACATCGTTGAGAGAGCATGTTTAAGTTTACTCCTTAGAATTGATATCAGGTTGAGGATTAGCTACGACGAAAATATATTTTGTCAATGCAAGTTTCAACCTGCATCATGGTCTCAGCAACTAATTTAATACTTCCATCTATAACATGCACAATGTACCCCGCGATACGAAAAATGGGCAATAGATCGTATGCGAGTGGACTTTAGCCTGAAGTACATGACTGGAGTTGAACAAAATAGCAACCCTCATGCTTTACAGACTCAAGACAGTACAGACAATGGCTTCAGTTTTTAGAATCTCTTCGAAGGTCTAGCAGTAACCATTAGAAAAAAAAAAGCTTCAGCACTAAGTTCAATCAGCGCCATGTTCAGTGGCACCAAGAATGTTACAAACACAAATACAGTACTAAATCTGAATTTACAGAGGAACGACCACCAAATATCTGTAACTTAAACTGTCAAGCCTCTCTTTGTCAGGTGCTTTTAGGTATGTCACATTGGAGTATATTGCTCCGCCGATGTCCACAAAATTGCAAACCAAGTTAAATAATATCTGCATATACAATATATGTATTATCATGTAGCACTGCACCGGGTATTGAACTAGTCATTTAAAGATACAAATGAACATTGCCATTACGCTTTGTAATAGCATTTTGATTTTATTTAAGTATTATACACATTTTTTTTCATTCTTTTGAATATATGAATTTCTTTCTATGACCATGGACATTTATTTGGAGCACATGAATATTTAATTTCAAATAAGAGAACCTTTATTTCGACACACATGAAGAATTCTTTTCTTTGACGCATGCCTTCTTTCTTCTTATTAAAATATTTTTTAGAATTAATGAATTAATGGATTCATGACTTGTTTGTACTATTTTTTTACATATTTCCAAAATGCAGTCACCCAGTTAGCGTAAAATTATGAGCTACGCTTTGCTGGACACTTTCTAAACATATGGGAGGAGGGAGCATCGGTTAATGAGCCACGTCAAATGTTGACCATGAACAAAAATGCAGAACAATGGGTCAAATATCCAGATGGCTTCTTGGTGAGTACACAAAACCAGACTACTTGCTGCAAATCGTGATGTCAAACTTGTGTTATCAATTGGCTTAGATGTTTTCCTGGCTGAGATGCAGTTATGCAGAAAACAACCATCCAAAATGGGAAGAATTCAGTAAAAATGGCACCCGAGTTACTTCATCTTCCTGATCCATAAATGCTCTCAAAGAGCCATCACCAACAGATACATATTACATATAAATATATCAGGAAAATCAAATATAACTGTACAAACTTGGCTGAAAATTATACTTGCTGGAGTAATCAGTTCTTGAATTCATGCAGTGATTCACGATAGTGCCACAATTGCTTTCAACTGATTTCAATTGTACAAGTGGTGTTGCAGTTGCAAAAACAGATCGAACAAGAAAACCTGGCACAAGTCGTAGCTTATGATCATTTGCCTACTGATATAGAAAAAAATATTCCAACTAACTTTTCAGGCACACAAAGAATTAGAAAACTGCAGTGTCCTTGCACTATGATCAGCCCTCATTCTGCAAGGGCTCAGGAAGTGAATAACGGCAAGTGACATGATGCACAGCGTCATTCGATTCTTTAACAAACACCTATGCTTCTTTGTCCGCGGAAACCTTTTCGACTTCACGTCTACGCACTTTCTACATGGCACTCTATCATAGAGGTACACATCCTTCAGGTTCACCGCTGCTTCCAAGACACGCCTGACATGGCGCACCATGTGGTCATCAGACTGAAAGCAGAACATGATGAGGTTGGTAAGACTGTGGTGCTTGAAATTTGATGTAGTTGATCTCCACTCTACACCCTTCTTCTCGCTGTACAAGCCTTCCCTCCTCTTCTCCTTATCCATCTGCATTTCACAATGATGATCCATTACCTGCATTTGCATTCCACCCACAAAACATTGGTCAATGGCATAGGTTAATTTTGCCGCAAAGACATCTGTACTCCAAGTGAAAGCACGTGCGCAGAAATAATAGAGCAACCTCTCAAACCGAAAAGACTCAAACAAGCTTTAGGTGTGAACATACCGTCATGTAGAGCTCCTCCAGGGCTGGCGCACCTTCCAGAATGAACATTGTCCAGGTGAGATCATAGCCTTCAGGAATGTCGACTAGATTGACAATCCTTAATTGGTGGAACACATATGCCAGCTGTCTGGTCCAACACTCTGGTTGAACCCAAATCTGCAATAATAAACACATTATGGGATTAGTAGATAACAAGCGAAGACAGAACAAAGCAATCATCGCGACTTACCTTTTCGCATCTAAACCCCAATCTCAGGTCTCGTACAGAGGTCTCAAAGAGTAACGTACTTAACTTGACCATTTTGTGCGAACTAACAGCAATATTTGAAAGACTCACAACCTCGAGCAATGGGACATGACCAAATGACAGTGGTGGTTCAGCGAAATTTATCCAATACTCAAAGTTTGCTCGAGTGAGTTTTGGAAGCCACTTGAGTTCAACCTCGTCAAATTGGCAATCGAAGATACTGAGCTCACTGAGTTGTTCATGTTCAACTTGGAGCGTTATCCAATCCTCTGTGTCGCAACTGACAAAACTTAAACATTTTAACTGCTTGCAAGTGTCGAGGATGTTCGATACGAAGTCAGATTCAGAAAATCTCAAATTCTCCAGGTGGAGGCGTGTCAGACCAGCAAATGCATTGGGACACTCGTTAAAAAATGACACAAACTGTCTCCCATAGTTCAGCATATCATCAAGAGGGAACTCTACGCTTAGCTTCTCTGTTAAAACTGTGAATTCGGCTTTCTCAATCTCATGTGTAGCCATGGCATTGCCAACGGAACGCCCAATGGATATCGGGGCATCATCTCTCAAGTAGAATGTCGTCCTCAAGAGGCGGATGGTGCATCCACCAGGATCCCGGCGTGCCAGTATGCTATTTGTCGCTTCAGCCACGGCTGCATTGATCCGACGCAACTCATCATCAGACATGCTAGTTCTTGGGCGGCAAAAGTCCTGAGCGGTTATTGTAAGCTGCGACATCGTGGCAGGAAGCCGGATCCACCGTCTGGATAGGACACTGGTCCTTGCGGCGTCGCGGACATTGAGCCGGTCAAGAATGTTGACCAGAATGTCATTGGGCAAGTTGCTGAGACGATCATCTACGTTGCCTTTCTGCATTTGGCATGGGAAACGAATCAGAGTTGATTACCTTTTCTCACAATGCAATACTGATAGTCTCAAAGGTAGATGCAATTTGCCTAGTGTCACAGAACTGCAGCCGATATTTAGCTCAAGATACACAATTTGTCTACTATCACAAAAAGTGCAGCTTTTTTACTTAGTTCAACATATGCAATTTTTGTGCTGCGACAAAGATGCAGCTTTAATTTAGTTCAAAAAAAAAGTAAATTTTGGTGGACTCGAAGAAGCAGATTTTGTTTCAGTCTGAATGAAGGATTGAATTTTCATCACTGGTTTCGTACTGAGGGTATCTAGAGGGGGCAGTTGTCTCGGAGAAAAAGATATTCAGAGGAAAGAAGGAGAGGACAAGGAACTCACCTCCATGGATCCCACGACCCAGGTAGATCTGCCAATGCCCGAGAGGAACTTGTAATCTTGGCACTTGATGACTCGTGGGTTGCTGCTCTCCTCCGAAATCTGAGACTGCCGCGGTGATCGCCTGGGGGCAGATATCCAGCGCCTTTGATGGCAAACCGGGAACTCAAAACGAGGACTCCCCTGATTTCCTGTAATCATCGGCGTCTACACGAACTGGGCCGTAGCAAAGGAAGCCCACCATGACTCCGAAGCTCACCGGGGAATAGGCCCACGAGCGGGCGCAGCACCCGCGGCTCCTGCAGCCACGGTGCTCTGCTTTGTTTAGTCCCACCTCGCCAAGCGAGGAGGTAGCGCTGGGACGGGAGGCTATATAATGAGACCCTTGGCCAACCTTGCAACATACTTACCTGGACGGGGTCAACAGCCGATCAAGAAGGGTTGTGGCCTAGATCAATGGATCACATTGCACTTGGTGATCGCGTTGGTCTACCATCTCCCCAAGTGGGAGAGTGGACGTCAAAATTTGTGGTAGAGGGGGTACGCGTCCGCGCGGCCCCTGCCAATTCTTAAAATTAAAATTTGGTCCTTGGAAGATCCTGGTGAGAGGTCTTCAAGAGAAAAACTTCCATTTGTGAAAATATAATCTCTTGTTGCGGCAATCTTCTTAGGTACTCCCTCCGTTCGGATTAAATTGATGCACGTTGTACAGACGAAATAGCTTATGTACGTGTATCTCACGCGTCGATTAAATACGGACAGAGGTAGTACTTGCCAAATCTTTCTGCAAAGGCCAATTGCTGGCCAACATGCGGAAGTTCCTCAGCTAAACCAAACAGAGTGCAAAGAACAAGGATCTTAATGTCTAGCTAATCTAAACAGAGTGCAACGAACAAGGATCTTAATGTTAAAGTGGATATTTGGTCACAGGTAAATTATGTACTCCCGCATTTGTACCAAATCAGATCGGATGGAGTATTATAGTACATACATGATAGGAGTTGAACAAAATAACAACCCTCTTGCTCTAGAGTCCAAAGTGTAACGGTGTCCTGTTCGGAGTTACCCAGAATGTAATAACATACACAAGTATATCTAAATGTACAGCGTAGCGCCCACTAAATATCTACGTAACTTAAACCGTCAAAGCCTTCCTTAGTCAGGTGCCTCACCATGCTTCGGATTCAGTGTTAATTAGCGTTCTCGCATCAAAGGCCGAGGACATTACCTTAGTCATAAGGTTCAGCTGAGAAGTCTGGCTCATCCGGCTTCTTCAGTGTAGGCAGCTCCTTAATGGCCTGAAGCCCTTTCCTGTTCCCAGCCATGATTTTCCCTGCCATCATCTTCAGAGAGACATTCTTCTTCGGCGGAGGATCCTCTTCACCATCGGAGTCATCGGATCTCATGGAGGGGAATGACTCCCTCATGCTCAGGTCCTTCGCCATCTTCCTCCGCCTGTACCGCCGCCAAGCAGCTTGGATGAAGCACGCGCCCCACGTTCTCCAGTGGTGCGAGTAGTAGCGGAAAGTGTGCTGCAACTTCTTGCTGTGCAGCCGCCTAAATTGGCTGGCCACAAACTTGAGGTCCTCAGCCTGAAGCGAAAAGGCCTCCACTTCGACGAGCGCCTTCACCGTGCGAGTGGATGATGGCAAACTGGCTGTAGGCTTTGGGACGAGAGCCCATCCAAGAAGTTCCTCGCCGCAGAAGTCACCAGGTTTCAGGGTAGTTGAATTGAAGAAGCCTGTGCGGCCACCATTTGTTGTGGAGCTCTCTAGTTTTCCACGAATGATGAAGAGCATCTCAATCACCGGATCGCCCTCACGGACAATGTATGTGCCCTTTGTGCACAGTGATGATACAAGACGCTCACAGATAGCATCTAGAAGTTGGTCATCCATCTGGGAGAAAAATGGAACCTGAAACATCACAATAGAATGAGAGATTAGTGCATGATGATTCATAGTTATAACAGGAGGTCTAGTAAATACTGTATGCAACAAGTTGTGGCATTACTATTAGTGTTAAAGGCGAACCTTGAAATCCCAAGCATGCGGGTCGTTAGGTATTTCTACAAAAGCATGTCAAAGTATTTACCCGGCGAACAAGACCCAAGCAGAGGTGGCGTTTAATGTCACGTCGTAGATCGGCTGGTAGAACCTGCAATATAGACTCTTCATTCACACCTCGAGTTGCAAGCCACTTGTACTGGATAAATCGTCTAACTCTTTCGCTTAGTTCACGAGGAAGTTGACGATGTCTCATCCACTCCTCTGTGTCTCTCTGCTTTAACCTCCATTCCTCAACCCTTGCGGTGATAGATTGCAGATAGGTCTGGAATAATAGTAAAAATTTATGACAGTATGTTCTAATAAAATCAGTTTACACTGATACATCATGATTTAAATGAGAAATGCATGCTTATGAATAAAGAACTTCTAAAATATAGAGCACATAATTAAGTATGTTGAATGTACCTGCACATTTCCAATTAAATGCGCAAACAAGACAAGACCCAGTACTGCCAAGAATATACAGTACAAAGTCTCACCAATGTAGGTGCTCACAGAAAGAGTTTGGCCATAGCAACTGTTCAGAAAATGAAAGGACGATGTACCTTGTCAGAGATCCACTTATTCATCCTGACAACTGATAAGTGAATAATGATCAAATTAAAGAAATACGCTGAACTTCCAAGGTAATTTCGCAACGTACATGCAATCAAAACTAAAAGAGTAAGATTCTGAAATTTGTTTAACACATAAATCTATGGTTCTCAGCAAAGCTTTCAAGTTACATAAGTAAATACAGTATCAAAGAGCCACCGTTTTGTAAAGGAAATTGCAACGTAAGTTCTCAGTTCTTACTTAGAACTCTACTTGATACTAAGATGTCCACTACAGAAGTACCTGAGATTCTGTAAACCCCACCAAAGGGAATAGAAGAACTTTATCAAGAAACCCTGAGCAGGGGCTAGATTTGATAACGCAGGCAGGAACATGCCATAGTCGAAGTCGATGCTGGTATCACTAGCATTACAGCTACTGAATACGCCAGTTGTACTAACCCATTGCTGATTTGGTGTGACCTCGCAATCTAGATACCTAATATCACACCTAGTTTCATTCTTGCAACTCATTTTCCAGCAGGCTGTTTGGCGATCAACAGATAGCAAGTAATATAGTGCACCTAGTACCTGCAACAAGAGGAACGGGTGATCCTAAGAATTTTCTACATACTAAAAGACAATTGATGAGCTACCTAAAAAAGAAATGAAAGATTGAGCAATACAACTCATAACATGATGAAAGGTTGCATATGAGAGCATACAGATACCGTACATGACTAGCTATCATGTAGAGTAGCAGGTTGTATACAGCCCCTAGCCAGGCAGTCTTTGCAACAACTCCAGTAGCTTTGACAATTTCATAAGTTAAAGGGAATATCAGATATAATCTTGGGAGATACTGAGCAAGAACTATAAGCACCAGCATGTTATTGTTGTGCTCAGAGGTGGAATATTTGATAGCTGGTATCACATACCAGACTATGATCTGCACATTAAGTAAATACACATAAGTAGAATAAGTACATGAGAAAAAAAGATGGTGTGCTTCTAGGCCACACAGAACAATACATATACCCATACATAAGATGCACAATTCACAATGATTGTATTTAAAAAAAATGAAGTTCGGTGATTATCTTGTAAGCTCTACAATTTCTGCATTATAATCTCCAATGTTTTTCAAAAAAAAAAAATCACCGAGGTTGAACTAGAAAGTCACATACTTAAATATGAATTGTGGTTGCAGGTTGATGCACCTCAACGTTTTCAAAATTAAGAAAAACATTGTTCATAGAATCCACTCTACTGAATTGCAAAATTTAATGATTTACTGGAATGCCTTCTTTTCAGATAATCTTAAGGGCTAGTCAATTGAGAGAAATCATCATAACCAGAGTAGCACTAACATCAGCTCAAAAAAGAAAAGAGTAGCACTAACACAGAACTATATCAACTATGGTTTACAAAATATGATTGCTATTTCAGTGAGCAAAATTATTTTGAGTCCATCCACCTTACAATTGCACACTTAATGTATCATATTTTTCTTAGAGAAGAGCAAACACTGCGATTACTAACAATCACGATAAAAGTCCCAACATCAGGGACCATTAGTACTATTTATATTCCACATACTCACAACAGAAAAAAGTTTATTAAATTACCTGTGGCAAAGGCAATGCAGCCACCACATCGACTGCAAAGTCAGATCTCAAATATTTCCATGCAATCTCTTTAGGATCCGTGACAAGATCCCCTCTTCCAAATACCCGCATAGTTGAGCCCCGATTAACAAATGCAGTTCTGAACTTCATTATAATGTGAATCACATATAGCAGATCCGCAATCGATCGCAAGAATGTAATGATGATGGTTAAATGCCTGTCAGTCCCGACACAGGAATAGGCGGTGCCGTAGACGATTTTTGGGACATAGAAGTACAGGGGGTCTACGAATAGAGCGAGAAAGCAGGAACAAAGGAAAATGCGGTTCCACATCAAGATGAAGTCACTCGATGGATCGAAAATCTTGTGGTGCTGCGCATCTCCTGCCATGAAAACCTTGTTCTTGCCCGGGCTTGCGACGCCGAGTTTACTGGCAGCGAATGCCGCCTGTTTCTGGTGAATAGGCATCGCTGGCTTTCCCCTCTCCTCATTAAACCTGCAAATGGCAGCAGCACAAAAACTGGTTGGACTCTAGTAGTATCAGATTTCTCTTAACATTTGAACTATTCTAGACATCCAATAAATGGAAAAGAACGTCTCACTTGGATGCAAGTTCCGACCCAGATTCTGTAACTTAGACTCTGGTTTTTTTACTATAAATATGGATGATAAAATTTATAACTCAGAAGAAATATTCTTCATTCTGCATAAAGTAAGCTGAGGATCACGTACTTCCTAACGAATATAGTTCCCCTTCGTCAGTGTTGGTTCAAGTTATGATGGTTTTTCTAAACACTAATTTGGCATGTCAGATCAATCAAAAGGGGGAGACCTCCGCGCTATTGCTTAACAGCTCAAATTTGAAGTCACTACTAGACCTGCATGTTACACTAACAACACGGATCAAAGTCAAACTGATCCTGCTCTAATAGACCGGCCACAAAGCTCGCACCGAGGCACAGTCCTCCTCCCGGAGCCGAAATGCCGGATTCCCTTGCTCAAAAACAACAGATCAGGAAGCTAGCCGCAGCAGCTCACCTCACGGTCCTCTGCCTGCCGAGCGCCATCTCGCCCTCCACCTTCCTGGGCGCGAACATGGCGGTTAGCAGCTAGCTAAGCCGGGCAAGAACCCCGCAGCCGGCGCGCCATCAGTAGCGGACCGCCCGAAGCAAGCGCGCAGGCGCGAAGCCTTCCGAGCCGACCAGCGGCAGGTCAGCCCGTCTCGTCCGCGTATGCGCGGGGAGGGGATCAGCTCCGGGAGGGCGGGATTGGGGAGCCGGCGGCGAGGAGCTCGAGGGAGGCGACGAGGTGGGGACCTGGAGAAGAAGAAGCGGAAAACTGCCTGACAGAGAGAGGTTAATTGCTTTGGTTAGTTGCCGCTAATGCGATTGGTTTGGGGTTAGTGGTGCACTCGTTACCGCTGGTAAAATGGTAGGCCAAGTGGTGGTAAAGCGGGATGCGTGTTGTTCGTCGGAGAAGAAATTTCCCGCTACATTTCCCATCTTTTTTAGAAAAATTATTTGAATTCGAATGTTTAGTGGCGAAGTTCAAGTTGAAATTCAGTTGCTGTAAGTACTGTAATTTAGTACCTTACATTCTGGTATATAAATAAGGACACGGCACAAATCTTTGTATTTTTTAGTACCAGAAATAGTTGTCAACATTAGAAAGAGGACGCCACTCACCAGCTCATCTGGGCAAGACTTGTGCTAGAAAAAGGATGGTGGCTGGGATACAGACGTTATTCCTTATACCACTATAATAAAAAAAAGGTATTTATCTGTTAAATTTGCAAACTATGATTGAAGAGAAGTAAACGAGGACTGACAGTGGTTCAGGTTCTGATAGCTCTTGGCCAAACCCAACACAGAACAAGGCTTAGCAGAAAATTTGAAAAAAATGATGTTTTTGAAAGATTCAAATTACTTGCTCTTCGATCGACCCTTCATGAGTCGAGTCGAAGTGATTAATTCAAGAATACGGATTCCCTTGCGGGACATTGTTTTCTTACTAACCATGGAAACATATGATTGTATCCTTGGATGGCCGACACAATGCACCTGATGCCATATTTAAGGAATGGGAAATGAGCTTGCGCTCACCCGGACCGGAGGAGAAGGAAAAAAAAAACCTAGCCGCCTCCGGGTCGCTCCCGAGGCGACCCCGGGGCGACCGCGCCGCCGCCACCAAAACCCGCCCTCCCCGCGTCCCTCTACCCCCGCTGCCACCGGAGGAGGCCGTCCCACGGCGGACGGCGGCGGCGGGAGGCCTCCCTCCTCCCTCAAATCCAAAATCCACTCGAAAAATCCTCCCCCAAGGTCTCGATCCATCCATGCCGCGTCCCGTCGGCGTCCTTGGCGCTCTGGCGTGCTGCTCCTCGACGGCACACTGCCGGCGCCGTCCTCGCGCAGGTGGACGCGCGCGGCCTGACCCCTCCGCTCGCCAAGGCGTCGACGACGCCGCCGTGTGGCCTCTGCCCCCGCCTCTCGTCCGTCAGGCTGCTGGGCGAGCACGCCTCCTCCCCGCCTCGACCCCGTGGGGACGCGGCTTGGCCCGCTGGACCTTGTGCCAGCCGGCGGCTCCCCGCCCCTTCTGCTGCTGCTCTCTGCCGCCGCCCTCTGTGCTCGGCCAGGGCCCTTCTCCGGCGTTTTCCGGCCCCGAGCCCTCGCCCATGGCTGTCCGGCCGTCGATCCCGGCGCGCGCGGTGTGGCTCGGCTAGGCCCATGGCGCCCCTGGGCCCTCTGCAGTTCGGCCGCCCCGGTGGCTCATGTCCACCCCCTGGTCGCGGTTCTTGCTGAGTGGGGGAGGTTGGCCCGTCCCGATGTTGTGGTGCAGGTGCGCATCCGGGCGAAAGCCTGCGGACGACGACGCCGCGGGCGTCGTGCTCCTCAGTGGAGGCGTCCTGTTGGCTCTGTGCTCCTCCCGTACACGCTTGGGGCGGCGTCTGCCTCTTGCTTCCCGCTGGCCGCCGGCTAGCTTTCCTGTGGGATCAGGTTGTTGTCATGGTGGCTCCGACAGAGCCGCCTAGATGTTCCGGGGTGGCCTTGGCATGTGTCACCCTTCGACCACGGGGTCGGCACACCGGTGTCGTTGCCCCAGTCTCGGCTATCCGACGCCCTTCGACTGTGCTTGGTCTCGGCAGCACATTGTCCTTCGGCTTCGCCGGCGGCACACCGGTGTCGTCGCACGGTCTCGGCTATCCGACGCCTTTCGACCGTGCCGGGACGCTTCTTGGTGTGCTTCTGTAGGTGTCCAAGTTTTCCACTACTTGCTCCCTTGGTCCTGCCCGCTCGCGGTGTAGTTCTCTCCGGAGATCCTCGTCTGGCGGTTGGCTTGAGGTCCTCGAGATGGCCCCTAGTTGTGGCTTTGGTCGGTTCGTGCTAGTGGCATGACTTGTTTCTGCATCGCCCTTCGACCATGGGGTCGGCACACCGGTGTCGTCGCCCCAGTCTCGGTTATCCGACGCCCTTCGACTGAGCTTTGGTCTCGGTTTCTGCAGGTCCTTCGTCATTGCCCGTCGCTCGCCATGCCAAGTCGTAGGGGTCTTCCTTTGAGGTGCTGACCTCCCGGGGGTTTCGGTTGGCTTCGAATGCTAACATTCCCTTCCCTTTGTGATCCCTTTTTCTTGTTTTTGTTTTTTCTGTTTTTTTGTTGTACTCTTCTTCCCTGTATCCCCTGTATTTCCCTCAAGCTGTTCGTAAGAACATGGGCCTTCAAGGCTACTTTCGTGGAATGCAACAAGCGGTGGGGATCCCCCCCCCCCGGTAAACCTCGAAAAAAAAAGCTTGCGCTCACCCTCATCATACCCGTATGGAGCCGATGTCGGCCTTTTTCCCGTGGATAGGAATGTTCAAACATAATCAAACACTTGTTTGGAGGTTGGCACATAATTCTTTGGCTATGAGGAGGAATTTTTAGTATCGAGGAATGAAAATTGACACCCTCTATCTAGTTTTCATTTGGTTTGACGAAGGTGGTTTACAACTTTTTCTGTTTTAACTTTGTGAAATCGCGTTAACCTGCCATGCAGGAGTCAGGTTGCACATGGACGCTTTAGGAGAGTGTAATCGCGTTTGTCCATGCTCTCCCTGCCTTTTGCGAAGTGATGGCTTGCGAGGCTGATCTAATATGCTTTGGAAATGCTCATGTATTGTAAAAGACCCGATGTCAGGCTGCTTCTCCTGATGTTCAATGTAAGTTGTTTCTGTTAATCTCCAAAAAGTTGACCGTGCTTGGAGGTTTATTGATGCAAAATAGCAATTTAAGAGTAACTTGTGTTAGGTTATTCTTGTTTTGTGGATATACTACTGAATCTAGAGGTTTAACGCCGAGTTATGCGAGATTGCGAGGAAAAGACATTTTAGAGGAGATGAGGTTCGACATGTATTATTTTGCTGCTTGACACATTTTGGAGATTATTTTACTGTGACACATTTTGGAGATCAATTTACTACTTGATGCATTTTTGGAGTTCGTAGAGTGTTGCCTTATATCTAGATTAGATACCTTTACGAGGTTTGTTATGAGTTGATCCCTCAGCTCTCGTGCTAAGTTCAAAAATGAAAGAGGTGAAAATAAGTTTTCTTTGAGTTTTTTTGTGGAATTACTTTTAAAAATTGTTAGATATATTTTACAAATCTTACGGCATGACTGGAACTAACACGATTACTATTGTCGGAAATGGAATGAGGAAATGAAATGAGAGCCCGGGACAACGCAAGGGCATTAAGTATAAATAATACTTTTATTTTTTTTTTGATATGTATAAATAAGGTTTGTATCTATTTTGACTTGTTCACATGTGTTATCGTCAATATTAACGCAAGGACATTTTTACTAGTGGTACAATGAAAAAAGTAGTCTTTTATTAGAGCATGTCTAACATACTCCTTATTTGCTCGCACCGTATCGAGCGAGTACAGGGCTCTATATCAAAAAAAAAAAAAAAATTGTCACGCACGAACCATTCCGTCTAACAGACCCCTTACTTCACCCCGTATTTTTAAAAATTGCAAAACCCGGGAGAATTCATAAATAGTTCATCACATTGATCATAGATAGGGATATACAAAATTGCGCGATCCTACTGGATCGCGACTTCTACAATGCCACCTAGTCGTCGAGGATGACGATTTTGGCAGTGGCGGCGGCCTCCCGAGCCTTCATCTCCTCGACGGCGGTGATGGCCTGCATCGCCTCCTCCGCCTCCGCCCGAGCCTTGTCGGCGGCCTCCTTCTTGGACGCGGCCACCGCCTCCAAGAAGATGGGGTCCTCCCCCTCCCCCGCCTCCTCTTCCTCATCGACGGCTTGCGGTGCTCGCCGCTGGAGCTCCCCTCCCATGCGGCCTTCCACGCGCGTTGCTGCTCCCACGCGCTCTGCCACTTGTTGAAATCGCCGCCGCTCATCGGCTTCAGCGGCGGGTCGACCTTGGGGTAGCGGCCGCCCTCCGCGAAGTCCACGAGCCTCGGCGGCACCCAGTCAGAGCCGACGTACTTGCACGCTGCACGCCGACTCCCGGCGGCGGAGAACTTGCAGTGGAGGCGCCACGCCTCCTCCATCGTGGTTGGATCGCGGGATCGCTTCGATCCGGCGGCGGGCGAGATGCTACTCCTCCGCTGTGCCCTCATGGCCGGCGGCGGTGCAAATGCGGCGGCGTCAGTGATACGTCTCCGACGTATCGATAATTTCTTATGTTCCATGCCATATTATTGATGATACCTACATGTTTTATGCACACTTTATGTCATATTCGTGCATTTTCTGGAACTAACCTATTAACAAGATGCCGAAGAGCCGATTCTTTGTTTTACGCTGTTTTTGGTTTCAGAAATCCTAGTAACGAAATATTCTCGGAAATGGACGAAATCAAGACCCAGGGTCCTATTTTGCCACGAACCTTCCAGAAGACCGAAAGGGATACGAAGTGGGGCGACGAGGCGCCGCCGCCATAGGGCCGCGCGGCCAGAGGGGGGCCCGCGCCGCCCTATGGTGTGGGCCCCTCGTCAGCCCTCCGACTCTGCCCTTCCGCCTACTTAAAGCCTCCATCGCGAAACCCCTGATGCGAAGAACCACGATACGGAAAACCTTCCAGAGACGCCGCCGCCGCCAATACCATCTCGGGGGATTCTGGAGATCTCCTCCGGCACCCTGCCGGAGAGGGGATTCATCTCCCGGAGAACTCTACACCGCCAAGGTCGCCTCCGGAGTGATGAGTGAGTAGTTCACCCCGGGTTAAAGTGCCTATTGTTGAACTTGAAGCTCTCCACAAAGATTTTAGTGAGCGTGTAGTATTGCTCACTCTCATCTCCCACATAGGTGGTTAAACTTGCCCTACCGACGAGGGTAAAGAAATCATCCAACAACTCTGCATTACTCAAAAAGTCATAGCATGGAAAGGATGCAGCGTTTGGGACTCCATTGTCCTCCTCGGGTGCGAAGCTTGGTGCGATGAGATCCTCATTGTAGGATGGCCTGCTTCGGGTGGATGACCTAGAGGGCCTCCCCGTGCTTGTTGTCTCCCCTTGGAACACTTCTCCAAAGTTAAAGTTGTCCATCCCCTTTTCTGAAATTTTTCAACAAACAATATAAAACTTGATTTGGTGACATATAATTGAGGGAAACTACCATAGGAACTTGCTAGAGTACTAATCATGCATCAAAACTAGTTTCTACAACTTAGAACAAGCATGCAAGCTCACTAAACATGTTACCTACAGCAGCAAAATATGCAAGATATACTTCACCAAACAAAATTCTACTTGGATAATCGAACGAGTCACATACCGAAGAGCAAATGTGCCAAATTTCAGACAGAAATCTGAGCTGAGCAAAGAGATCGAGAAATCTGGAGTTCTTGAGCAAAAACACGAGTGAGAGGAAGCTGGTGTCGATTTTTTCGGGAGAGAGAAGAGTGTGGGAGGAAGAGATGCCGAGTGGGGTAAAGGGGGCCCACACACCAGGGTGGCGCGCCCCCCTTGCAGGCCGCGCCGGCCTGTGGGGTGCCACCCTGGGGTGCCCCACTGGTCATCCCCAGGTGCTCCCAGGTGCCTCGTCGAAAAATAGGACCAACGGTGTAATTTTTGCGAATTTTTTAAAACTTTGAAAAATGCACATTTCTGGTATTAAGTTTATTATTACTGACCAGGAAAAATTTTGAAATCTCTAATTAACTAAGGAACTTTGAAAAATAAAAGTGCTAAGCAACTAGAGCAAGTGGAGGAAGAAAGAGATGTTGTTTACCTCTTCTATGCATATAAAATGAATTTGTTAACAAGGTTGATCAAGTCTTGCCACCAAATAAATTTTACATAGCATATGAAGAAATAAACCTCAAATCAATCATGTTACCTTGAATTGTATTGATATGGATCCAATCACAAGAGTTTGATATTCTTCTTTAGGCTCATATATAGGACAATCGATAGTTCCAACTTTGATAGTTCTCACATTAGAAATAGTATTAACTCCGCATGCTTTTTCAATCCTCTTGGGAAATAGACGGTGTGCTCCCTATCATCAACATTGAAAGTAACCTTTCCTTTATTGCAATCAATAACAGCCCCTGCGGTGTTAAGAAAAGGTCTCCCAAGAATAATAGACATATTATCATCTTCAGGCATTTCCAACACAACAAAATCAGTTAATATCAAGCGGTTATTAGTAACTTGAACAGGAACATCCTCACATATACCAACAGGAATAGCGATAGATTTATCAGCCATTTGCAAAGATATATCAGTAGGTATCAACTTATCTAAGTAAAGTCTCTTATAAAGAGAAAAGGCATAACACTAACACCGGCTCCCAAGTCACATAGAGCAGTTTTAACATAATTATTCTTAATAGAACAAGGAATAGTAGGTATACCTCGGTCGCCAAGCTTCTTTGGAACCTTACCATTAAAAGAGTAATTAGCAAGCATAGTGGAAATTTTCTCATTGGGGATTTTCCTTTTGTTAGTAACAATATCTTTCATATACTTTGAATAAGGAGGTAATTTAATAGCATCAGTCAAAGGGATTTGCAAGAATAAAGGTTTCATCCAATCACAAAATTTATTATAGTGTTCTTCTTCCTTTGATTTTAGTTTCTTAGCAGGAAAAGGCATTTGCTTTTGCACCCAAGGTTCCCTTTCATTACCATGTTTCTTAGCAATAAAATCTTCTTTAGTATACTTTTTGTTTTTATCTTGCTTTTCAGGTTCATCTTCAACTTCTTCTTTATCAGAAACATCATTCTTATCATTACCATTATTATTATCATGTTCATTACCACTTTCAGTTTCAGCATCAGAAATAGAAATACTATTAGGATCATTAACAGGTTCAGAGGATTCTACAATATTTTTATGTTTCTTCTTCTTTTTCTTAGAAGGAGCTCTAGGTTCAATGCGTTGAGAATCTTGTTCAATTCTTTTGGGATGCCCTTCAGGATATAGAGGATCCTGGGTAGAGACACCGCCTCTAGTTGTTACTTCATAAGCATGTTTCTCTTTAGAATTATTTTGTAATAAGTCATTTTGCACTTTAGTAAGCTGATCAATTTGAGTTTGAACCATTTGAAAATGTTTAACAAGCATCTTAACATCATTGGAGGTTCTCTCCACAATATCATGCAAATTGCTAATAGCTTTAGAATTTTCCATTAGATGATTCTCTACTCTCATATTAAAATTTTCTTGCTTAACAATATAATTATCAAACCCATCTAAGCATTGCGCAGGAGGCTTTGAATACGGAATATCTTCCCTAGTAAAGCGCTGAAGGGAGTTTACCTCAATCATGGATGAAGGGGGAATTATCTCACATATATCTTCTATGGGGGGTAGATTCTTCACATCTTCAGATTTAATACCTTTCTCCTTGAGAGACTTCTTGGCTTCCCTCATATCTTCATCATTCAATTTAATTAAACCCCTTGTAAGGGTACATTGCTCCTATGTGTGGTTTTGGTAATTAATGACAACCCCTATGGACTAATGTTTTCATTGAGTTTATATGAAGGAATATTCCATAGGTACTACTTGTATTCCATGTGTTGGATTCAAGTATGGATGCCATGAAGATAAAGGTATACCTTGGGTATTGGCATCAAGATCATCGGTTATGAAGATACATATGTGATATGATCAAGAAGAAGAAATGAAGATGGAGTTCTTATGTGGAACT
Organism: Lolium rigidum; assembly: GCF_022539505.1. Taxonomy (NCBI): domain Eukaryota; kingdom Viridiplantae; phylum Streptophyta; class Magnoliopsida; order Poales; family Poaceae; genus Lolium; species Lolium rigidum. The sequence continues at coordinate 262,540,664 of NC_061509.1, forward strand.
CAATATTAGCCATGCTCTATCTTATGTGAGTATGAGAAGATACAAGGATTGAGTTGGGCAAGTTCAAGATGAGCATCTCAAGTGGATCACATGCTTGAAGCTTGCCGTCCATTTGGTGATAATGGACATGTGAAGATGTGCATCAATGGAGCTTTCCCATCATAGTGTATGGGGGAGTATTTGTGAGTCTTCACGAAGCAACATTGATCAAGTGAGGCATTCCGGCTTGTGTAGAGCTTGAAGAGTTATCATCAAGATCAAGCGGGATGCGCAAGGCAAAGGTATGGCCTTGCTAGGTTTTCCTTTTACCGGTCTCGAGGTGGATGATGGGAGACCGGATTATAGGATAGATAGCCGCACTATTAAGAGGGGCTTTCGGTTGGGTAACTTGATCACATCGTCTTAGGGAGCTCAATCCTTTGCATACTTTGCATATCCTTATTGCTTCTTGGTGTTTCTCTATGTGAGGTTCTTGAGCTTGTTGCTAGCTTTACAACAAGCCCAAGTTCATCGAAAACGGAGTTCGCATGCATCTTCTATTGCGTTTTCGAGGTTGGGTGATTTTACCGGTTATTCATGATATAAGGTTCTACCTTTTATATTCATGATAAAATCTCCTCCTACAGATTCTTGGGTTTTCACTTTCTATTAGATAGCATTCGTTGTTATCTTCCAAACAAAATTGGTTTCATGTTAATCGGAGTTCGGGAGCAATAGTTATTAAAGAAAAGGTAAAAGAAGAAAAAGAAAAAGAAAAGAAAAAAGGGGGACGGCTGCCGGTCTCCGACCGGTCGACCGGGCCACACACCGGCCTGCCCGGCACGAGCCCCGGTCCGACCGGGGGCCTCGCTGGCCTGCTCGCCCGCGCGCCATCGGGCCGCTCACCGCCGCTCGGCCCACACGCCCGCCGCCGCCCGCGGCCTACCCTCCTGGCCGCACGCGCGTTTCTGGGCCGCCGTTGGCCATGCGGCCCGCTCGCCCGCCGCCTGCCTCGCCCAGCTGGGCCGCCCACCCCCGCGCGCCCCTTGCTTGTCCGCCGCCCAGCGCGGCTGCAGCCCAGTCCGGTTCTCGGGCCGGTCCGACCGGGCTGCCGACCGGCCTGGCCGGCCTGTTGCTCCGGTCGACCGGCTCGGCAGCCGGCTGGGCCGTTTTTCTGGCCGTTTTTCCTACGTTTTTAATGGTTCTTTTTCCCCAACGGTTATACTTGCTCCCATGCTATAAATAGCTCTTCTTCCACCTTGAGCAAGATAGTTCTTCCCATTCTCTCACCTCCATTGTTGCTATTTGAAGAACTTGCTCTCCCCCTTGATTCCTCCAACCATTCTTGCTCATATTTGAGGATTTGAGAGAGGAGATCTAGATCTACACTTCCACCAAACCATTTCTTCTCTAAGTGAGGGAATCTCTTGGGATCTAGATCTTGGAGTCTTTGGTTGACTTTCCCCCTTGTTCTTCCTCTCCAATCTCATCCTAGCATTCGTTGCTTTGGTGGGATTTGAGTGTGAAGGACTTGAACACCTCCGGTGTTCTTGCTTTGCATCATTGCATAGTGTTGAGCTCTCCACAACGATTTGTTCGAGTGAGAGACCGTGAGCTTGTTACTCTTGGAGGGTGACCTCCTAGTTGGCTTGGTGATTGGTGCTCCGGTGATCTCTTCAAGAAGATTGTGAAGAGGCCCGGGCTTCTCCTTCGTGGAGCTTGTGAAGTGGTTGTGGAGCTTGCCATCTCCGGAGCGGAGGAAAAGCTAACCATAAGGAAAGGACCATTATCCTTCGTGGGTGTGGTTCGGAGAATAGGGTGAGCCTTCGTGGCGCGGGGAATCCTTCGTGGGACCTCCACTCCTCCAAACGTGACGTACCTTGTTGCAAAGCAAGGGAACACGGGAATACATCCTCGTCTCCGCGTGCCTCGGTTATTTCTATACCCGAGCTCTCTTTCCTTGTGATAGCCATCGTGCTTGAAGTACATATATCTTGCTATCACTTGTGCTACATATATCTTGTGCCTATCTTGCGTAGCTCTAGTTGCTATTGTTACACTTAGTTGAGCATAGCATATTTAGGGTTTGTGCTTGTAAACTAAACGATAGTTTAATTCCGCATTCCTACAAGACAAATCCGCAAGAGTTTGTAATTGCCTATTCACCCCCCCCCCCCTCTAGGCGACATCTCGATCTTTCAATTGGTATCAGAGCAAGGTCTCTCCTTGTTTTAGGCTTCACCGCCTTGAGAGTAAAGATGTCGGCTAGTAATTTAGTGCACAATGACACAATTATCTTTGTTGGCACAAATTATCATTTGTGGCGAAATTGCTTGCTTTGTAAACTTCGGACCTTGTGTCCAAACATTGAGCAATTTCTAGATGTAGGTTTTTCTCCTCCGATGGATTCTCAAAATCTATCTTTAGAGGATGAGAAAAACTTACATCTTGAAGCTCAAGTATCTAATGAGCTTTTATTCTCTTTGAGACCCGATTTTCGTAGGTTCTTGATATATATAAAGCGAAAATCGTCTCATGAGATGTGGATCAAGCTTAAGAAAATGTTTGGTGGATCCACTTCTCAATTGGTCGGTGGTGACTCCGAGGAGCTCTCTTCCCCTTCACATCATGAAGAGCTCCAAGTTGCTTCCACCTCCGGTCGTGATGATATATCATCTTCTTCCACTTCACCAACGTGTTGCAAGACACAATGTAATGATATGGTGAGTTGTGAGGGAAATTGCAATGTTGATATTGTGCTCATTAGTGATGACTCTTCATCTCTATCCCATTGCAATGGTTCCTCTTTGGACTTAAACACATCTTGCATTGAAAATAATCTACATGCTTGTGTTGATAGTCCTTGCATATCATGTGTAAATTGCTTACATAGATCTCATGAGGATATGCTTGCCTTGTCTTGCTCCCATAATCAAAATGCTTCTATTTCCTCTAGTTGTTTGTTGACTAACAATGTAGAGGAAATCGAACACTCTATGGATCAAGACATGTTTTCAAATGAGGATTCAAGAATATCTTCATCTTCATCCTCCGGTATGCACATGTGCCTTATGGCAAATGGACCAAAGGTATCTCCTACTTTGACTCCTAACACATCCTCTAATGATGAGAGTGATGATGATGATAATGATGAAGAACATAATATCTTGGTGCATGATATGGGAATGGTATATGCTTCTCTTCGTGGTAATAAAGAAGCTCGTGCTTATCTCGAACACTCTATGGATACCTTGAATAAATATAGGGAAACCATAGTGGAGTTGGAGTCCCATGTTGAAAATGGGGAAATGAGATTCACTCTCCTCAAGCATGAGCTAAAAGATGAGAAGCATGCTAATTTCATGCTTACACAAAAAATTGAATCCTATATGCATGAAAATGAGAAAACTTTTGTTGATGCTTGTGCTACTAACTCTAATTCTTGTGAAGCATCGACCTTAAAGGAGAATGTTGAGCTAAGGGCTCAACTTGAGTTGGTAACTAGCAATTATAGGGAATTGGAAGAAAGTCATAAAAAGCTCTCAAGCTCTCATGATGATCTTCTAATTTCCTATGATGGGCTAAAGTTAGCTCATGAGGCAAGTATCACTAAGGTAACATCTTGTGAGCCTCATATGGATGTTAGCACAATCTATACTACAAATGTTACATTGCCATATGCTAGTCCTTGTAATCCATCTAGTCAAACTAGTGATACACCTTGTGTTGGATTACTCACTTTGCCTTGTTGCTCTAACAATGAAGCTTCTACTTCCTCTAGTACTTGTATTTCTACTAACCATGTAGAGGAAATAAAAGAGCTCGAGGCTCAAGTCCTTTCTTTGAAGAAAGACTTGGAAAAGCGTCATGAAGGGAAATCCGCACTTGACAAGATGCTAAGTGTGCAACAATCCCCCAATGACAAAAGTGGACTTGGATTCAACTCCAATAACAAGAACAAGTCCAAGAGCAAGAGCAACAAGAAGAAGGGCCAAGACAAAGTCAAGGATCCGGCCAAGTTGGTTTGCTTCAAGTGCAAGGTTGAAGGGCATCATGTTAGATCATGCCCATTGAAGAAGAAGAAGCACTTGAGTGAGAAACAACAAGGGAAACGGCCACAAGGTCAAGGTCAAGCTCATGCTCGACCTCAAGTTGAAGATAGGGCACTTCCCAAGAAGAATCAAGATATTGTTCCCCAAGAGAAGAAATCAATAAAGAAGAGAAAGGGGAACACTTGCTACTTATGCCGTGAGAAGGGACACTTTGCTTCTTCTTGCTTAGGTGGTACCTTATCTAACCCTATAATTGTTGATAATGATTATTCTCTAGGGAAGGATAAGGATGGCAATGTGTTTGCCAAGTTTGTTGGAACTCAAAGTGGTTTCAAGAAAAGAACCATTTGGGTTGCCAAGCCTATTGTGACTAATCTCCTAGGACCCAACTTGGTTGGGGACCAACAATCTCAAACTTGATCAATAGGTACAAGTGGAGGTCATTGGAGACTTGGCTACTTCATGAAGAATTAAGGGATCTTCATATATTATATATTTTGACCAAGCCAAGTCGTATGGATTATCATCTATATCTCATAATCCAATGTTCCTTCTTGCGGTAACTCATACTTCAACTCTTCATGTTTATTGTAAGTTACTTGCCCCTTTGCATGTTTGGTTTTGTACCAAATATGTGTATGTATGTGTTGTGTCTTACTTGCTTATCTTGTGTGTTCAAGTATGTTTGTTTGACTCACCATATACTTGTGTATTGTTTTGAGCCTAATGCATCTTGATGATATCTTATTTGGCTCTCTTTGAAGTGATTAATGGAACATCCCATTTTGGGGGAGTGATATGCTTTGTGCATCTCACTTTCTTTAAAATGTGTGTACATGGGTACCACCACTTAGTATTGATATTGCAAGATTATCTAGTCACTATGTGGTGTGCCATGCTCATGAGAAATTCAAATTCTAAATATCCATTAATCATCTCTAGTTGAATTTTAGTTGCCTCTTATTTAGAAGAAATGTTTTATCACATTATGGGGGAGTAATATGTTTTGTACATATCACAAGCCTAGAAAATGTGAACATATGAGGTTATGCCACTTAGAGTTGATGCTCTTAATTATCTTGCTCCTAGGTGGCATGTTTGCTCAAACAAGCTCCACTTCTATTGAAAAGTTTCTATTGGCTCATCTTATGGATTCTTGTTTGAGTAAGAAATTCTTGGTACGGTTTTTCCTCAAATACATATCTCTATATCTTATTTGGGACACCGCTTGCTTCAAGTTATTCTAATCATTGCCGTGCGTGATTGTTTGACTAGTTGAAGCTATCAAGAATCTTCATCCGTGCATAGTGCTTAATTCTATATACTTATCCTATGCCTTTTATTGTGAAGTTGATCCTTACTACCATTGTCATTTCACCACCGGAAATTATTTCCAATATACTCATTGTCTTTGACAATTGATAATCTTGTATGTGGTTGAATTCATGGATCATCTTCACCTTGGATTGCTTCTTATTTGCCTTATTTTATTTCCAACAAATCTTTGTTGCTCCCATGTGTCTTCCTTGTTCCTTTGAAAAATCTTTTGATAAATTCTCTTGATTCATATCAAGAATTTGTTTTGGAAGACAAATCTTTTCCTTACAGTACATTGTGCCATTGTGAAAAGTGTAGAGGGTTTGGTTTGTTTGTTCGAACCTTGCTCTTTTGGGAGTTTTGCTATCTCATTCCTTCTTCTATGCTTTGTTTGTTGAATGAGATAAATCTTTGAGCATGTTTGCTTTATTTCATCCTTTATGCTCAATGGTTTCTTCTTAGTTCATTTGTTGAACTTTGTTGAACAAATCTTTTGTGATTTGCGTCTTAGATATAATTTGGACAACAAATTTGTTTTGTGACACCTCTATGCCTTATTTAATTCTTTTGGTGTTTTGTCCAAAGTATATCTTTCTTGGATCTTTAAAAGTTTTGGTGCATGCTTATATGTAATTTGTTTATGCTTGTAGCATGCTTGCTTTCTTTCGATCCATTATGTAGGATATACTCCATCAAATCCTAAATGGCTAAGATGTGCATGAAATTCGAATTTCATCTAAATATGCACATGTTTATATGGAGTGTGTTCTATATATTGTGGTTAGTCTAACCATGTTGGACCCAATAAGTTTGGGGACCAAGATGTACTTGAATTTCGTTTTAGGTACATTGGAGATGCAATGGAGGCTTGTCTCATCTATAAGGAAGGTGTTGTCACCATATGAAAATTGGAGTCAAGCTAGGATGATCGATGAACTCTTATCTACTACATCATGCCATTGGTATCTCGGTAACAAGTATCTTTTTCATGCATACTCATATAGCATCCAACCTCTTGTAGGTTGCATCTTGGCATGAAATTCTTTATTTCGAAAATATTGCGATTCTTGAAAAATCCTTTTGAAGAAAACTTCTTATTGTACATTTGAGTAATTTGAGAAGATGCATATGATAGGAATATATATATATATATCATGTTTATGATTCACCTATCTCAAATATGCCCTCTAGCAATTTATTGCATATCAATTCCTCAAAGAGCTTTTATGTGCAATATTGATGAAATTGCGAAATAAATCCATATTTATGATACTTGTTGCCTTTCTCAAAACACTCCAACTAGCTCTACTTCCCTTATTGTTAGTTGTAATGTTTTTGAGGTTTAACTTGGTTGAAGTTCATTCATATACCATAAGTGAAAATTGGAGCCATAGGCTATATATGCTTCTTAAGCAAACATCCTTTGGTATATTTTATGACTTCATCTTGGATATCTTGTCTTATCTATTTTGTTAACCTCTTGTGTGTGCATGTTTCTTTATGGATCACTTTGTCCACTTTAGAAACTCATATACATAAGAGCGTTAATCCATCATCTTGATATCCTTGCTCTTTGCCGACCATCTTTTACCCCTTTTGTTTTTAGTGGGTTGGTAACGAAAATTTATGAGTGCTTGGTTTATTTATTTTCTTCATGCACTCATATCTCGTAATTGTTGGACTAAAGTTGTTCTTGATAAGCATACTCTATTTATCTTAGTTGTGTTCTAAATGATATATAGGGAGTGAGGATTCCATGTTTGTGCATATTGTATTCAAATGCAAACATTATAAATTGTGCACAAACCTTGGGGAGCTTTCTTACTTCTAGAAGCACTATATCTCTCTTATCATGATATCTTTGTTTGTCCAATTGGATCTTTGATTGCTTGCTTTATTTGTTGAAGCTCACTTCACCATGTTATCTTTATGCAATCTTTGATCCTCAATATAGTTTGATTTCCTTCAAGTATTCATCATTGGATATGTGCACTTGATTCCGCTCAAATTATGAGAAGTGCACACTTTGGGGAGGAACTCACATTATATTGGCCTTCTAAATTTTTCACCCATTTTGACAATCGATGCCAATGGGGGAGAAGTTTAGAGGGTTTAAGGGAATGGTTTTATACTTAAGCTTGGTTTGTGCTTAAGTGTTTTGCCTCTCATGCATTCCATATTTATATGTCTTGCATGGTTGTATATATATAGTGGAAACTATCCCAAAGGTTAATCTTGACAATGTATGCAATGAATTCATGTTCATCACACGTGCATACATTGTGGGGGAGTTTTCTCTATATATATTGGTTCTACTCACATCCATTGCATTTGTTGTAATTGTGTGAGTAGAGCCGGTTTTGATATGGGCTAGTAGCTTTGTGTTACTTGACCATATCAAATACAACCTCTTGTATACAACTTATTCTCGGATAAGTTGCGTACTTGTCACTAATATTCATTATATAAACCCTCTTATTGTGGTTGTCATCAATTACCAAAATGGGGGAGATTGTAAGGGTACATTGCCCCTATGTGTGGTTTTGGTAATTAATGACAACCCCTATGGACTAATGTTTTCATTGAGTTTATATGAAGGAATATTCCATAGGTACTACTTGTATTCCATGTGTTGGATTCAAGTATGGATGCCATGAAGATAAAGGTATACCTTGGGTATTGGCATCAAGATCATCGGTTATGAAGATACATATGTGATATGATCAAGAAGAAGAAATGAAGATGGAGTTCTTATGTGGAACTCAATATTAGCCATGCTCTATCTTATGTGAGTATGAGAAGATACAAGGATTGAGTTGGGCAAGTTCAAGATGAGCATCTCAAGTGGATCACATGCTTGAAGCTTGCCGTCCATTTGGTGATAATGGACATGTTAAGATGTGCATCAATGGAGCTTTCCCATCATAGTGTATGGGGGAGTATTTGTGAGTCTTCACGAAGCAACATTGATCAAGTGAGGCATTCCGGCTTGTGTAGAGCTTGAAGAGTTATCATCAAGATCAAGCGGGATGCGCAAGGCAAAGGTATGGCCTTGCTAGGTTTTCCTTTTACCGGTCTCAAGGTGGATGATGGGAGACCGGATTATAGGATAGATAGCCGCACTATTAAGAGGGGCTTTCGGTTGGGTAACTTGATCACATCGTCTTAGGGAGCTCAATCCTTTGCATACTTTGCATATCCTTATTGCTTCTTGGTGTTTCTCTATGTGAGGTTCTTGAGCTTGTTTCTAGCTTTACAACAAGCCCAAGTTCATCGAAAACGGAGTTCGCATGCATCTTCTATTGCGTTTTCGAGGTTGGGTGATTTTACCTAGGTTATTCATGATATAAGGTTCTACCTTTTATATTCATGATAAAATCCCCTCCTACAGATTCTTGGGTTTTCACTTTCTATTAGATAGCATTCGTTGTTATCTTCCAAACAAAATTGGTTTCATGTTAATCGGAGTTCGGGAGCAATAGTTATTAAAGAAAAGGTAAAAGAAGAAAAAGAAAAAGAAAAGAGAAAAGGGGGACGGCTGCCCGGTCTCCGACCGGTCGACCGGGCCACACACCGGCCTGCCCGGCACAGGCCCCGGTCCGGCCGGGGGCCTCGCTGGCCTGCTCGCCCGCGCGCCACTGGGCCGCTCACCGCCGCTCGGCCCACACGGCCGCCGCCGCCCGCGGCCTACCCTCCTGGCCGCACGCGCGTTTCTGGGCCGCCGCGGCCATGCGGCCCGCTCGCCCGCCGCCCGCCTCGCCCAGCCTGGGCCGCCCACCCCCGCGCGCCCTTGCTTGTCCGCCGCCCAGCGCGGCGCTGCAGCCCGGTCCGGTTCGTCGGGCCGGTCCGACCGGGCTGGCCGACCGGCTGGCCGGCTGCTGCTCTCGGTCGACCGGCCTGGCAGCCGGCTGGGCCGTTTTCTCGGCCGTTTTTCCTACGTTTTTAATGGTTCTTTTTCCCCAACGGTTATACTTGCTCCCATGCTATAAATAGCTCTTCTTCCACCTTGAGCAAGATAGTTCTTCCCATTCTCTCACCTCCATTGTTGCTATTTGAAGAACTTGCTCTCCCCCTTGATTCCTCCAACCATTCTTGCTCATATTTGAGGATTTGAGAGAGGAGATCTAGATCTACACTTCCACCAAACCATTTCTTCTCTAAGTGAGGGAATCTCTTGGGATCTAGATCTTGGAGTCTTTGGTTGACTTTCCCCCTTGTTCTTCCTCTCCAATCTCATCCTAGCATTCGTTGCTTTGGTGGGATTTGAGTGTGAAGGACTTGAACACCTCCGGTGTTCTTGCTTTGCATCATTGCATAGTGTTGAGCTCTCCACCACGATTTGTTCGAGTGAGAGACCGTGAGCTTGTTACTCTTGGAGGGTGACCTCCTAGTTGGCTTGGTGATTGGTGCTCCGGTGATCTCTTCAAGAAGATTGTGAAGAGGCCCGGGCTTCTCCTTCGTGGAGCTTGTGAAGTGGTTGTGGAGCTTGCCATCTCCGGAGCGGAGGAAAAGCTAACCATAAGGAAAGGGCCATTATCCTTCGTGGGTGTGGTTCGGAGAATAGGGTGAGCCTTCGTGGCGCGGGGAATCCTTCGTGGGACCTCCACTCCTCCAAATGTGACGTACCTTGTTGCAAAGCAAGGGAACACGGGAATACATCCTCGTCTCCGCGTGCCTCGGTTATTTCTATACCCGAGCTCTCTTTCCTTGTGATAGCCATCGTGCTTGAAGTACATATATCTTGCTATCACTTGTGCTACATATATCTTGTGCCTATCTTGCGTAGCTCTAGTTGCTATTGTTACACTTAGTTGAGCATAGCATATTTAGGGTTTGTGCTTGTAAACTAAACGATAGTTTAATTCCGCATTCCTACAAGACAAATCCGCAAGAGTTTGTAATTGCCTATTCACCCCCCCCCCTCTAGGCGACATCTCGATCTTTCACCCCTCTTCTTCAATATTGGCGTTGGAGTTGGTTCAGGCGTAGTCCAATCATCATGATTCCGGCCTATTTTAGCCAATAATTCTTCAGCTTCGTCTGGAGTTCTTTTCCTGAAAACACAACCAAGCACAACTATCCAGGTATGCCCTAGACTCAATGGTTAGTCCACTATAAAATATATCAAGTAGATCATTCTTTTCTAAATCATGCCCGTGTCGAGCTCGATAAGAGAACAAAATCTTGCCCAAGCCTCGTGCAATTTCTCTTCATCTCCCTGATCAAATCTATAAATTCTCTGTAAAGCAATATGTTGAGCACTAGCAGGAAATTATTTTCGAAAGAAAACATCACGCAAATCAGTTGGATTTTTAATAGAACCAGGAGGCAAATTATTATACCAAGTTTTAGCATCATCCTTTAATGAGGAAGGAAAAAATTTAGCGACAAAGTAAGTACGCATCTTGATATCATCGGAAAACAAACTACTCATAGAAGAAAGTTCAATCATGTGTTCTACAGCACTTTCTTTTTCAGTACCACAAAAGGGTGCTTTCTCTACAATAGCTATATGAGATAGATCAAGAGAAAAATCATAATCTTTATCCTTAATGCATATAGGAGATGTGGCAAATTTAGGATCGGGAGATAACTTATGTCTAACAAGTATATTGTGTGAGGAACTTTTTAATTTTACTTGCATCAGCAGTAGCATTGCATCTATTAATAAGATCATCATTAAGTTCCACATAATCTTCATCGGGATCATCACTAGAATAATCAAGTTCGTGTGAACTAACGGTGTAGTAGCATCGGGAGTTTCAGCATTTTCAATTTGTCTAGACTTAGAAATTGTAGCATCTAGAAAAGATCCCAATGAACCACTATCATCAAGCACAAGCAGAAATATTATCAATATTATGAGAGTTTTCAGATTCAGCGAAGTACCAAGCATGTGAAGCATGTGGTGGTGAAACAAGTTTATCAATCACATATGGTGAATCAAGAGCAGCAGAGGTACTCATAGTTGTACCTTTTCTTGTAGTGGATGGTAATATGGCGACTTTAGGATCGCGAGATTTACCCATGATGGAGAATTTGCAGCGAACAATATAAATCCAAGTGAACTTCCAAATAAAGCTATGCTCCCCGGCAACGGCGCCAGAAAACAGTCTTGATGACCCACAAGTATAGGGATCGCAGCAGTCTTCGCGGGTAGTAAAACCCAATTTATTGATTCGACACAAGGGGAGACAAAGAATACTTGAAAGCCTTAACAGCGGAGTTGTCAATTCAGCTGCACCTGGAAACATACTTGCTCGCAAGAGTTTATCGATAGTAACAGCTTTTATAGCAGTAGGAGTAGTGAAATAACAGCAGCAGAGTAACAGAGACAGCAGTAGTGATTATAGTAAACAGCAGGATTAAAATACTGTAGGCACGGGGACGGATAACGGGCGTTGCATGGATGAGAGAAACTCATGTAACAATCAAGCGGGGCATTTGCGAGATAATAATAAAACGGTGTCTAAGTACAAAGCAATCAATAGGCATGTGTTCCAATTATAGTCGTACGTGCTCGCAATGAGAAACTTGCACAACATCTTTTGTCCTACCAGCCGGCGGCAGCCAGGCCTCAAGGGAATCTACTGGATATTAAGGTACTCCTTTTAATAGAGTACCGAAGCAAAGCATTAACACTCCGTGAACACATGTGATCCTCACATCACTACCATCCCCTCCGGTTGTCCCGATTTCTGTCACTTCGGGGCCATTGGTTCCGGACAACGACATGTGTATACAACTTGCGGGTAAGACCATAAACAATGAATATCATGATGAAATAATAACATGTTCAGATCTGAGATCATGGCACTCGGGCCCTAGTGACAAGCATTAAGCATAACAATTTGCAACAATATCATCAAAGTACCAATTACGGACACTAGGCACTATGCCCTAACAATCTTACACTATTACATGACCAATCTCATCCAATCCCTACCATCCCCTTCGGCCTACAGCGGGAGAATTACTCACACATGGATGGGGGAAACATGGCTGGTTGATGAAGAGGCGTCGGTGGTGATGGCGGCGATGATCTCCTCCAATTCCCCGTCCCGGCGGAGTGCCAGAACGGAGACTTCGGCTCCCGAGACGGAGTTTCGCGATGTGGCGGCGTTCCGGAGGGTTTCGGCGACTTCGACTTCTCCCCGTGCGTTTTTAGGTCGAGGGCGATAAGTAGTCCGAAGGAGGGCGTCGGAGGCCTCGCCGAGGGGCCACACGCTAGGGCCGCGCGCCCCCTCTCGGGCCGCGCCGCCCTAGGGTGTGGGGCCCTCGGGCCTCCACCTGACTTGCCCTTCCGGCTCCGTGAGTTTTCCGGGAAAATAGGGCCTTCGTAAAAATCCCGAGGTTTTTCCCGAAAGTTGGATTTACGCACAAAAACGAGACACTAGAACAGTTCTCGTCGAAAACAGCGTTAGTCTGTGTTAGTTGCATCCAAAATACACAAATTAGAGGCAAAACAATAGCAAAAGTGTTCGGGAAAGTACATACGTTTTGGACGTATCACACCACCAGTTTCCGCTGGTAGCATCGCCGGCGCTGTATGTAGCACGGCCAGTCGCTGTATGTAGCACCACCGGTCGTCGCTGGTAGCATCGCCGCCCACCGTATGTAGCACCACCGGCCACCATTTGTAGCACCTCGACTTATGGCCGCACCACCGCGGCCCGCTCATGGCTGGTAGCACCGCCACCACCCACTCGCATCAACATCGGCGGGCCCTTGTAGCATCGGAGGCCTTAGATCGGAGCTCCGACGAGCACCACCATCCTTCGTCCGTAGCTTCGGCGACCAGTGCTCGGAGCAACACTGGCCTCATAGCAACGCCGGCCCGCCTTCGCAGCAACAGCGGACGGGCCACCGCGAGCTTCACAGCCAAGGCGGCCGCGACGAGGAACGGGAGCAGCCTGGAACCGCGCCACCAGTCATGAGCAGCGCATGGGAGAAGCGGCGGGTGGCGACGCCAGGAAGCTGCGATCGGTGACGATGGAGAGCAGCAGCGAGGGAGGATGCCGTGAAAGAAGCTGCGGGCGGCCATGCGGGGAACCACCAGCGAGATCGACGTCGGGAACAAGCGGTGGGCGGCGACACGGGGAACCACTGGTGAGGGGTGGATGGCGGATGGGGAATCGTATAAGCACAGGGGGATGAGGAAGATAGAGATAGAGGAAAGAGATAAGATGTGGAGGTCGGTGTGGTGGGTCCATGCGGACGCGTGTCGCTCGCTCAACCCGGGGAACGCGTCGCGTGCGATCCCCCGGCGGAAGCAAAGCGGTTTCCTTCTTAATTTCTCTCTCCTCTAACTCAGCAAAAAACTTATGTAGCAAGGGTAAGAGAAGATTGACGTCATTCCGCTGTACACTACTAGGAAAAGGCCTATAGTCGCAAATCTTATTGCCGGCGCACCAAAACCCGTGCCCGCAGGTGCTAAATACTACCGGTGCGCCATGTTTTGGCCGCGCCAGTGATGACCCAATACCGCCGGCGCAGGAAGAGTTTAGTGCGCTGGGGGTAAGCGTGAACCAGGTCAGTATCGAAACTGAGAATCGAGGCCACCTTACTGCCGGCGCACCACCATGTATGTGCGCCGGTGGTAAGCTCCCCCCCCCCCCCCCCCCCCGACCACCTTTTCAGTTTTCGAAAAAATAAATGAAAATGATAAAAAAAATTAAAAATAAAATCCTCTGAACTGTCCATGTATTATGTAATCTAGTTTTAATGAAAATTTGAAAAACTGAATTACGATATATTATACAAAATGGCTCCATCTTTCGGTAAAACGGGATTTCTGGTTGCATATGACCTCCGATGAAAAACTTTTTTATATCAAAAAGTATCTACGCGAAATTTCCTATTCGATTCAACGACCTACGATCGTTTGGACAAAAAATGGATTCGTCAAATTCAAAACAGAAACAGGAAATTTTTCAGCTTTTAGATTTTGATGAAAAAAAGAAAAATATTACCCCCGGCGCACCACCATACTAGGTGCGCCGGCAGTAACCAATGGTATATAGGCATGACTCGGCCGGCTCCTCCTCCTCTTCTTCCACTTCTCCCCTCCTCCTCCTCCACTTCTCCTTCTCTTTCTCTCCTTCTCCTCCTCCTCCTCCTCCTCCTCCTCCTCCTCCTCCTCCACTTCTCCTTCTCTTTCTCTCCTTCTCCTCCTCCTCCTCCTCCTCCGGCCACCTTCTCTTTTCCTCCTCCTCCTCCTCCGGCCACCTTCTCTTTTCCTCCTCCTCCTCCTCCATTCCTCCTCCTCCGGCCACCTTCTCCTTTCCTCCTCCTCCGGCCACCTTCTCCATTCCTCCTCCTCCGGCCACCTTCTCTTTTCCTCCCTCCACTTTCCCTTCTCCTCTTCTACCTTCTTCATCTCCCTCCGGCAAGAACCTTCTCAACACTCACTAGCGACCACCTCGGCGACCACCTCCTAGACCTCCCTCCGACGAGCTTCTACCTCCGGTGGCCTCCCTCCAACAAGCTTCTCTGGCGGCCTCCTCTCACTTCGGAGGCCACCTCCTTTCACTCATACGGACACGGCCACGACGACAACCATGGTGATGGCGCCGACCACATGGTGATGGAGGTGCAACAGTGACGAACTAGAACTTGACCTAGAACTAGATCTAGATCTAGATATGACTTTTTTTTTTTGAATCCTGGAATAAATACCACCGGCACACTAGGCTGGTGCGCCAGAAATATCTCGTGTTACCACCGTGCGCCGGCAATAAGAGATTATCACCGGCCCGTTCCCACCGGCGGGCTCTAATGCGCCGGGGATAAGGGATTTTGGTGCGCCTGTGATAAGCCTTTTCCTAGTAGTGGTATGTGCCCTAACACCCTTCTTGCACAGATACAATAAATTCGCAAAAAAAGAAAAATAGCGCAGATACAATACGTAGAGCAGATAGTATAGAGACCAAGTCGGACAAGGAATAGGTCAGCCGAGAGGAACACGACAACGCCCGTCCCGGAGGAAAACCATAGAGGAGATGGTGCTGGACTCGGGCCACATACATTTGCCTACATATAAGCCGTCACCTCCCGTCCCGTACGGGTCCATCAAAATCGTGATCGACGAGATTCTTAGATTCTTTCTTTTACGACATCGAAATTGCCGGACCGAATCTAGTTAATTGTGATCGAGTCTGCGGCGTCCTTCAGGTACTAAACCGGAGTATCTTTCTCCCCAGTTACCGCAGTTAATCTTATTGTTATATTATTATAGCCCTAACCCTAGCTACTGTTTTGCGTTTCAGCATGATCGAGATTAAGTCATCTCTGGTCAAGAGATAGCAATAGTCAAGATATGCAGGTGAGAGATCTTCAAATAATACATGATATGGTGTCATATAGCTAACGTAGGTGCTCCTCCACTTTGTTTTGATGGCTGATTGGTGTCTATTTTGGTTCGTGGTGAGCTTAGCGGCGCGGACATGCCTCGGGAAGCGATCGCGATCTGCAGCATGAGTTGTTTGAACTCTACCGGAGAAAGGACGAACTGGTTCGAGCACGGCAGCGTGAATCGCTAGAACTACTCTCGGCGGACGCAGGCGTCCAAGCGCAGCTGGGGGAATCGACGGAACTCTTCACCATGTCAGGAGACGCTGAAGTCCAAGCAAAGTGGAGGGAGATTAAGAGATTATGTCTATTACTTGAATCGCAGGTCAGGGATAGAAGCTCCCGAGAAGCGGAGGTGCTTGAGGATACCGCTCCTCACCGGTCATTCAATTGAACGAGCACACGTAGAGCTGCAGCTACCCCTTCAATAATTTGGTTGAACAATTTCATGTCTGCTAGCTAGGCGTTATACGTAAAATCCTCTAGTTTGTTATTATTCATTTTTGTTTTTCCTTACCGGGATATAATTTCTGTGCATATGCCTTCATTTGTGCACAAACTAAACGAATAATTTTCCTCTCTATGCCGTGTGGTGCGTTGATTAGGCACAACGTGTGATTAAGGATGGCAAATTTACCCACAGGTACGGGTACCCGCGGGTACCGTAACCGCATGGGCAGGGTATGGGTACACCTTTATGCCCATGGGTAGTACCCATATCCTGCCCGTTAAGTCATGGGCAGGGCACGTGTATAACCTTGTACCCGCGGGTAAACCCATACCCTGCCCGTTTATTATCAAATCTTACGTGACACGTCTATTTTTGTTGATTTATGAGTTAAAATATGAGAATGTGATTTTTGTATTATGTTAATTGTTATGTACTCAACTTGATGTTATTGAGTTGAGATAATTAAATTTTTTAACCAAATTTTTTATCAATAAATGTAAAATTGTGATTGACTTGTGTACAATTTAACCTACCCACCGGGTACCCAATGGGTATGGGTACCCGCCGGGTATGGGTATGGGTAAAGTTTTATACCCATGGGTACGGGTATGGGTAGAAGTTTGTACCCATTGGCCATACGGGTATGGGTATGGTATTGCTCTACCCTGCTCATACCCTGTCCATTGCCATCCTTACGTGTGATGATTCAGTCCTAAAATAAGGGTTTCCACGACATTATGGTTTAGATGATTTGGATCCCACGCGTGGCAATATCTAAAGTTGATAACTCTTTGCATGGCATCGTGGAAAGCATGGTGTAGATATTTACTAGGAAGCACCGGCATGGCGGCATTCCGATTCCATTGGGTGATATCGACCGTTGTACGCAGCTTGTATATATGTCGTTGTTAAATTAAATTAGGTGGTTTGGTAATTATGTCCCTGTAAAAGAGTGGACACTCTTTTTTGCAGAGAAAGGTTAAATTTTATTGATTGTGGGGACTTTTTACTAATTTTGGCTTTATCTATAAAGCGGAGCGAAAACTTATTTTAAGGAGTGGTCTTTTTACTAATCATAAAGTCATAGTAAAGTAATGTGCATCAAATCTTGGTAGTGATCGTTTTGCTCATATTATATCTAATTTGTGACATAATTGTTTATCCTTTGTTGTAAGTGTTGGAAAATAAAGTTAGAGAAACATAATCTCATTGTACGAAAAAAAGTTGAATAGTGTAGAAGAGGAAGAACCGACGTGTGGCTGGCACCACCAACCTCTAGATTTCAAACATCAGGTTTGACACTTTGATGTCTCATAAAGGCCTAATATTTTTTAGTAGAGGCGATGTTCCCGTACATAGCGAGACTCATGTGGTGACTTGGTCAATCTAAAGATCCATCAGATCAAGTTTTTTTGACGTAGTTTCTTGTCGCGGAGCCACCGCCCGAAGAAAGCGCGCATGCGCGAAGCCTCCACAACCGACCAGGGGCTGGTCAGCCCGTCTCGTCCGCGTATGCGCGGGGAGGCAGGGATTGGGAGCCGGCGGCGAGGAGTTCGAGGGAGGGAGGCGACGAGGTGGTGACCTGGAGAAGAAGAAGAAGCGGAAAACTGCCTGCCTGACAAAGATTAATTGCTTTGTTTAGCTGCCGCTAATGCGATGATGGGTTTGGGTTAAAGCTTTGGGAGTTTAGGTTAGTGGTGCACTTGATACGGTGGGTAAAATGGTAGACGAAGTGGTGGTAAAGCGGGGTGCGTGCGGTCAGTGTTCGTCGGAGAAGAAACTTCCTGCTACATTTCCCACCTTTTGTAGAAAAAAATATTTGAATTCAAATATTTAGATAGGATTCTGGTAAACATATATGCCTACATGGAATATTGTAATTTATGCTTTCCAGCATAAAGTGACCTTTTCATCCCCGCAGACGAAACAAGGCCACCTTTTCCAGAAGACACGCGATGCAGTCTCACTAAAGTTGGTACCGATTCTGATATGGCAAGTTGGCAACCATTCTAGTTTGAGTCGAAACGCAAGGTCGATCTCAAGGAGCAAAAGAGCAAAAATGGGTGGAGATGGCCGAAGAGAAATGCAATATAGTGTCATTCTTGTTCTAGCTATAAGCTGCACGACTTGGATCGAGTGATGGCAGCTGTCAGCAAGCACGATGGAGACGGCGTGCCGTTGTCCGATTCGCTGGCATGAGTGGCTGCCGGCGAATACTGGTTGACTGGTTTCATCAGTTTGGCTTAGTTTAATGTTTTTAAATCAACTGAAAGTTAGGATTGGGTTTGTGAAAGAAAATGAACTAGCTTCTCACCAACAGATTAACCGGTTTACACGGTTTGTACCGTTTCAGCTTTTGCCTACTACTCTAGCCGCTACGATCTATGTTCGGCCACTTGTCACCTTCTGAGAAGATGACGACGTCTCGATACCGTTTGATGCTTGGTTGTCTTTTTTCCCTGCCGCGCAAGAGTCCAAGACGCCTCAATACCTTCTGAGAAGCAAGTGCAACAACTGAAAAGTGTGTGTTTGTGGTCATCGTTTTGATAGGCTACGTAGGAATACCTGTGAACACCGGTTAGACTAGTTGTAACATTTTTAGCAAATTAATCTAGCTTGAATTAGATACTGTTTTGTCAAAAGCGGGTAGATTAGTTGTAACATTTTTAGCAAATTAATCTAGCTTGAATTTGATAATGTTTTTGCGATCTTATGCAAGATGCCACTTACAACCCTAGCTATACGTATGCAAGATGCCACTTACAACCCTAGCTATACGCTTAAGTGCAGACGGTCACCCATATGTTTGTTGGAACTTGGGAGTGTTAATCATACTAATAGTTGAACAATACGGAGTTGTAGAAAATGAGTAGTGGTGACTAGTGAGCAGGAACCAAGTCATATGTCATCCACGCAGATGCTACTAGCTCACACCACAGATCTCCTTATTTCTATTGGAAGAGTACCTTGGCACATTTGCCGGCCACAGCCTGTCCACCTCACACCAACTGTGTGCTCACTCGTGTACGCCACACTCGACAAAACAGTATCCCGAAACATAACGCCACACACACGATAGGAACGGCAAGGATTGCCCCTCCCCTTTCAGGGCTACTGAACATGGTCCGGAGATGCACACCTCCTCGCTCCGCCCAAATGCCGATATAGATGCGCGTGGGTGCCACTTCATTTTGCCCAGCAAGCATTGCCTGCCCTTTCTGCCATGGCGCGCCACAAACAGAAGGAAATATCGTACGCAAGTGAGACAATGAGTGTGGGACACACACGCACACTCGGCGCCAGCAAGTATCAAAGAGTACCTCCGGCGTGAGCAAACCTATGCATCTACCGACTTGGACGAGATTGAACTACCCTGTCGGAACAGCTAATTCTCACGGTCCTCATCTTGCACTCAGACAGCGGCAAACAGAGTACTGAGTTTCTTGTGTACAAAGGAAAACAGAAGAAAATGAAGCAGCCAGCGCAAAACCTCCCAACACAAGATAAACAACCAGGCAAAGGCGAAACAGTATTTAGCCCGCTCTATCTACATTAGTATCAACTGGCCTTATATGTGACCAGCAAGTACTCTAGTCAGCAAGCCAGGTAGTTTCAATGCTCAGTCATGTCAAGATCAAAACAGCAGCAAAGCCCTGAAAAGCCAGGCCTTCCGTCAAATTGGAATGTTTAACTTAGTTTAAGGCTCTCCCTCGTATAAATCAAACCATTTCCAGAATGTAGAACATTTGACAAACACTAGGGGATTTGACTAATTTCCAGCCAGGGTTCATGTATGTATGTCCAAGGTAAAAAAAGGGGGCTAAATACAGATGTGTTGAATGGACAGTACACTAAGTTTCATACATATAAGCAAGACCAAAAAGTAAGCAGAAACCCCTATTTTATCTGGTGGCTAGAGGTACTACGGAGACTATGCAGTGCAGTGCAGGTAGAAGGCAGCAGGCAGGGAAGATGCTCAGTTTGTCAAGGATAGCATATGGAGCGTGCAGAATGTGAAGAGCAGAACTGCCGAGCCAAGGGTGAAGTCCGTAGAACTGACTAAACGGGCAATGACTCTTGGTGAAGCCGGCCTCATCAAATTCCTTGATGCTCAACTACAGAATGCAGCTGAAGGCCCATTTTCTCGCAATGAAGATGTAGATTTAGTTTCACCCAAGTGGGTGCATTATCATACCTTGCCGACACCTTGCTCTATATAGAAAATTAATGATCCAATAATGTAACAAGTTGCACTTGTCAGTACACCCAAACTTACCAATTTGAGATAAAGAGATTACTAGTTTGTGAAGGGGCTGCATCTTCACCGAAGAATTTCAGTCGGGGTGAGGCATTGCAGGCAGGCACTAATGGAAGATTCCCATTTGCTTGCAACTTTGCGTGAAGCAGTAAATGCGTGCGAAGAATGAAGAGCGAACAACAAAAGCACGAAGACAACAACTGAAGAGACGGAGTTCGCTGAGTCGTTTAAGCAGAAGTGCAGGACGATGCCTTCTTAACACACAGAAGAAAGGTAATAGGTCTTAGTTGCATACTACATCCACCACATAAGGTTTTTTAATGACAGAACCAGAAACGAGCTTGAAAGATAGATAAGTTGAAAACCTTAACCGAAGTCAAGAAGTTGACGTCAGGTCTTAGTATTCCTAGCAGGCAGGGCGAATGATAAGTTCTCTTGATGGGTATGCATGGGGCAAAGGATTCAGGCCTAACTCCTGCTGCGTCGGTACCTGGCACCACCATCACTGCATAGAAGCAGTCATGTATGAGAATGGGATACAGTATTTTTTATGGAACCATGAAACAAAGCAAAACAGTAATATTTGCACTAAATTTTATTACCCTTTAGCATCAGGAGAATCATCACGGCCACGGTTGTGCGGTGGTGACTTGCTGTAGCTGCGGCCACGGGCTGGCGCTGGAGAAACACTGCGACGCCTTGGAGAACGATCACGGGGGCTGTAACTTCTGTTTGGAGAGTAGTTAGTTTCTAAGAGTTCATTCCTTTAATCCCATAGTCCTATTCAAATTGTGACCACAAACTAGAGAAGCCTGACAGAACCAAATAGAGTAACTGAAAGTAAAAATCAGGCTACCCAAGCCTGTCACGGTTGAAAGACTTCTAAAGCACAGGCAACCATAAAAGAATATAAAGACTCGGGGATGAATGGCAAAGTTGATCCCAAACTAGTGAGCACAGCATTAACAAAAAAAAGGTTACCTTCTACCATAGCTGGGACTCCTGCGGTACCTAGGGCTTCGGCTGCGGCTGCGGCTCCTGCTGCGACGCTTTCCACTGCCCAGACCTCCAGCACCAATACGCAGACGACATTCACGAGCAAAGTGACCAGATTCACCACACTCATAGCATTTCATGTCAGACCCACCATGCCGATCACGACCACCGCCACCATCTCGACCGCCACCATCACGACCACCGCCACGGCCACTGGCGTTGCGAGACAGCTCAACCCTCCATCCATTCTTTCCTATTAAAGATAAATCATACTTTAGAAATAATCTACTAGTCACAGATGAGATGCACCTAGATGATAAGAAAGTGTGCACGCAAACAGCAAACTTCACATCCTAAGAGAAGACTGGCTAGGATGTATCTGAACTAAAAAGGAAAGAGGTTGTATTCCAAGTTCACCATTGAAAGCCTGCTCTACATGTTTTGCTGATGAGACATTTGTTATAAAATTAAATACATAGGTAAAGTATAATGTCCTGTCCTAGATTCAAACAAGCTGACACAAGAGAAATAGTTGTGTTACCATCTATATCACGAAGTGCATCCTCAGCATCCCTCTTGTCATCAAAATCAATGAACGCAAAACCAGGTGGTTTACGTGCAACCCACACACTGCATTGAATACAACAGTCAGCTGAACATACCAGGCAACGGAGACAAAATCTGAAGTCCAAAAACCATGCTAATATAAACCATGACATTGAGTATATTTACAATGCTACAATTGATAAGCCCATTTGCTCAGTGTGCAACTAAATACTGATACAAGTCTCAGTCTCAAGAGATATGAACCACAATTTTGAAATGAAGAAGTGTCCAAACAGACATAAAGAAGTATGTCTCAGAGATCCTACCCAACAAGCAATACTAGAAGTTGAATTTGTTTAATGGGCAAAAGGACAGAGTTGAACATTTAAGTTCACAAAATGAAATACATCAAAATTATTAAGGGGAGTTAACACATACATAACTAACAGTTGCAATTGTCAACACAAAATCGTAACTGCTTGAAAGATAAAACTGCACTTAGAACTTAGAAGGCACTTTCCTCCCGGTAACAATAAGTCAATTCATACATGACACAACCCACATATAACAATGCAACAAAGGCAAAATATATTGAAAAGAGGAAGGTGAATGGTTTAAACAGAAACCAACCTTCGCAAAACTCCAAATACACGAAACTCATCCTCAAGTTCCCCAGCAGTCACTCGGGCATCCAAGTTCCCAACATACAGACGGGCCATGGTGAACAAATCCCTGGGTTCAGTGAAGAGAGGAAGAAGTTATAATGAGGGTTCCCCTCTTCCCAAGGTATATGAGCAACACGGCAGGAAGGTCAAAAAGATTCACGCTATCAGATCACCAACTACATGTTGCACAATATAAGACAGCTAGCAAGTTTCTCAAGCTATTTACGAAGAACAGTCGTTCTAAGCTCATTCAGATCGAGACAAAACCGTATCAGACATCAACAGTAGACTGGCCCGAATCTGCACTCTGGAGATCTGGAGAGTCAGGTTAACACAAATTCAACTACAGCTCTAACTAAAACAGCACGGAGCAGCAGCACAATCCAGCTCCCTATCCATGTGCAGAAAACAAATTCACAAATTAAGGAGGTAATTGCACTCATTCTGAAGAACCCCCAACTTTTAGTACTATGACGAAAACTGAATCTGGACGAGCAAATGAATCAAACAATTTTGGTCAACATCCGTCCAGATTCCAGAACCACCGCGACTATAGAAACTGTGAAATTAAACCACCCGATTCGCGCATCTAGCTCGGAATATCTTGACGGGACGGCCGTAACAACAAACCGATCTGTTTCTAGGGTTCCGAGACTGGATGCCGCGGAGGGTCGCGGAGACTGGAATCAGACAGGAGATCGGGTTTACCTTCCCCCGGAGGAGGTGGGGATCCGGGCGCGGAGTTGGCACGGGCGGCCAAGTTCCGCGGCACGGCGCGGCTGCTACGGCGGCGGCGGCGGATGAGAAGCTTCCGGGAGCGGGGCTACTGGGGAGGGAGATAGAGAGAGAGAGTCTGATGATGTACGTGGGGCTGCATTTTATTTTGTTTTAGGCGTGTACTCCCGGGGACACTGGGCTAGTGGGCTTGTTGGGCTGGGCTGTAAGATAACGGGTGGAAGCCGTCGCTTTATTATGTTCACTATGCCTATATTTTTTCTTAATCTTAAAATAAAAAACTATGCTAATAATAATAAAAAATCCAAAATAAGTGTCAATGTTGCATAAATATGAATGTTCTGGACGTATTTATTTTGGAACAAATGTAGTATAAATGAATAAATAATATGAACAACCCTTAAAGCCTGGTGCAATAACCGCTCGTTCCCTCTCTACAAGCGATAAGGGAGTCGGCCGTTACTTCCCACTCACCCCACCTACAAGGCCATGTATATTGATTTGGCTTCTCTCTTAGGTCTAGAGATAGTGATGTAGCCCCTCCTAAGTAGGGATGGCACCCGCAGGGTATGGGTACGGGTAGAGCCATCCATACCCGTACCCATCACTTTCATTCTTACCCATCACCCGTACCCATACTCGTCAATGGGTACAAATTTTTCCCATACCCGTCACCCGGCAGGGTAAATGGGTACCCGCGGGTAAAAATACTCACGCTTACAACACATCAAATTGATCTAAAAAATACGACAAGACGTGAAGCACTTGTAAATAGAGGTCTAATTCTCACTAACCTAGCAGCGATTGTAAGACCAAAAAGCGTGAGGTTCGGCCTAGCAACATGAAGGCATGATTAGGGGGAAGTTGAGTATTTTAGAATATTACAATGGCCCACTTGTTAAATTTAGATGGGTACATGGGTGTGGGTATGGGTTCTATGATACCATACCCGTACCCACTCTACCCGATGGGTATGATATGTTTCCCATCAACAAACCCACGGGTAATATTTTATCCCATACCCGTACTCCTATTGGGTTTTTAGCCGGCGGGTACGCGGGTCATGGGTACCCATTGCCAACCCTACTCCTAAGATCAAGACTACACCAAGACCAACTAGTCCTCCAAGTGGACCTATGACGCGAGCACGCACCAAGGCAACAAGAGGTGAATTCGCTTCTTACCATGCTTGATCCTAACCTCCCTTTGAATGGCTTGCTACCTCATACAAATGCCTTATGTGTAATCAGGTATATCTCAGAAGAAGACCCCCAAGGACGCTGAGCCATCAAGGTAGGAGAAGAACGAGGAAAAGAAGAGCTGGAGCAAACCAGCTCCAGAACCGGCAACGCCGACCCCTGCGTCGAAACTGAACCGGTTCGCCGGAGCTAGGCCGGAATAGCTGGAGCGGCTTACAGTAGCCCGTTCCGGTAAACCGGAACCTTCGTCGGAACCATTTCGGCGCTTAGCCCGGCTGTGCCGGTTTTAATACCGGAACTCGTCGAATCATGTGTTCCAAACTGTGATTTGCCTTGTATTTTACCTATTTGGCTCTCTGTACTATAAATACTGCTGGGTTGGCCAGATCTAGGGTTAGACTAAGATTTGAGTTTACTCTTGAGCTTTATCTCATCTACCACTAGGACCCCCAAATCCTACGTATCAACGCTATTCCTGTGGATTCAACTTTGTTCATGAGTGATTCTAGTGTCTCCACTCTCTCACTCATGCTCTAGGGTTTGCTTTCCAACACCAATCTTTCACCCCATGGATCTACCTTTGTGTCTCTCCATGGGATGATTCTATTGGCTTAGTCTAACCAACTAAGAGAGTTCAAATTTGGTTTGTATTGGGTTGTGTGAGTGTATTTTGCTTTTGGAGTTTTGTTTCCCCTCTTCTTCCATCCCCTCATCCGCCAATTTTGGGCCAATTCATGATTCGGGACCACACCTTGATGCGTGTAGTTGACACGTCCGTTGGGAACCCCAAGAGGAAGGTGTGATGCGCACAGCGGCAAGTTTCCCTCAGTAAGAAACCAAGGTTTAATCGAACCAGTAGGAGTCAAGAAGCACGTTGAAGGTTGATGGCGGCGGGATGTAGTGCGGCGCAACACCGGAGATTCCGGCGCCAACGTGGAACCTGCACAACACAACCAAAGTACTTTGCCCCAACGAAACAGTGAGGTTGTCAATCTCACCGGCTTGCTCGTAACAAAGGATTAACCGTATTGTGTGGAAGATGATTGTTTGCGAGAAAACAGGTAAAAACAAGTATTGCGAGCAGATTTGTATTTCGAGTATTAAAGAATGGACCGGGGTCCACAGTTCACTAGAGGTGTCTCTCCCATAAGATAAAAGCATGTTGGGTGAACAAATTACAGTCGGGCAATTGACAAATAGAGAGGGCATAACAATGCACATACATGATATGATAAGTATAGTGAGATTTAATTGGGAATTACGACAAAGTACATAGACCGCCATCCAACCGCATCTATGCCTCAAAAGTCCACCTTCGAGTTATCGTCCGAACCCCTTCCAGTATTAAGTTGCAAAGCAACAGACAATTGCATTAAGTATGGTGCGTAATGTAATCAACAACTACATCCTCGGACATAGCGCCAATGTTTTATCCCTAGTGGCAATAGCACAACACAACCTTAGAACTTTCTGTCACTGTCCCAGGTGTCAATGCGGGCATGAACCCACTATCGAGCATAAATACTCCCTCTTGGAGTTAAAAGCAAAAACTTGGCCAGAGCCTCTACTAGTAACGGAGAGCATGCAAGATCATAAACAACACATATGTAATAACTTGATGATTAACATAACATGGTATTCTCTATCCATCGGATCCCGACAAACACAACATAGAGTATTACAGATAGATGATCTTGATCATGTTAGGCAGCTCACAAGATCCAACAATGAAGCACAATGAGGAGAAGACAACCATCTAGCTACCGCTATGGACCCATAGTCCAGGGGTGAACTACTCACTCATCACTCCGGAGGCGACCATGGCGGTGTAGAGTCCTCCGGGAGATGAATCCCCTCTCCGGCAGGGTGCCGGAGGAGATCTCCGTAATCCCCCGAGATGGGATCGGCGGCGGCGGCGTCTCGTAAGGTTTTCCGTATCGTGGTTTTTCCGCATCGGGGTTTCGCGACGGAGGCTTTAAGTAGGCGGAAGGGCAGAGTCGGGGGCTAACGAGGGGCCCACACCACGAGGCGGCGCGGGCCCCCCTTGGCCGCGCCGCCATGTGGTGTCGCCACCTCGTGGCCCCACTTCGTATGCTCTTCGGTCTTCCGGAAGGTTCGTGGCAAAATAGGCCCCCGGGTCTTCGTTTCGTCCAATTCCGAGAATATTTCGTTACTAGGATTTCTTAAACCAAAAACGACAAAAAACAGGAACCGGCACTTCGGCATCTTGTTAATAGGTTAGTTCCGGAAAATGCACGAATATGACATAAAGTGTGCATAAAACATGTAGGTATCATCAATAATATGGCATAGAACATAAGAAATTATCGATACGTCGGAGACGTATCACACCTAGAGGCTCAAATCTAATCAGATAGTGTGTCCCACATATAATTTTAAAAACCAGACCGGTCAACCGGTTCGAGTGCGACCAAAAGGTGGTAAATTTAATTGACATCTAATATTTTATCAAAGTTAATAGTAGACCAAGTGGTGTTGGGCCTCATCATGAGCTATCACCGCCTATCAGGGGGTCCAAGGTTCCTGCTCATCGAACATAATTTAACCGGTTTTCTCATATGTTAGCATCCTCTTTAAAAAAAAAAACTCGAAGAGCCTACTAGTTCCGTTGTTTCTAGTCGGACCGTCGGCTCAGTCCGGTTTTAAAAAGGGAAATGCTTGCTTTCGGCCGACCGATCGGTCCGTGTTTAATCGGTCGTCACGAGTCCAACGCCGAGCGCTCCCGCAGTTGCTTTTCTCCCCATCGTGGGTGGTCCCTACATGCATGGCTGATTATTCTATTCCATCAACCGAGCCAGGTAGGGGCAGGCTTGCATGCAGCATGGACAACCAGCATGCAGTCTATGTTAACTTTCCATTTGACTTTTAACTTGTACCAACTACATGTAATTTGAACGAGCTGTGTAAGGGCTCCTTTGATTCATAGGATAGGAGAATTGTAGGAATAGGAAAAAGATAGGATTAGTATGTCATGCCTAGTAGAATCCTATAGGAAGATGAATTCTCTTTGATTGTGCCAAAGGAATTTTTCCATGAGGTATGACCTCATGTTCTTTTCCTATAGGATTTGCACTACAAGATTCCTATAGGATTATTTCCTATAGGATATGTTCCTATGAATCAAACAAGTAGTGTAGGAAAAAATCCCATAGGATCTATATCCTACATAGTTCCTACACAATTCCTATGAATCAAAGGAGCCCTAAGGCTTTTTACAATCCAAAGTGTTCACTAAGATGTTTACTAAAGTAAACCAAATATTTTGTTAAATAGTGGTGCTTATTTGTACATGATAGATTTCTAATTAGGCATCTGCCTAGTGTAAATAAGCACAAACACTTAAATAAAATCTGTTTATTTTGGTAAGCATGCACTTAAGCGTCTTGCATTGTGCATGCCCTAAGGCCACAAGTGAGCGGTCTAGAATTGCTAATGTAACTCACGAACATTGTATTTCAATAATGTTAGAGTTTTTATTTATTTTGTGGTTATGGTTTGTGATTTTTGTTGGAATCACTGTTTATTATTGTTGCAAAGGAATTCGATGCAAAGCATGATGAGCTCTTAAACTTGGATTTTATTTAATTTTGTTGTAGTTGTTGATCATTATTATTGTAATTCGTGATAATTATTGTTGGAAATGAATTAGCCGTAAAATATTTTCACACAATGATTTTCTTAATGTTGGAATTGCTATTTAGTTTTGTGGTAACTGCTAGTGATTATTGTTGGAATGCGTGATTATTATTGTTGTAAAGGAACTTGATGAAAAATATTTTGCACAATGAGCTCTTAAAGTTGGAATTGCTATTTATTTTTGTTGTAGTCACTAGTAATTTTTGTTGTAATTTGCGATAATTGTTGTTGGAAAGGAAACTACTATAAAATATTTTCACACAATGATTTCTTAATGTTGGAATTGCTATTTATTTTTGTTGTAGTCATTGGTGAATATTATTGTAATCGAGTGATGATTAATGTTGCAAATGACTCTGCTACAAAATATTTCCCACGATGAACTTCTATCGGTGGATTATTTTTTGTTATAATCGTTGGTGATTACTGTTGAAATTTTATAATTGTTGTTGTAAATGAATCCATCGCAGAATATTATGCGCCTAAGAAATTGTTAATATTGCAATTTTTCCACGTACAATATCATTTGGAAAGCAGCTTGTCTTTGAACATATGAGAGAGAAGGTTGGAGAAGCACACATGGTGGGCTCCACATGCAACAGACAAAGGCAAGAACACCACGTCACCCTCCATCAGTCCAAACAACACCCGACGAAATAGGAACCTTTCACCACATGCAAGTGACCAGATCGTGATGCAGTGTGAAAGAATTAAATTCACTCTCTCTCACCTGACACAAGGAGCAGACCACGAATGCGACCTCGCCTGATGCAGCGCACAAGCCGGAAGGAACCATACCGAGTCAGAAAACAGTAACTGATTCCCTGTCGTACGATGGCAGATGAACGGGTAGGGGAACGACTGATCTTGGGCACGCGGATCCGCCGACCGACGCGTAGCGCGGCCCGGCGACAGTGCTTCCTCGCATCCGACGACCATGAGCGGTAGCAGTTACAAAAATATCCATGGGCTTAGTTGTAATTATTATCTCCCTATGATTTTTTTAGTAAATGTTCCTAGACATGCATCAAATTCCGATGCTTCCTGTTGTTTCCATGTGTTTGTCTTCTAAGTTGACATTTGTTTAATAAAGTTGCGGAGTAGAAATAATATGGGTTTTAATTAATCTTCTCGTATACATGTTATTTTCCAGTGTGCTCACTATTTTCGATCATGGTCTATTTTTATAAACGAAACACCGCATCCTATTTACAGAGGTATGCTCGCGGTTGGATCAAGCGGCGAAGGATACTTTTGTTCCCTATGAATCATGACATAGGGGTGTTTGTTTGGGCTTTCGAGGCTTTTCGATGGAAAAAGCCGGACAAACGAAACAAACAGGGTGCTTTCTAAACCGGCTTTCCGAAAGCCAAAGCAAGCAAATAGGCAAATTGGAGGAAGCAACTTGGGAGGTGCTTTGGCCGGCTTCCCGCAGCCTTCCCCTTAAAATGCCGAATCGTTTTTCGGACTTGCCTATTTTGTTTCGAACTAATTACAAGAACCGCCACCGCACCGGGCCAAAACGCTCACCACCCGGCCAAACAGGCCCTCACTTTCCCCGTCCGCGGCAGGTCACGAGTCGAGGGGTTCGGCCCCCAAATCGCCCGCGCCGCCACCTCCGTTCTAGGCCGCCGCTCGAATCCTGCCGGCGACGGCCCGAGCTCTCCCGACGGCGAGCCTTCATCCCATCCATCCTCTCCCGCTCGGCCGACTCCAGCCCCGCCCGCTCCTACCCGCTTGACCCCGCCCGCTCCCGCAAGGTCAAATCCGGAGAAACACCCACCGGCTTGACTCCGCCGGCGACCAGCGTCGGCCCCACCGCCGGACCTCCTCCACGCCGCCCCAGATCGACGGATTCCCCGATTTGCGCCGCCGCCCGACCACCCGACCGAGTCCCCGCCGGATCGCCGAACCCCAACCGTCGCCGTAGCTCGTCCTCATGATGCTGCTCATGATTTTCTTTCTCTTATCTGAAGTTTGTGTTCCTACTGTTCCACGATCTGAACGGTGATGTGATGCTAATTCCTGGTGTTCCACGATCTGTTCTCTCTGAACGGTGAAGTGATGCTACTTCTTCAACGATTTTGGCGTTGTAAAATGGATACATGGAATTTTATTTTCGTAACGTTAACTTTGTCACAATTTGTAGGCAAATACATTATTTATGTGTATTCATGGAATTTTATAGTGAAAATTACGTCTATACAATTCAATCGGCAATTGTATATGTTATCGGAATTCTAGGGGTATTTAAGACAATTCCTTAGCGCACAGCTAGACAGCCAGCCAAATCGCCAAACAGTGAAACTCGGAACAGCAACTTCTCTTGCACAGCAGCTTTCCCTGCACAGCAGCACAGCCAGCCAGCCACAGCCCAAACAAACAGGCCCATAGTCTGCGAATTGGTCCTCCATCGACATAGAGGGCGTGTTTGGTAGACCAGGCCTGTTCAGAATTTCGCATCTCAACCGAGATATTGGGAAGAGAATGTGTTTGTTAGCCCGGATCGGGTCTCCTCAGCAGTGCTCCCCACATACGAAAAAGCACTCAGAACCAGGCTGAGTAGTGAAGCCCAAATCGAGCTTCACAGCTCGCCCCGGCTCGCCTCATCGCGCAGAATACTGTTCGCGGACCCCCAGCACCCCCAGACCCAGAGGCGGCGCTGGGGGTATGCCCCTGTATTCCAGGGAATACCAATGATTTGGCCCAAAAAAAAATTATATATATGTAGTATACCTGGCTGGCTGGTCCATTGGAGATTGAGAGAGTCCAGCGCCAGGCCGCCAGCCCAGTTCAGCCCACACCGCGTCATCGATCAAGCTGATTAGCTGAACCGTCGTGCGTTCGCTCGACCGCTCCTGGCTCCAACCGATTCAATCGAACGAAACGAGACTACGAGAGGGCGGCGGGCGGCGGCACACCCTCACACCCAGCAGAGAACAGAGACGATCGATCGGCGGACGCACCCAGCAGCAGGCGACGAGGCTGCGGCACCCAGCACAGCAGGCGACGGCGACGGACGGGACCGTGCAGTCCAGGTACTTTCCCCAAAATTCCATATTCTTCTTGTTTTGTAGATGATAGTACCCTAACCCATATTTCCTAGATAAATTTTAATTTTCCCTCAATTTCCTGTGTTTCTTTGTAACGTAGATGAAGAAGAAGGGTACTGCTAGCGGCAGTAGTATATTTGCATTATGGGAAAAGGCTTCAAAAGCAAAAAAGATAGATGAAACATCCACTCCAAATCAGATTGTTGCCGCATCGAGTTCTTCTCCAGTTGAGGCCGAGAACAATTTGCAATTGGCGCTAGTGCAAACATCGGATGTAGAACATAAATCAGCGAGTGAACCGGAGAGAAGAGGTGCAACATCAGCCCCAATTGTAGAAGATGATGAAGAAATTAATGAGGAGGATGAACAAGAAGAAATGCAGGCAGATTTGGGGGCACTCAAACATGATCCTGGGATGCGGACTCCCATCAAGAGGTATGCCGTCAATGACCAAGATAGAGTAAGAAGGAGATACATTGAGATGGGTCCATGTCAACCGAAGAATCATAAGTTCCTGATCACAAATAAAAGTGGAAGAGAGCGTCGTTTTTGTCGTGCTTGGTTTAAAGAATTTCCATGGATTGAGTATAGTGTTGAAAAAGATGCAGCTTTTTGCTTTGTTTGCTATTTGTTCAAGGATAGAACAAAATGTCCTGGTGGAGATTCATTTGTGAAGAATGGGTTTAGAAATTGGAACATGAAGTCGAGATTGAAGAGACATGAAGGTGATGTTAGTAGTGCTCATGATTGAAAGTCAAGAGAAATATAATATGTTCACTACACCAAAAGCATCGATTCAAGAGTGTCTTGCTTCAAACACCTCAGAATACAAGGCTTTGTATAAGCTCCGATTGACATGGACACTCAAGTGTTTGAGGTTTCTATTGCGCCAAGGCTTGGCATTTAGAGGACATGATGAAAGTGAAGACTCACTAAATAAAGGCAATTTCCTTGAGCTTTTAAATTGGCTAGCAGGAAATTTTGAAGAGGTTAACAGGGTGGTTCTCAACAATGCTCCACGGAACTGTAGGATGATTCACCATGATATACAACATGAGCTGATAAAATGTTGTGCACAATTGACTACTAAACTAGTCATCGAAGAACTTGATGGTGATCATTTTGCAATACTTGCAGATGAGTCTAGTGATGTGTATCAGAATGAGCAGTTGGCTGTTTGTTTGCGTTATGTTGATAAGAAAGGAAGGGCAGTTGTTAGATTTCTTGGTCTTGCTCATGTTGAAGATACCGCCTCGTTGACACTTAAATCTGCAATTGCGCAAATGCTTATGAACTACAATTTAACCTTTGCAATGGTCCGTGGGCAAGGATATGATGGAGCTAGTAACATGAAAGGTAATGCTAATGGTCTGAAAAAATTGATTATGGATGAGTCTCCTTCTGCCTACTATGTTCATTGTTTTGCCCATCAACTACAGTTAACTCTTGTTGCTGTTGCTAAGGAGAGTGGTGATTGTACTTGGTTCTTTCAGCAGCTTGGATATTTGTTAAATGCTCTTGGCATGTCTTGTAAAAAGATGAGAATGCTTCGAATAGCTCAGGCTGAGGAGCTGATTGATGCATTGGAATTGGAAGAAGTGGAAACAGGAAGTGGGCAGAATCAGGAGATGGGTTTGGCAAGGCCATGTGATACACGTTGGGGATCTCACTTCAGAACCGTGAACAATGTCATCTCTATGTATGGTGCAATACGTCGCGTTCTCATCAGGATTGGAAAAGAGTACCACGGTGCAGAGGCCGTAGCAGCTCTAACCGTGCTGACATCATTTCGGTCATTTGAGTTTGTTTTCATGGCACACTTGATGCAAGAAATATTTGGATACACAGATGAATTGAGCAGAGCTTTGCAAAGGAAAGACCAAGATATTGTTAATGCTATTGAGCTTGTTGATCTCACAAAGTACCACTTGGAGGGCTTGAGGTCCGATCCTGGATGGGATGATTTTCTTTTGAAGGTAACATCTTTCTCGTACAAAGCATAAGATCAAAGTTGTTGATATGGATGGTCCTTACTATCCCGTTGGGCGACCTAGAAGGGGTTTCTATAATAAAGCAATCAATTTCCATCGCTTCCATGTTGATATGTATGTGGGTGTCATTGATAGGCAACTTGCGGAGTTGAATGACAGATTTGATGAGGTAAACACGGATCTACTTTCTTGCATGGCAGCATTCAGTCCACTTCGTTCATTTGCTGCTTATGATCAAAAGAAGTTGGTTAGACTTGCTACAGAGTTTTATGCTAATGATTTCACAAGTGATGAACGGGCAAGACTTCCATGGCAATTGGACATGTATATTAGTCATGTGCGCAGAGATGAAAGGTTTAAAAACTTGAAGAATCTGAATGAACTTTCAGTTAAGATTGTCGAGGTAAACTTCCATGAGCAGTATTATATTGTTTACAAGCTTCTTAAGTTGGTGTTGCTTCTCCCAGTAGCTACTGCTAGTGTTGAAAGGGTTTTCTCCTCAATGAACTATGTAAAGAATAAGCAAAGGAACAAGATGGGCGATGAGTACTTGAACAATTGTATGGTTACATTCATTGAGAGAGAGTTCTTCAATCAAGTTATGGACGAGGATATCATCAATCTTTTCCAACAAGGCGATCGCAAAGTTATTTTGTAATTTGATCAATTCTTCAAGCAAGAGGTAATGCCTCAATGCTGAATTTTTATTGTACGTATTGGTACTTCGTATGGAATTAAGGTGTCATGGCTTTCTCTTATTGATTTTACTTAATTGAATTTTTTGTTATCATATACAGCAGTCTGCTATGAATTGTTATAGTTTGCGTATTGCATTTAGAAAAAAAAATTATAATGAATACCCAGGCTCCAATTCCTGGAGCCGCCACTGCCCAGACCCCACCCCCAACTTGCCATTTCCCCCCTTGTGCTGGGGACGAGCAGGAGCACGGCCGTCACGACCCGGAGCGGGAGGAGCTGGGGACGGCCGCCACAACCCCGGCGACGGCCAGCCGCGCCGCCTCCAGCCACGGCGACCAACCGCCGCCTCCGAAAAGCGCCGCTCAAGCTTCCTGTTGTTTCCATGTGTTTGTCTTCTAAGTTGACATTTGTTTAATAAAGTTGCGGAGTAGAAATAATATGGGTTTTAATTAATCTTCTCGTATACATGTTATTTTCCAGTGTGCTCACTATTTTCGATCATGGTCTATTTTTATAAACGAAACACCGCATCCTATTTACAGAGGTATGCTCGCGGTTGGATCAAGCGGCGAAGGATACTTTTGTTCCCCATGAATCATGACATAGGGGGTGTTTGTTTGGGCTTTCTGAGGCTTTCCAGTGGAAAAAGCCAGACAAACGAAACAAACAGGGTGCTTTCTAAACTGGCTTTCCGAAAGCCAAAGCAGCAAATAGGCAAATTGGAGGAAGCACCTTGGGAGGTGCTTTGGCCGGCTTCCCGCAGCTTCCCCTTAAAATGCCGAATCGTTTTTCGGACTTGCCTATTTTGTTTCGAACTAATTACAAGAACTGCCACCGCACTGGGCCAAAAACGCTCAACACCTGGCCAAACAGGCCCTCACTTTCCCCGTCCGCGGCAGGTCACGAGTCGAGGGGTTCGGCCCCCAAATCGCCCGCGCCGCCACCTCCGTTCTAGGCCGCCGCTCGAATCCTGCCGGCGACGGCCCGAGCTCTCCCGACGGCGAGCCTTCATCCCGTCCATCCTCTCCCGCTCGGCCGACTCCAGCCCGCCCGCTCCTACCCGCTTGACCCCGCCCGCTCCTGCAAGGTCAAATCTGGAGAAACACCCACCGGCTTGACTCCCGCCGGCGACCAGCGTCGGCCCCACCGCCGGACCTCCTCCACGCCGCCCCAGATCGACGGATTCCCCGATTTGCGCCGCCGCCCGACCACCCGACCGAGTCCCCGCCGGATCGCCGAACCCCAACCGCCGCCGTAGCTCGTCCTCATGATGCTGCTCATGATTTTCTTTCTCTTTTCTGAAGTTTGTGTTCCTACTGTTCCACGATCTGAACGGTGATGTGATGCTAATTCCTGGTGTTCCACGATCTGTTATCTCTGAACGGTGAAGTGATGCTACTTCTTCAACGATTTTGGCGTTGTAAAATGGATACATGGAATTTTATTTTCGTAACGTTAACTTTGTCACAATTTGTAGGCAAATACATTATTTATGTGTATTCATGGAATTTTATAGTGAAAATTACGTCTATACAATTCAATCGGCTATCGGAATTCTAGGGGTATTTAAGACAATTCCTTAGCGCACAGCTAGACAGCCAGCCAAATCGCCAAACAGTGAAACTCGGAACAGCAACTTCTCTTGCACAGCAGCTTTCCCTGCACAGCAGCACAGCCAGCCAGCCACAGCCCAAACAAACAGGCCCATAGTCTGCGAATTGGTCCTCCATCGACATAGAGGGCGTGTTTGGTAGACCAGGCCTGTTCAGAATTTCGCATCTCAACCGAGATATTGGGAAGAGAATGTGTTTGTTAGCCCGGATCGGGTCTCCTCAGCAGTGCTCCCCACATACGAAAAAGCCCTCAGAACCAGGCTGAGTAGTGAAGCCCAAATCGAGCTTCACAGCTCGCCCCGGCTCGCCTCATCGCGCAGAATACTGTTCGCGGACCCCCAGCACCCCCGGACCCGGAGGCGGCGCTGGGGGTATGCCCTGTATTCCAGGGAATACCAATGATTTGGCCAAAAAAAAAATTATATATATGTAGTATACCCGGCTGGCTGGTCCATTGGAGATTGAGAGAGTCCGGCGCCGAGCCGCCAGCCCGAGTTCAGCCCACACCGCGTCATCGATCAAGCTGATTAGCTGAACCGTCGTGCGTTCGCTTGACCGCTCCTGGCTCCAACCGATTCAATCGAACGAAACGAGACTACGAGAGGGCGGCGGGCGGCGGCACACCCTCACACCCAGCAGAGAACAGAGACGATCGATCGGCGGACGCACCCGACGAGCGAGCGACGAGGCTGCGGCACCCGGCCACGGCAGGCGACGGCGACGGACGGGACCGTGCAGTCCGGTACTTTCCCCAAAATTCCATATTCTTCTTGTTTTGTAGATGATAGTACCCTAACCCATATTTCCTAGATAAATTTTAATTTTCCCTCAATTTCCTGTGTTTCTTTGTAACGTAGATGAAGAAGAAGGGTACTGCTAGCGGCAGTAGTATATTTGCATTATGGGAAAAGGCTTCAAAAGCAAAAAAGATAGAGTAGTGAAGCCCAAATCGAGCTTCACAGCTCGCCCCGGCTCGCCTCATCGCGCAGAATACTGTTCGCGGACCCCCAGCACCCCCAGACCCCACCCCCAACTTGCCATTTCCCCCTTGTGCTGGGGACGAGCAGGAGCACGGCCGTCACGACCCGGAGCGGGAGGAGCTGGGGACGGCCGCCACAACCCCGGCGACGGCCAGCCGCGACGCCTCCAGCCACGGCGACCAACCGCCGCCTCCGAAAAGCGCCGCTCAAGCTCCCGTCTCCTCTGTGGCCAGGGCGCGCTGCGTCGACGAATCGACGAATCGAGCCGCCAGGCGCGAGGCACAGCTCCGGCCAGACGCCATGTCGGTGGAGCAGCACCAAAAAATCACGCCGCCGCCTCCCTCCCGGCTTCCTCTCCCGCCGCTAGGACGTGCTGGCTCGACGCGGCTCCACGCCCTCATCAACGACGCGCCGCCAGTCGCATTGCGGTGACCCAGCGTACCACTGCATGGTGTAGTACACAAGTCGTTGACATAACACAAGTGAAACACCGTTCCACTCATATTACATCTCTCAGAGTGGTACAACAGAAACATATGCGAGTCCAAGGTATGTCTATAGAAATACACACGAGCTGTTTACGTGAAGATCAACACAGACCTCCTACTTTACAGGTGAGGTAAAACTTCAAATAAAGCTCCAGAAGAACGACTCGTAGTCTATCTTATTGCTAACTCCAGTTTAAGAGCTACTTGGCTTGCTATAGAAATCTAGCTACTTAGGTGCTAGGATTAGGGAAAGGTTCCCTTCTATTACTAGTCTAGGTTTCCACTATAGTTGGTGCAGAAGTTTAATCCATTGACTTCTTTGATTGGATTCTTCATCTTATTGCAGTTGACTCCTTTGTCTTCGAGTTCCACGGTAGTTTTCTCCTTCCGTGCCTTGATCTAAGAAGGGGGTTCAAATGGGATAGAATGAGTACGAGCGTACTCAGCAAGTTCATAATAGGAAATAGGTGTATCATGCACTAGCTACAGCCATAGACCAGAAAGTCATAGGCCAATGCAAGTTTTCATAAACATCTCTTCAAAAGGTTTATTTTATTCTGAAAACTATGCCCGTCGCTCTTCACAGAGTTGACTAGAACTTCGTGGAGTTCCTTTCCTGCCGCGTTCGCAGCTCCCTTCCCGAACAGGGAGTGACAAGTCACAATTCTTGATACCCTCTCGCAGAGGTGCGTTACTTTACCCCACAAGAGATCTTAACCATGTTGCCGGCCGAGAGTATGTCCTCAGCTCGTCCACACTTCCTTTGGTGTGAGGCCCAGTATAAGATCCAAGCCAATCACTGCCTTCTCCGCGACCCTGCAAACCCACCCTTTTGTCCAACCGTACACCTCCGTAGACTTCCCCGATAATACGGCTTTACTCATGGTGTACTCCGGACAATCCCTCATAGATCGAAGAGCTTATCATCACTAATGGATGGGGATTTAAAAGGATTTCCCAACCTATTGCGGCAAGTGCCTCCAAGCACCCCACCGGCTCTCCGATCCGTTGGCGTGCGTAAGGGAAAAGATACAACTGACTTCCCCGCAGCCATTATAGATCTTATGGATAACGCGATATGTACGGCGCTAGAATCACTCGGACGGCATTGGTAATTAATCCTAGGGTGATATAACCCATGCAATGGAACCTCCACCATATCAACACATACCATGGTTCCATTGCCCACCACATAGTCACATTCATAATTGTAAAATAATACTTTGCTTTTCAATGCATGAGTGATAAGTATAGTACTTTGCATATAGTTTGATACAAATAATCAAATGACATGAGCAAGCGATGAACTTGCCTTTCTTGACTGCAAGATTATGCAGGCAAAAGCTTCGATACGTGATAACTCCAAATGCTGAAATACCATCATCGTCCGGTAAGGATAATGTTTAAAGAACTGGCAAAGATGCTATAATGCATAATATGAGATGCAATCGTCCCGAGCGTAACCTAATCTCGATGATTTAGGATGGATGAGATGTAAATATTTCTTTAGGGTTGGTTGCACTTTTAGAATGGTTTTCAAACAAGGTTCTTATTAGGGTTTGGTTATATTAGCATCATGATCAAGTGATATAAGACATCATAACAATCATACACATAAGGAATAGTGGTGGAATAAGCTGTAAAGAACAGTTGTCAATTTTAAGTTCTAAAGAACATGGTTGATGATTACTTCTACTATACTTCAAAAGAATAACTTTTGAAGAACATGTTGTTTAAGAAATATTTAGTATTTCAAAGAAGTATTGGGCTTCTAAGGTTTAATTGACACTTGTACTTCAAAATAATAACTTTTGAAGAACAGGTTAAAATAAGAATATGAACTACTTTAAATAGGAGCTAAGTGCTATTAGGGTTTACTAATAGGACTGGATGGTGCTTAAGTAGAAGTGATCCACATGTAGCAAGTATTAGTAGGTTTATTACTATGGTTTCTCCTAAGCATCATATCAAAGGATGGTTATCAAGGTGTTGCTATGAGTTATGGTTTACGATGACTTCATATTTGCTTTACCAAATAATCTCTAATAGTTTCTAAGCTAAGTGGCTTATCATTTCCTAAGTAGGGTTTAGTTGGATAGGAACATGTGATGTGATTTGCTACACAAAGTTGATACTAGGGTTTATCCTTATGGTTCTACTAGGGTTTAATGATTGAGGTTGATCTTAATGGTATGATACTAAGTATGATAATCAGTGGTGCTAATATATTAACAAGCTAGGGTTTATACCTAGATGATACTAGTGAACCACATAGGTTTTAAATTGAAATAGAAACATGGAATGTTAATCTCATGTGACTTGGTTTATGCTAGTGGATCATAAGCATGCATTCATTGGTCACATAATATGGTTCTCTATATAAGGTGACATTCACATGATCACATGTGATAAGCAACTAAGGTTTTAGGGTTTAAAACATTTTGACATGATCACATGAAATAATGGAATACAGATTCTAACTTATAATAAAACTAGGGTTTCTAAATTATGATCCAATTCTTAAAGTAATACTTGGTACTAGAATTAATGTGATTAAGTACTTGGAATAAAGTTATTAATAATTTTAACATGCTATTAATTTTTAGAGGGTTTAAGAATTAAAATAATTACTAGTTAGGGTTTATGAATTACCACTAATATTTAAGTTAATGCAAATATGATAAATAAAATTAATCCTAACATTTTACTTAGTTACTGAATAGCTAAAATTTAATTTTTATAACTTCACTATTTATTGAATTCAATTTGTATTTTAAATAATTGAAATGGCATAATTAATAAGGTTAAAAATAAGTGAAATTTTATTTTGACACACATTTTTGTTTTATATTTTATTTGAGTAGAGTTTATTTTTATGAGCATTTTGATATATTATTTGCATTTTTCTGAGTTGACATGAATTTTATATGATTTTGCAAAGTTTCAGACATTTTCTGGAATTTGAAATAAAATGAAAGTACTAAACATACCGATTCGGTTACACACCCAGAGACAGACAGGTGGGGCTACTGCCACGTTGGATGCCACGCAGGCAACGACTGGTCAAAGTGGACTGGGGCTGTTGACCGCACCGGCGTTTAACCGCCGGCGGCCAGAGCACGGTGGCGCCGCCGCTATATGGCTTCCCTGGATGCGCGGTTGATACTAAACGAACGAGAAGAACGAAACAAAGCTATTGGTGGTGATGGTTTGTGCGGGGACTCACCGGAGCTTCATCGGAAACCATGTCCCGCGGCGGTGCACTCCGGCGAAGTGGCTAATCGGAGCTACGGACGTCGATAGGATGCGGGAGTATGCTCTACAGACGCGGAATCTCACCTTGAAGCTCAAGGTGTGGTCGACGGTGACGTTGGTTGACGGAAACGGCGAGGACTTCGCCATTCCCGGCGATCTGCTGCAAAGGGAATCGAGGAAATTAGCCGGCTTGAGGAAGATCCAGGTCGATTCCTTCCTCCCAGATGATCTACGGCGCCGGGCGCTTCTCCTCGACCACGCGCCCGAGGCTGGGGTGGCCTCGTACCACCGTGTTCTTCCTCGACTCCGGCGAACTGGCGCGGATGGAAACGAGAGATAGAGAGGGACAGAGAGGGAATGGGGTGGTGAGTTGAACAAGAGGAGCACGGTGATCCTCTTGGTGGTATTTATAGTGCTAGAGGAGGTCAATTTAGGAAGTTCACCGCCGGCGACGGCCGAGATGTGGCGGTGACAATGGTACTGTAAACGAGCACGAATCGAGATGCTTTTGGATAGGCTTGGACGCGAGAGGAGTTGGGCGCGGTTCTGAGAGGTCTGACGACGTCCGGGCGTCCCTATCCAACACGGTGAGGTGGCCGGGGTGCTCTCGTGTGTCGTCGTCGTTGGAGAAGACGACGATGCTCCTTTTCTTCCTCGACGAATCAGCAAGGTGGGTTGGGTCGCTTGCTTTGGTGGGCTGGGCTGGTGCTGGGCCCGGTCGACGTGGTGGTGATGGGCTGCACGGCCGGTGTAAGCCAGTGAGCTTTCCCTCTCTTTCTTATTTCAAATTTCTATTTTCTGTTTTTATTTCCTGGTTTCTATTTGGTATTTGAATTCACATTTGAATTCTGTTTTATTTTACAGGTTCTAAAGTACTTGAGTATCAAGATAACTTGATAATCATGCTTACTGCATGGTTTTGTTGTTTAAACAAATATTGTATTTTGATTAGAGTGACACCTTGTAAGGTTTAATTAAAATGGAAATGGTTAAGATATTGAACAAATAGTTTGGTTAGGATTTAATTGAGATCTTGTGAGACTTGAATTAAATAGAAATGGTTTAGGTATTTATCTCAACTCTTTAAATTTGGAAATCAAACCTATTTTGAATGATTTGAAGTTTATAACCAGTGCATGGTAAACATGTCATGAAGTTTTGTTATTACTTAACAATATTGAGGGTTCCCATGTATTTTTATTATGGTTAGAGTTTTAAATTAAATGGTAATGAGAATGGGATGAATTCATCATTTTATGTGAAGGATTATTTCTTAGGGTTTAAGAAGATGGTTGGATTCACTCTATGTGAAATAATTTTGCTTAGCAAACTACTACTTGAATTATTTAAAATGAATCCTAAACTCCTCATGATTAACTCTCTTGCTGATGTGGTGCTATTTTATAAATATTATTCATTTGGTTCACTTAGGCAAAGTATTTGGATAACAAAGTAGAATAGGGTATTGGTTTTATTCTACTCACCAAATGGCATTTAGTCCTTACGTATATATGGCTTGGTTTATTACTTGTGATCCATGATACACAAGTTGGGACAATATTTTATGTGGAGTGGATTCTATGTGAAAAGGTTTAGGGTTTTGGTAATGCTTCACTAGTTGAAGTATAAATAGGCATGAGGCATGGAAGGGTTCTACTTATAATCCAAAGGAATACTTGGATTGGTATTTAAATGTGGTCTAGGGTTTTAGTAGTGATCACCAATGTGATACACCACTAGGCTTAGGGTGTGAGCAATAGTTAGGCTATGTTTAATTGGCTAGGGTTATCCTCCTCACTTAGGTAGAATTATTGTATCAAAGCAATGCTAGGTTTGTCTCAAATGTTTGGATAAGCATGGTTTAAAACTAATATCCTAACTACTCTATACAAGGCATGAGTATTGGTTTGATTAACTACTAATGAGTTACTTATTATTTCATGAGATAGATGAGATCTAATAATCATATGGTTTAACTTATGATCTATGTCTACAAGGTATAATCATGCATTAGACAAGATCCACTCAGTCCTCACTAATCCCTCTTTAATATTCTTCTCATCACACTCATCCTAGATTCTTAGGGTTTATAATTAATACCAAGTTGTGATGATTATGGAATTGGTTTCTAAGGTATTGTTATTGGAATAGGGTTCTCACCTCCAAGATGAAATATTGACTTGAACAACTAAGATTAGTACTACTCTAGTATTCTTGTATGAACATGGCTATGATTAGTATTATAACTTCTCTCACTTCTCAATGTCTTGGAATATCCTAAGGTCCTACTCAAGAGATGATGCTATGATCCTCTAAATATATGGTTTCCCTAGGAATTCTACCTTGCAATCTTATGTAGCTTGTTCTTCAGGAAATCTGATAAACCTGCATCTTGTGGTATGCCTCCACCTCCTAGCTTCTTCATCTTGATCCTAGCTAATGCATGGAGTGGCTCTAAGTGTTTGTTCCCATGTATGATGGTACTTGATGATCAAATGGATGAAGGGTGTGGCTCTATTTATAGGCTTGGGCAAGCTCTAGTATCATGACACATAGGTGGTGACTCTTGTGTTGATTTGATGAGTAAGGTGCTTGGTTGTCATGCCCTCATCCATAGCAATCCTTGGAGCATGAGGTGGCATAGCTTGGAAAGCAAGTCATGTAGATATTTTCATCCCACATGGCATAGAGATTATCCTCTCATATGATTTATTTTTGGATAGCCAAGTGGCATTTGCTACTAAATATCATGTGGATGGTTTTATTATTGTGGATGAGTCATCATACCATCTTTGATTGGATTTACATTATAATATTGGTAAAAAGGTTAAGGTTGAGGGTTATTTCTCAAGTTTGGATAATTGGTGTTTGAATTCATCTAGGCATGATCATATGAGTTTCAAAATACTCATAGTTAGTTTTATTC
Source organism: Lolium rigidum (assembly GCF_022539505.1). Lineage (NCBI taxonomy): Eukaryota > Viridiplantae > Streptophyta > Magnoliopsida > Poales > Poaceae > Lolium > Lolium rigidum. The sequence continues at coordinate 262,583,874 of NC_061509.1, forward strand.
AAATAGTTTGAACTATAATTCGTAATGTAAATGGATTTAGTTTTATGATATTCCATATACTTAATAAGTTATGATTTAAATAAGAATGTGTGGCATTTATGCACTTTAGACCCTTTGGTTTACCTTATTTATAAGTGAATTAAATTGCACACAAAGGCAGTTGCTAACTTTTAAGTGTTGATAAGTTAGAGTTTGATTCTTAAAGAATGTGTTGTTGTAAATCTAATTCCATTTGATCTATTCCATAGATCACAATCATCTCTACCCAAACAAGGTTTTAGCAAAGATCACAGTGAAGTTTATAGCGCTTGACTTGTTGATCTACTTCAGTTCCAGCAAGTCAAGTGAAACTTCGATTCATCGTGGTAAGTTTTATTGGAAAGCGCGAAAATTCCCCGGATTTTCTATGCATGAATGCAATGCACACTTTGATGTTCTCTCATTTTATTGCCTCTAAACCTGGGATATTACACGCATCTCCGGCCAGCCTCCCCAAGAAAGGATCCGATTGCTTTTTTTTATTCTGCTTAAGGACCTTTGTGTAAAAATTCGGACTCAGCACGTCTCAACGTATACGGCGTATACCAAACAACTTCTCTACTCACCATTTCTCAACCAGGCCGGGCTACCAAACACCTACAAAATCTTAGTTGGGCTTGTATGAGATCAACATGTATGAATGGAGATAGTTAATCTGAGGTGGCCCGGGCTACCAAACACACCCAGACATTCACCATAGAGATTTTTCAGTCATATTTGACCTGTATCTTTGCCTTACAAAGTCTTTTTATTATTTCTTCTTTTTTCTGTATCTCTCTTTCAGCGAATGGCTTATCTTTGTTATATGCAGAGGTCTGATAACATTGTATCACCTTAATAAACTGACAGTATAATAAAAGTAACCCTTTGTAAAAAAAGAAATAATTGGCATGTTCTGGGATTTTCCTACGATGTACGGCCTGTCAGATTGGGCTGCCGTGCCGGGGCGTTCCAATGCGACCTGTGGAATAGGCCTGCCTGGTGCGTGCGCGTTGCGGCGGACCCCGCACCTCCTCTCCGTACTCCGAGCTCAACCCCGCCCGATTCCGCCGGCGAGAATCTGTCGGGGAATCGCTGATCCAGGATGGCCGCCAACTTCTGGGCGTCGTCGCACAGGTAAGCCGCCGGCACCCACCCGACCTCGATCAGATTGGAGGTTTCGTGAATTTTGAGCTGCTAATCGAGGGAGTGTACCGCGATGATTCCGTGCGAGCAGCAAGCAGCTGCTGGACCCGGAGGAGGTGGACGTGGTGCCGGCGGCGGACCGGGAGCGGGGCATCACGCCGGTGGAGTTCCGCCTCGTCAAGATCCACATGTCCTTCCGTGAGCTCTCCCTGCGCCTGCCTCCCCATCATTTTTATCTGCCATCTCTAGTATCTAGGCTGCCGTGATTAGCTTAGATGCATCCTTACAAATAATAGAATCGACAATAAGCTCGGCCTTGAATGATAGATGCTGATAAAGATGTGGCAACTGGCAACACCGGTTTGGTTTGAAGTTTGTGAACTCCACGGTTTTGGGTGCGGCAACAATCTGACTTGTAATTATACCCATGGGCATATTGTGCTATGCACCTTTAGAATTGTGGTCAAAGTAGAAGGTTCCCTCCTTTAAATGTGTTTTAGTATTTAGGTAGAAATGTGGCACCCTGCGGACACTGCCTCGAGCGCTAACAATTATCTACCGATTCTGCTCAAACAAGCTGATAATATGTTACCATCTTTGTTCTTTTTACTAAAAATGGGGATACAAGTTCATATTTATTCTGATAGAGAAGTTTTTGGTGACGCAAGCTGTGCATGCTTATTTTCAGTAACCGACACAATCCAAGTTACATCAGTAGCAATCTAGTATACATGTAAAAAAGAAGTAGCAATCTGGTGTAGGTACTAACTTTGACCCCAGACACTTGATTCATTATTCCAATTGTAGCAGCCATAATATCTGTGGCTAGGTAAATGGCCCAGGAGAAACGGGTCATGCGGCTTGCTTTGGTGACAGAAGTTAACAAAAATAAGGATGGACTTATTCTTTCTTTGCTTCTTTGTTGCTTTAGTTAACCACACATCGATTCACATACAGAGGTGACCTACCCCTAGGAGCACAATCTAATCCAACTAAAAGGAATCCCTAGGAGCTTTATGTAACTTCACTGATAAGATATTATCTCTAAATCATGCAAATCCAACTAATTAAGTAACTAACAAACTAATCAAACAACTTGCTACCTACTGGTATTAGTTTTCTTCCTTACAGAGTAAAACATTTGATGATTTCAGATATATGGCGGTTAGCCCAGCAGGTGAAAGTTAGACAAAGGTAAGAGACCTTTTTTTTCCATTTCATGACATGCACCTTCGTTTATAGCTGTGTATGATATATGTATGCTTCACTGATCAAGTAAACTTTGTGTGTTTTGCTTTTGGACTTTAGTTAGCAAGCTTTTCTTCTGCATTCCTATATGTTTTTTTTTTTTTGAAGTGGCTACCTTTGTATCTAAAGAAGTTATACATATTGGTAGTTTATTACCTGAATCTCATGCAAATGTTCGCTGGCATTTATTCTTTCCCTCGTAAAGTTCTTCCTGGTACCAGCCGAGCTTGCTTGAACTTCAGCAGTGACATAATGATACCAAAGGTAACTGCTTTCAAGAGAAAAGTGAAAAAAAATACAAGTACTATTTCCACCTCCTTAATCTGTATTCATTATTAATCAATAGGGTTGTTACAGTTTTTGTTATAAGACATACTTGAACTTTTTAGTTAATGTTGCTACTGAATTTCTTACTTTTCCACCTTACGATATGATGTTCATCTTCCATCCGACCTATTAGTCATTAACTCATGATTGTTATTGCAGAGTCATAGCTACTGCAATCACATACTTCAGGCGTGTCTATACAAGGTATGGTTCTCTATTTAGTAAGGACGCATCGGCCCCTCTGGCCTCTAATGTCAATGTCTGAATTTGACTCTTTTTTTAAGCTGGCGAAATGAAAACACGGTATTAGTTTTTAGACTGTAAGTTGTTGTGCAATTAATAAAGTAGGAAGCATATCGTCATGATGTAAGATGGTCAACGTACATGCAAGTACGAACGATCTACTATGATTGTATATTTGTGTCAGTGAGAACTTGTGTGCTTCACTCAGTACTCTATGATTTACTTTCCTTCATTCATAAATTGTGTCATTGTAGATGTAAGGTTCTTATCAACTTGCTTCAAGCAGAATTAGTACGATGGTGCTTTTATCAGAAACCTTTTAAACTTGATTCGCAAATAGTATACTTCAAGAATTAGTACGATGCTATACTTTCTACCGGGCGGGGCTGTCAAAATCTCGGACCCTGAAAATGGCCCCTATCCCACTCGAAAAAATATACTTATTATTAAACAATTATAATGTTGATACATATTAGATGGATGTTTAAACTTAAAAACTATTCTCTGCATTTGTAGATTCCAAACATGTGGTAAAATTGTGTTTAAATCTATTTTAAGAAGAAACATCTAGTTTAAAAACCGACCGGATCAGCGGTACGACCGAAAATAAACTACTCCCTCCGATCCATAATAAGTGTCCGAGAGGGAGTACATCTAATGATTTTGATACATTTGACATGTTTGGGTTTAAAAAAAACTAGAATATAGTTTTAAAAATCTCAAAGGCTTATAGCATATAGAGCAGTCCCAACAAGTACATAGATAAGCACATTATAAGAAATATCCACATGAGAGGAATATAATAACACTATATCAAACTTAACTTACAATTTATAAATTTAGAACACACAGTGATGACTAAATTAATTTGGATATGAGAGGTCATGAAATGTCACTGCAGTCTTACATCATATCCATCGGTCAAAGTAGCAAAAAATTAGGGGAAAGAAAATGAACAACTACCTACAGTAATCAGTAATCGATCTCGCAACCTGAAAACCAATCATTGGTAAGCGTACATTGATGAGTACCAGTTGGCCTCAAATGCGTTTATTTCTAAATGTTGAAGTAAAACCTATATAGGGCAAACAAAGAAATTTTGGGCCCCCCAAATTTTGGCCCGGGCCTGACTTTCTATGAACAAAATTTGGACATGAAGATTCATATTTTAAATTTTTAATGCTAATATCTACATAATACTTTGAACATTTTAAAAGTTATTTTTTGTAGTGGAACTTAAGCATTCAGAACTGTGTCCGAATCTATTTACAGAAAGAGCATGACGGAGTATGATCCTCGTCTGGTAGCACCAGCTTGTTTGTATTTGGCATCAAAGGTGGAGGAAAGCACAGTGCAAGCAAGGCTTCTCGTATTTTACATCAAGAAGATGTGTGGTAAGTCTCCTGATCATTCATATATACCCGTGTTTACCTGGAAGGCTGGAAGAGCTGCACAACCTACAATAAACATTCATTTTCGTCCCCCAATATGTAGGTTCTGATGACAAGTACAGATTTGAAATCAAAGATATCCTTGAAATGGAAATGAAGCTCCTGGAAGCACTTGACTATTATTTGGTTGTTTACCATCCATACCGTCCTCTTTTACAGTATGACTTTGCTTCCCCTATCATATGAATAGAAACGGCATTCCACTGGAGTGACACTTTTATATACCTTCCAGTGCTCTTAGCTTTGAAACTAACTCCCCTTTGATATTCTACAATGACATTGAGGTATGTGCTATTTTACAGGTTATTGCAGGATGCTGGCATAACAGATCTGACACAATTCGCCTGGTAAGCATGTTTCTTGAGAACTGGATGGAATGGAACGTCTAGGACTTTCTTATAATATCAGTCACATGGTGTACTGTTTTTCTTTTTGTGAATGGAAGCTGTTTGTGTTTCATATACAAGAAACGTTTCTTGATTCACCTAGTGTTTGGTGGTTAAAGTAACCTTTTATTTTTGAAGCATTTTATGACATGACTGGTTTTAGTCTCAGAGCAAGCAGTGTGCCCCTTTTAGAATTTCTGTGCGCATATATTTCACTTAAATAAAGACCATTTACATTTGGTATCATCATAATTTAATACCCTTGGTAGGAACATAGGATCCTAGAGATACACAAATACCTCTACTAAGTTTTTCTTCTCACTTTAGTACAGTATGATGAGATAAGTATCTTTTACGAACAATCATGACATGGATGGCAAATCATCATAGTTTAATACCCTTGGTAGGAATGTAGGATCCTGGGGATACACAAACCTTTAATGAGTTTTACTTCTCACTTTAGTATAGTATGATCAGATAGGTATCTTTTACGAACAATCATGACATGGACGGCTAATTTAAGTGAAATGCCTATTATATGATTTATTTATGGCCCTTACGGGTGTACAACTAGACCTATATGACTATATCTATGCTGATTAGACACTGTTATCACAGGGGCCTTGTCAATGATACTTACAAGATGGATCTTATTCTCATATATCCTCCATATATGATTGCATTGGCCTGCATATACATTGCAAGCGTTCTTAAAGATAAGGACACGACTTCCTGGTTTGAAGAACTTCGTGCTGACATGAACATTGTAATTGCTTGATTGATATTTTTCCAATCATTGATGACTTGGCTCTGTCTTTGTATTAATCCATCGAAATTCGTTTGCAATACTCAGGTTAAGAATATTTCTATGGAAATCTTGGACTTCTATGACACCTACAAGATTGATCCTAACAGAGGCCTCCAGGAGGACAAGATTGTTCCTGTGATGAACAAGTTGCCATCGAAGGCCTGAAGCCAAATGTAGCGCCAATTTCGGTCTGACCGCTAACCACCTTACTCTTGAAGATATTGCGCAAATTCGGAGGGGAGGTTTACGGAATGCCCTGATGGACTTGGAGGAGGGCATTAACTTATTAGGTGTAAGTTGTTCTTCATGATGGTGATCCCCGTGTACGGGTAGTGTAGTTCATGTGATTGTCAGTCTCTTTAACACTTGGTATCTGTAGTTTATGTACCGTACGAAAAAACCAAGGCAGCTATTTCAGTCTTGTTTGTTGAATTCTCTTTGTGAAGGCTCGCCAAGTAGACAACAAGCCCCCACCCCGTCAGTCCTGTGTTCTCGTAGCGTGCCCTACTTCAGTAAGGTATTACCTCGCCGATTTAAAAGGGGATGGGATTCTTTGAGGCCATACATCATCAAAAGGCTGCTTCAGTTTGGTTTTATAACTCTGCATTTCCAGCATCAACCACAACACGCCAGACTCTTCGGGCTGATTAAGGTGGAGCATTAAAAAGAACAAGACCTAAAACTCTGACAAGCACACAATGCTTCTAATAAGAAATGTCACAACTTCTTTATATATGTAAAGGTTAGTTGAAAAGCATGAAACAGATTTTCAACTTTCTCTATTTAGATAAAAAAAAGTTGTGTGACTAACTAAAAAATAAGAGGCACATCTAAGATAAAGGAGTTGCAAAAACTTCGGCTGCTTTGCCCACATGGCAAACAAATCACTCCAAGTTCGAGATGAAATCTTATTATAAGCTCAGACGTAGTGAACACCCTCACCCTTGATCACCTCTCCAATGCGATAAGCAGGACTTGATTCTTCAACAATTCTGTCAGCTGTCTCCTTGCTTACTACAAGGACCATTCCGACGCCCATATTGAAAGTTCGCATCATCTCCGCGTCTTCAATTTTTCCAACCTATAGACGTGTACCAAATTTCTTCTATAAATGTCCCTAGACTACCCGGCCAACCAGGCCATCCAAAGGGGCACATTGATCTGGGTCGTCCAATCCCGTCCGCACAGTAAGTTCCCAGCCCCACTTTTCACAGCAGCCGTTAGATGCAGTGATTTCCTTTTACACATGTGGCTTCTCTGAATGGGTCAATGACAGCTAGGGCCGAGCTCTTGCGGGGCCGGCAGACAGAGGCAGAGACGCTGCTCGTTTTGGGTCACTTTCCTTCACGCCCCCACGGGAAGCAGTAAAACCTAGATCGCGCGAGGCACACACCCAATCAGTCGCCTCCCTCTCCTGCCCAATCCCCCGCACGAGCCCTCTCCTCCCCCTCCCCCAATCCCACTTCTGCTCGTCCAATCCGAGTGACGAAGGCGGCTGGACGTGGGAGTCGGCAGCGGCAGGACCCGCGCGCCTACCGACGGACGTGGGAGCCGGCGGCGGCAGGGCCCGCGCGCCTAGCGACGGCTGGACGCGGCGGTGGCAGGCAGCGCGCGCGCAGGCGGCGGCGCGTCCACTGCCGGCGGAGCTCAAGATCTCCGGCCGCTGGACAAGGAGGGAAGGAGCCTAGCGACGGACGTGGGAGCCGGCGGCGGCAGGGCCCGCGCGCCTAGCGACGGCGGCGGCTGGACGCGGCGGTGGCAGGCAGCGCGCGCGCAGGCGGCGGCGCGTCCACTGCCGGCGGAGCTCAAGATCTCCGGATCGTGGTGGGCGGCGGATTTCGAGCGCAGGCGACGGCGACCTTGAGCGGTGGGTTCAATCGCACCTTGCGATTGCCGGCGTCCTTACAGGTTTGCAGCCGTAGTCGACACCCCAATCCCCGCTTCTCTCCTGCTCCTCTCTTTCTCCCCAATTGGCCGGCTCGTTTAACCTCTTTCCCGCTCCAGCGCCACACGAGACAGTGCAGAGGAGGCGGGTGACGACGGTGGTCGAAGCCGCTGGGATGGAGACGGGTGGAGGTGGTGCTGCAGCAACGCAAAGGGGGCGGCCGCGAACATGGGAAGTCGCCGACGAACGCGGACTACGGCAAGGGTCCCATGGCGGCAGCAGGTGGGCGGGCTTGGCGAGCGGTAGGAGCGGAAGAATGTCTGGTGGTGGGGGCAGGCTGACCGGTGCCGGTCGCGCTCCCTTAGCCATGCCCTCACTCGTCGTCGTCCTGGTCGCCTCTTCCCCAACCAGAATCGACTGGCAGAGCAAGGTATGGCAACCATTTCCAAACCCTAGATTTGTGAAGCCTCCATTTTGATTCAGATTGTAGGTTTTGGTGTTTGTGTAAATGGAGGATTCGCTTAGATTGGTTGAGGAGAGGAGACAGATCCGTGGCCTATGGCTTTTGTTGGGGAAGATGGAGCACCAAAGCTGCATAATTGGTTGAGGCTTGCTTGTTTGTTTGCGCTCCTCAGCTGACTGTTGTTGTGGACGCCAGCATTCCACTGGCACGTTCAAGCAGCGATGCTGATCTTGCTGACTCAATCCGCTGGTGAGGCTAATCCTAGGTCTGATTCTGCTGTTGCAGGTTTATTTCACATGTGTCTCCAGGATATCGATTCATGGCGAGGCTAATCCTAGGTTTGAGTTTGGTGTAGCGCAAATCTATTCTTTACGGTGATTTGTTTATTTAGTTGACTGCTTAATTGAGATGAACGTTTGAATGCTTTGTATTCTTTTCTTAATTGCAGACAGTAAAAGATGGGAACCAAGAATGCTTGTAGAATGAATTCCTGGGCATCATCAAAAGGATGCGTGCAATGGCGTAAGTTTCGACTAGCTCTGAATCTTGAATACTTACACTATGGCACCATCAAATCTCAAGTTTTTCTACCCAGTGATTACCAACGCTGATGTAGTAATATTGTTGTAACTATTGCCAAGAAGCTGCTGTAATATCAAATTTGGTGTTGAAAATGGCGTCGATTTCTATGATGTTTCGTTCGTGAAGGATGCCAATGTTATGCATGAATTCAAAGATTACCTCAAAGGTAATGTTTCGTTCGTGAAGGATGCCAATGTTATGTATGAACTCAAAGATTACATGAAAAGTAATGTTTATATCATCTACGGAAGTCCCAAAAGTTTATATTAGGAGCTTACTTAATATTTCCCGTATTAAATATCCATCAGGTGCTTTGTTTCTGCTGCTACGTCGCTCCTGCCACGTTGTTATTTATTGTTTGTCATTCCGAATGGAAACAGAAAAATATGTGGTGACATTGATCCGAAACAACAGCTTTTGTGATATGTGTCTGTACGTGTACATTTACTTTTGCCTTAAATCTTGATTGTTTAGTACGAGTTAGCTAAATTAAATTTTCTAGAATAAAACAGTTCCCCTACCACTAGGAAGTAGCTTCAACAACTATAGCATGGTTATGTGCTCATTCTAAATTCCTGCTTCCTCCTTATATTCTGGTGGTAAAATCATATGTGTATCTGTAGGTGGCATGTGCTGTGGAATCAAGCGAGATGGGATGGTGTGTAGCGGAAGGCCGCCTCGGTTGTTGGACACAGCTGCCTACCGAATGACCATCAGCACCTACGAGCTCGCTTCAGCCAGAGGTGAGGCCTTGCTTCTTACGCAATTTTCTTCTCTTTTGTGTGGATTTGCAGCTAACAAGATAGAAAGTGCACGGTGGGTTGGTTTGGAGCCTTCATATTTTACAACAGTTATTGTGTGGTTCACCATAGAATTTGATTTTAATCTGTACTTGTGCATGTTTGGTTAGGATATCATGCTCGTTTTTATATGTAATTGTGATGTTTAGGGCCTTCTTATTATATTTAACCCATCATTTTTCCTTTCAAAATACTGTCAGCATGGGCAGTTGCTAATTACAGATGCTTATCACTTGGTTACCGCTACATGCTTGCTTGGTTTTCGGTTTGATTTCAGTTTCGTTTATTATTTCCACGCATATGCTTGGGGTTTAGTTAACCATATTATTGCTAAAGGATGAAAGCATAAAGAAGCCAAAACCTGATTAACCTGTTTATTATCTTCAGCTGAATTGCAGTTTTTTTTGTGTAGTTTTCTGCAGCTGATTCACTTGCAGAACATATACACTCTGATAAGTTTTAAGTAATGCATGCCTCTTATTTACTGCAGATCCTGCAACTGAGTTTAAGAGAATGATTGGCAAAGGTGGAGGAGCTCATGAAGACTATACATAATTCTCACTGTCTTTATCAAGTAACCGATCCAAAAAATCCAGATGCACACTTCAAATGGGTAGGTATCAATATCAGAAAATTTATCATTTCATGTTATAGAACAATTGTGAATTTTTTGTTCAACTCTTGGACATCATTTTACTTAATTGGAATTTTCTGAAACAAACTCAAGGACCTGAGATATAGAAGGACACAGTAGGCAGCTGTTGGTTCAGGAGGCAGACTGGCAGGTGTTGGGATGCGCCTGCCTGTGGATGAAAATTTCATCCGTGGAGATAGTGTCCATGGAACCTTCAGAGAGAGTTGTAATTTTAGGTAATTCCGTAAACATAAAATGTGGTACAATATTATTGCTGCAAGAAAGCCCTAATAATCTTTGTGATGTAAATTAAGGTTTGCTTCCCTTTAATGCATTGAAATGAAATTTTAAATCTATATCGGCTTCTAAATAAGTGTGTTGCTGACATGAGAGTAATATCACGTTTTACCTGATAAGTCATCGGTGAATTTTACATATATTGCCATATTGATATGGACTCTAAAACTCGATAGGCAAGGCCATCTTTCACAGGCAATAGCACATTTTACCTGATAAAATTGCTTCTTTTTCTATGAAATTACTTGGTGCTCATATATGAGAAAATGCCTGCAGAGTTGCTGAAGGAGGCCCTATCATCGACCAGTCGAATGGCTGTCGAGCATTATGTTGGAAATTCTTCAAAGGTACATCCCTTCTTTCACTCATGTGCTTTACATGTGTAACAGTTTTTGCAAGCTTAGATTCAGAAGTTGGTACTCACATTCGCATCATTCGCATATTGTTCGCATGATTCATAGATTACGATATACTTTGTGAGGCAATGGGTTGCTATAAATTTGACCTTCTCATTATGGTGTTCATGTCATGTGGACAAATAGATTGTATGGACGGAAGAAGGCGCGAACGGGGCCCCTTCTCTTATCCAGATTTTCGAGGGAAGCATCCTTCCATGACAATGGCTAAATCATGTAGTTTTCGTCTCGCCTCCACTTGAACCTTGTTTCTTTTTGTATTCTCATAATGGAGTTGGTCAATGTGCAATATTAATTTCCCATTAATTTTCTATTTGAGTAGACTTGATATTCTATTGCAGCTTGGCATTTCATTTCCTTACTCAGGTTGATCCAAATGTAAACTGGACTATCCATATAATTTTTCCATCAGCGCTATGCATGTTTGTGCTTCACAAATTTTAGATAGTATTATAAATTTGCAAATAAAGTGACAGCTGTGCTCAAAAGGATGGATTTGAGTTAGGGACCTCTCAAGTTATTGATGACCCACAAGTATAGGGGATCGCAACAGTCTTCGAGGGAAGTAAAACCCAATTTATTGATTCGACACAAGGGGAGGTAAAGAATACTTATAAGCCTTAACAACTGAGTTGTCAATTCAGCTGCACCTGGAAAAGCACTAGTAACAGGGGTGATGTGAAAGTAGCGATGATATGAGAGCAATAGTAATGATAACACAACATGATAATAGTAATATGAGAGCAATGGCACCAGAAGACAGTTGATACTACTTCCAATGACATGTAGAACGAGTATATGATGATGAAAGATGGACCGGGGTTCCCAGCTATCTACACTAGTGGCAACTCTCCAATAACAAGTGTTGGGTGAACAAATTACAGTCGGGCAATTGATAGGATTGAAATAGCATTAAGACGGAATATCAAGATCATTAATCATGTAGGCATGTTTTCCAATAATAGTCGTACGTGCTCGCAATGAGAAACTTGCACAACATCTTTTGTCCTACCGGCCGGTGGCGGCCGGGCCTCAAGGGAAACTACTTGGATATTAAGGTACTCCTTTTAATAGAGTACCGGAGCAAAGCATTAACACTCCGTGAAAACATGTGTCCCTCACATCACCGCCATCCCCTCCGGTTGTCCCGATTTCTGTCACTTCGGGGCCTTTGGTTCCGGACAGTGACATGTGCATACAACTTGTAGATACAATCTAAACAATAAGTATATAGCTCAAATCTAAGATCATGCCACTCGGGCCCTAGTGACAAGCATTAAGCATAACAAGATTGCAGCAACAATAACTTCATAAACTTTATAGATAGACAATCATAATGTAACAATCCATCGGATCCCAACAAACACAACACCGATTACATCAGATGAATCTCAATCATGTAAGGCAGCTCATGAGATCATTGTATTGAAGTACATGTGGGAGAGAATACCAACTAGCTACAGCTAGAACCCGTAGTCCATGGAGGAACTACTCACGGAGCATGATGGAGGCGGTGGCGTTGATGGAGCTGGCTTCCGGGGCACTTCCCCGTCCCGGCAGGTGCCGGGACGAGAGACTTCGTCCCCGAATTGAAGTTCCGCGATGGTGGCGGCGCCCCGGAGTCTTTCCGGAGTTTCGTCAAGAGTTACGGTGTTTTTTAGGTCGAAAGGGATTTTATAGGCGAAGAGGCGGCGCGGGGGAGCACTGGGGCGCCACACCACAGGCCGGCGCGGGCCCGAGCCAGGCCGCGCCGCCCTATGGTGTGGTGGCCCTCCGGCCCCTCTCCGACTCTTCTTCGGTGTTATGGACGCTTCGGGAAAAATAGGAAGTTTGGTCTTCGTTTCGTCGAATTCGAGAATATTGCCCGAACAGCCTTTCGGAACCAAAAACGACGGAAAATAGGAAGCGGCACTGTGGCATCTTGTTAATAGGTTAGTTCCGGAAAATGCATGAAAACATCATAAAGTGCAAGCAAAACATGTAAGTATTGTCATAAAACAAGCATGGAACAGACAGAAATTATGGATACGTCGGGGACGTATCAGCATCCCCAAGCTTAGTTCTGCTCGTCCCGAGCGAGTAAACGATAAAAAGAATAATTTCTGTGGTGACATGCTACTTACATAACCTTGATCATACTATTACAAAGCATATGAAATGAATGAAGTGACTCAAGGCAATGATCTATAGTTGCTAACAAGTAGATAACATATAGCAAAACTTTTCATGAATAATACCTTCAAGACAAGTATCAAAAGTCTTGCATAAGAGTTGACTCATAAAGCAATAAGTTCAAAGTAAAGGCATCGAAGCAACACAAAGGAAGATATAAGTTTCAGCGGTTGATTTCAACTTGTAACATGCATATCTCATGGATAATTGTCAACACAAAGTAATATGATGAATGCAAATATGCAAGTATGTAAGAATCAATGCACGGTTGACACAAGTGTTTGCTTCTAAGGTGGAAGGAAGTAGGTAAGCCGACTCAACATAAAAGTAGAAGAATGGCCCTTCAAAGAGGAAAGCATCGATTGCTATATTTGTGCTAGAGCTTTGGTTTTAAAAACATAAAGAGAGCATAAAAGTAAAGTTTTGAGAGGTGTTTGTTGTTGTCAACGAATGGTAGTGGGCACTCTAACCCCCTTGCCAGACAAACCTTCAAGAGCGGCTCCCATGAGTTATTTTTATTTTTGGGTGGCACTCCTTCCAACCTTTCTTTCACAAACCATGGCTAACCGAATCCTCGGGTGCCTGCCAACAATCTCATGCCATGAAGGAGTGCCTTTTTATTTTAGTTTCATTATGATGATGACACTCCTCCCAACCTTTGCTTACACAAGCCATGGCTAACCGAATCCTCGGGTGCAGTCCAACAATCACATACCATGGAGGAGTGTCTATTTTTGTTAATTAATTTGGGACTGGGAATCCCATTGCCAGCTCTTTTTGCAAAATTATTGGATAAGCGGATGAAGCCACTAGTCCATTGGTGAAAGTTGCCCAACAAGATTGAAAGATAAACACCACATACTTCCTCATGAGCTATAAAACATTGACACAAATCAGAGGTAATAAATTTTGAATTGTTTAAAGGTAGCACTCAAGCAATTTACTTTGGAATGGCAGGAAATACTACATAGTAGGTAGGTATGGTGGACACAAATGGCATAGTGGTTGGCTCAAGTATTTTGGATGCATGAGAAGTAATCCCTCTCGATACAAGGCTTAGGCTAGCAAGGCTATTTGAAGCAAACACAAGTATGAACCTAGTACAACAAAATTTACATAAGAACATATTGCAAGCATTATAATACTCTACACTGTCTTCCTTGTTGCTCAAACATTTTTACCAGAAAATATCTAGACCTTAAGAGAGACCAATCATGCAAACCAATTTCAACAAGCTCTACAGTAGTTCTCCACTAATAGGCTTAAACTACATGAAAAAACTTAATCATGATCTACTTGAGAGCTCAAAACAATTGCCAAGTGTCAAATTATCCAAGACATGATGAGGCATTTTCTGTTTCCAACCAAATATAAATAAGTGCAATAGCTTCCAACTTTTATCATTGAACATTAAAAGTAAAACGAAGAACACGAGTGTTCATATGAAAAAGCGGAGCGTGTATCTCTCCCACACAAGGATTGCTAGGATCCAAATTTATTCAAACATAAACAAAACGAAAATAAACACACAGACGCTCCAAGTTAAGCACATATGATGTGACCGAATAAAAATATAGTTTCAGGGGAGGAACCTGATAAGTTGATGAAGAAGGGGATGCCTTGGGCATCCCCAAGCTTAGACGCTTGAGTCTTCTTGAAATATGCAGGGATGAACCACGGGGGCATCCCCAAGCTTAGACTTTTCACTCTTCTCGATCATATATCATCCTCCTCTCTTGACCCTTGAAAACTTCCTTCACACCAAACTTCTCACAAACTTCATTAGAGGGGTTAGTACTCAAAAAATTTGAATCCACCTTGGTCCTGTAGTGACACATTGAAAGAACTCAATAAAACATTAGCTACAGCCCTCTACGTCTAGAAAACCTCGCTTCAAGTCCACAAGAGACAATGCAAAAAACAGAGACAGAATCTGCCAAAACAGAACAGCCAGTAAAGACGAATTTTAAATAAATACTTCCGTTGCTCAAATCAGAAAACTCAAAACTAATGAAAGTTGCGTACATATCTGAGGAACACGCACGTAAATTGGAATATTTTTATGAGTTACCTACAGAGAGAACAGCCCAGATTCGTGACAGATAGAAATCTGTTTCTGCGCAGAAATCCAAATCTAGTATCAACCTTCGATTAGAGGCTTCACTTGGCACAACAAAACACAAAACTAAGATAAGGAGAGGTTGCTACAGTAGTATACAACTTCCAAGACACAAATATAAAACAAAGTACTGTAGCAAAATAACACATGGGTTATCTCCCAAGAAGTTCTTTCTTTATAGCCATTAAGATGGGCTCAGCAGTTTCGATGATGCACTCGCAAGAAATAGTATTTGAAGCAAAAGAGAGCATCAAGAGGCAAATCCAAAACAAGTTTAAGCCTAACATGCTTCCTATGCATAGGAATCTTGTACACAAATAAATTCATGAAGAACAAAGTGACAAGCATAAGAAGATAAAACAAGTGTAGCTTCAATATTTTAAGCATATAGAGAGGTGTTTTAATACCATGCAAATTTCTACTACCATATTTTCCTCTCTCATAATAATTTTCAGTAGCTTCATGAATAAACTCAACAATATAGCTATCACATGCAGCATACTTTTCATGATTTCCAAACACATAATTTTTATCAAGTTCAAGAATAGTGGAATTAAAACTTTCAAACTTACTTTTATTAATAATATAACAAGGTAGTTGATCAATCTCAATAGATATGGGACTCATAGAATAAGTCAAGAACTCTCCAATCCCATTTTCATTAGTAGTACAATTAATATTATCAAGTAACATAGGACCATCATCTAGAGCTTTATCATAGACATTTGCCAAACAAAATTCTTTAGTACCATGCATTTCGACATCGAGCACAAACAAAGCATTATCATAAGATTTATTAAAGTAGCATGGATTATCATAGATAACAGTAGCATAATCATTCTCACAAGTATTACTCATAGGTACTATTTCAAGAGAATCCACAGGAACATAACATTCAACCTCTTTCGGTAAGCATGGAGGACAATCAAATAGTGTAAGAGATAAAGAGTTACTCTCATTAGAAGGTTGGCATGGGTAGCTAATCCATTCTTCCTCCTTTTGTTCATCACTCTCCTCTTCTTTTTCATCCAATGAGCATTCAGGTTCATCAATTTCCTCCTCTTTTTCATCCAATGAGCTTTCGGGTTCATCAATTTCTTCTTCCATCGGTTCCTCGCAAATTGTGAGTGCATTCTTGTGCATTAATGTGTCTCTCTTTATAATCAAGGATATAAGGATTCCTACTGTAGCATTCTATGCAAGAATTAAGGATACTAGAGACATAATCTTTAAGGCCCTTACAAACAACACAAGTTTCATAATTCTCAACCATGAAGGATACTATCTCGGAGGCTCCCATAAATAAGACAAATTGTTCTACCTCCTCGAACCCATAATGAATATAACAATTCCGATTATAGCTCTTAATTAAAAATTCCTCACTAAAGCCACATTGAAATTTAAGATGTTTAGTATCCTGTTGAGAGCAACGAGTTTATATCATGGCATTCAAGCAAGATTTTAGCAATTGTATTCAATTTTTCTATCATAGCACTCATTATTTTACCAGTTCTTGATTCTCTATAATTATTATAACATTCTATAAGCTCCAAGTAGGTTGTAGGTTCTCCCATAACAGCAATTTTTAATTTTTCGATTTTTCAAATTTTTATGGATTTTTGGGTATATGAGGAAAATAAAACAAGACAAAAAGTAACTAGGCAAAAGTAAACTAAGCAAAATAATACTAGACAGAAATAAACTAAGCACAAATAAACTAGACAAAAGTAAACTAAGAAAAACAAAATAAAATAAAATAGAGAGAGAGGTGGAGTGTACTCCCCAGGTGAACTTATGAGTAGAGCTATGCCTCCCCGGCAACGGCGCCAGAAAATAGTCTTGATGACCCACAAGTATAGGGGATCGCAATGATCTTCGAGGGAAGTAAAACCCAATTTATTGATTCGACACAAGGGGAGGTAAAGAATACTTATAAGCCTTAACAACTGAGTTGTCAATTCAGCTGCACCTGGAAAAGCACTAGTAACAGGGGTGATGTGAAAGTAGCAGTGATATGAGAGCAATAGTAACAGTAACACAACAGCAGTAATAGTAATATGAGAGCAATGGCACCAGAAGACAGTTGATACTACTTCCAATGACATGTAGAACGAGTATATGATGATGAAAGATGGACCGGGGTTCCCAGCTATCTACACTAGTGGCAACTCTCCAATAACAAGTGTTGGGTGAACAAATTACGGTCGGGCAATTGATAGGATTGAAATAGCATTAAGACAGAATATCAAGATCATTAATCATGTAGGCATGTTTTCCAATAATAGTCGTACGTGCTCGCAATGAGAAACTTGCACAACATCTTTTGTCCTACCAGCCGGTGGCAGCCGGGCCTCAAGGGAAACTACTTGGATATTAAGGTACTCCTTTTAATAGAGTACCGGAGCAAAGCATTAACACTCCGTGAAAACATGTGTCCCTCACATCACCGCCATCCCCTCCGGTTGTCCCGATTTACGTCACTTCGGGGCCTTTGGTTCCGGACGGTGACATGTGCATACAACTTGTAGATACAATCTAAACAATAAGTATAGAGCTCAAATCTAAGATCATGCCACTCGGGCCCTAGTGACAAGCATTAAGCATAACAAGATTGCAGCAACAATAACTTCATAAACTTTATAGATAGACAATCATAATGTAACAATCCATCGGATCCCAACAAACACAACACCGATTACATCAGATGAATCTCAATCATGTAAGGCAGCTCATGAGATCATTGTATTGAAGTACATGGGGAGAGAATACCAACTAGCTACAGCTAGAACCCGTAGTCCATGGAGGAACTACTCACGGAGCATGATGGAGGCGGTGGCGTTGATGGAGCTGGCTTCCGGGGGCACTTCCCCGTCCCGGCAGGGTGCCGGGACAGAGACTTCTGTCCCCCGAATTGAAGTTCCGCGATGGTGGCGGCGCCCCTGGAGTCTTTCTGGAGTTTCGTCAAGAGTTACGGTGTTTTTTAGGTCGAAAGGGATTTTATAGGCGAAGAGGCGGCGCAGGGGAGCACCTGGGGGCGCCACACCACAGACCGGCGCGGGCCCAGGCCAGGCCGCGCCGCCCTATGGTGTGGTGGCCCTCTGGCCCCTCTCCGACTCTTCTTCGGTGTTATGGACGCTTCCGGGAAAAATAGGAAGTTTGGTCTTCGTTTCGTCGAATTCCGAGAATATTGCCCGAACAGCCTTTCTGGAACCAAAAACAGCAGAAAACAGGAACTGGCACTGTGGCATCTTGTTAATAGGTTAGTTCCGGAAAATGCATGAAAACATCATAAAGTGCAAGCAAAACATGTAAGTATTGTCATAAAACAAGCATGGAACGACAGAAATTATGGATACGTCGGGGACGTATCAGTTATCTATCAATCCTTGGTATGTCTAATATTGATCTACAGAAAATGGTACTAATGGCCTTGGTTATATCGGTCTACAAAAAATGGAATTTCAGTCTGTCATCTATGTGTAATTTTCTTTTGTTGCAGAAATCATTAGGTTATATTGCTCACGGTTTTCAATTCTTTACATGCATGAGTAGGTGTTTCTTTCGTCCATTGAAAGGCATGGCAGGTTACATCATGTTCGCCGGCATCGATGCTTGACGGGTAGCTCCGCAAGGTGAGGTAATTTCTATCCGAATTCAGGTTTAAGCTCATGAGAGTGCACATACCTTATTCTGATGCTCATGAGAGTAGCTCACTGGTGCAGAAATATGGTTTATACTTTGAAGAGTGTTAAAACCTTGCATCATTTGCCATTTTGCCTTCTTTTTAGTCTTTACAAGAAAATAAGGTCCTCTCTGATTCACTTGCAAATTTTAGATAGTATTGTAAATTTGCAAATAAAGTGACAGCTGTGCTCAAAAGGATGGATTTGAGTTAGGGACCTCTCAAGTTATCTATCAATCCTTGGTATGTCTAATATTGATCTACAGAAAATGGTACTAATGGCCTTGGTTATATCGGTCTACAAAAAATGGAATTTCGAGTCTGTCATCTATGTGTAATTTTCTTTTGTTGCGGAAATCATTAGGTTATATTGCTCACGGTTTTCAATTCTTTACATGCATGAGTAGGTGTTTCTTTCGTCCATTGAAAGGCATGGCAGGTTACATCATGTTCGCCGGCATCGATGTTGACGGGTAGCTCCGCAAGGTGAGGTAATTTCTATCTGAATTCAGGTTTAAGCTCATGAGAGTGCACATACCTTATTCTGATGCTCATGAGAGTAGCTCACTGGTGCAGAAATATGGTTTATACTTTGAAGAGTGTTAAAACCTTGCATCATTTGCCATTTTGCCTTCTTTTTAGTCTTTACAAGAAAATAAGGTCCTCCCCTCTTTACAATTTAGATAGAAGCCAATATTAAACCACTCTTGAAATCTTAAGCGTTATTCGATCGAACTTATCAATACACACGCTCGTTGTTCCGCATTCTTCCTTGGTTTACTGATGGTGCTTCTTTGTTTGGGTTGGTGCATGATAGTGGCCAAGTTGCTTCTATGTATTGCTGATATCGGTAGTGGCCTCGATGCTTCGAGGATAGCCATCTCGTGGGGGTAGCACCGGATGTATGCAAGGTAAAAACTGGGCATCATCTCTACAACATTTGTTCAAACAATTCATTTGGCTCCCTTGGAGAATAGTTGTTATTTAATGTACTTGTGGTATGTGATTGTGATAAAATACTTTCATTGTTGTCACCTTGCTATTCTTGAGCTAATTATGTAGAATCAATTGATATTTACACCAAGGAGTGCTTGTGGCGTGCTGTATGGTTCTTTATCATACAGTTTAAGTGTTGCGCTACCTCATGTCTGATGCTATTTTCATATGGACCAAGGCAAGTGAGATATGTTCAAGAGTTGCAGGCATATCTTTAGCTAGAGCGACATCCGAGCACTTAGGCCTATTAAACTTATTTTATATAGAAGGGCTTTGACCTTCTTAGGAAGGGCTATTTTTGTGCTAATTAGCCAAATTATTTGGTCCAAGACTGGCTCCCCGTCTATTTCCCATGTAATACAGACTGATAATACCTTGGATAATTTTCATTTTGTAGTAATATCTAATTTTCCTGGAATCTGATAGTACAGTGCCCTGATAAAAGCATCAACGCATTTCCCTTTAACATCAGACATAAGGTGCCAATGGATTCATTTAGGCGAAGTTGAATTATGCTAGAAAGTGGCCAGCAAAATCTGTGTACTCAGATTCGACATCTTAGGTACTTTCCATTCAATTTAATACATTGGTCATCATGTATCCACATATTTTGGTAGTCGGAGGATTTATTACTGCACTTGATGAAAATGATTAAACACTTTTGTTCTTGTTGGGTGCTATCACGTTTCCTAACATGGACATAAATACTACTATTGCTTCTGCACTTGATGAAAATTCACACTCCTATGTAGTATTAGTAAGTAGGCGATCTGGTTATCGTTATGGACATAAATACTAATATTGCTTCTGCAGTTCATTTTTTTAGCAAAATGTATATGTTAACCGTTTTTTCGTCAAGCTCTTAACCAGTTTTAATGGTCAAACTATTTAGTGGTGTTTTAGTGAGTACAAGCATGGGCGGATCTAGCTCCCAGCGACACCGAGCGGCTGCCAAGGCTGATGTGGGAAGTTTTTCTTAAATAGTAGTGTACCTTTTTCAGGACAATTATATGCCCTTCACTTCCCTGGGATGTAGTTTGAAGTGGCGAGGAACTTGTGATTAAATAGACGTCGTATGCAATATGAGGTAGACATAATCCAGGCAAATCCCTCTTGAGTTGTTTCTCCTTATATACCATGATGCAACAATCGTTGCCTTTTATTCGCTTGCAACATTGATGTATTTTACTATCATCAATAGAAGTACATGTCACCCCTTCTAATTAGTCCATATTGTATCTACTTGGTAAATGGTTTTTTCTTAGAGTATATAGTACAACAGCCCCATGTTCTCTACCCTCTGCTATTGCTGTTTTTTCTATTCCTTTGGTAGACAGCATACATTATTAAATAGTTTTCTGCAACATGTATTTTCATTCTAAGTTATTGACTTCTTTGATTGTATGTTGCGGGTTAAAGAAAGAATGATGGATCAGAGTTTAAGGTGGTGTCAGTGTACAGAATATAGCCTGAATGAGTGCTTATACAATAAAATCCGCATAGTATGAGAAATAGTTGACACTATATAATGGCTTCTGCTATGTAACCTCCGAGCTATATAATGACTTTATGAATTAATGATTGCTGGTATCACTAGGATAGTAGTTAATGGATCTTGAAATCATGTCTCGCCATGCATAATTTTGTTGGTTGGTGTAACCATGTTATCTACGATATTGGTTGCTATTTTGAGTACAAGAAAATAAAGATCCGGGGCACTGGAAACATCCTTATTTGTAGTTGAAGCGGATGATCACTTCTGATGTTGTTTTGCAATCATGATTTTTGAATTTCTATTGGCAGGGTGGTGATGATGTCACTCTCTACACGTGACTGCGGAAGATGAAGCGGCTGCCGATTACCTGAAATTGTTTTATTGTGTAGCTTGCTACTAAATCTAAGACATCTCTATTGCTCGGTTCATTGTAATTTAGTACTATTGCCGTAGAGTTTTATGATGACATTATTGTCACTTTACTTGCAATATAGTATTGTTGCTGCTTAAAAAATGCATTATTTCTGGGTATTTTCTTGCCATTCATGTAAATAATGAAATATACCTTTTTAGCGTGAGATCTACCTTCAAAATACTTACTACCATCCATAGTAGACATCGCTGATTCACTCTAGCTTTGTACAAACTGATCGACACTTAATATGAATCGAAGAGAGTGGTCTATGAAAATACAAATGCTTCCTTAGAACTAAGGTCATATGTAACACCGTGGATAAGACTTATAGGTACTGGCCCTCGATTTTTTTTCCCTGATTTATTTGGGTGTGCATACCTACAGAAACATGTGGGCTTCAATTTGTTCTGCTGAACTACGTTACAATTAATTGTATCGTTGTTTGCCTGCATTTGTTTGTTGGCTGGCTCGGGTTAATTGCAATTGTTGTCCGAAGTGTTGTACAACGGACCAAAATTCGACTCAGAATCGCTGCATCGGCAAGGATGCTGAGTGGGTCTAAGGGGTTGGAAGAGGAAGAGGACGACGTATGAGGGGCGGAAGGAGCAGTCGAATGGCGACAGAGGGAGTAGCCAAAGGAGGGCAGAGGGGCCGTCGAGGACATTTTCTCCAATGCACTCCGTCGGATAGTGATGGAGCTCAGCCTGGATGGCCGTCGAGGACATTTTCTCCAATGCACGCCGTCGGATAGTGATGGAGCTCAGCCTGGATGGCCAGCCAACCCAGCTGCCCTCCCTTTACCACGGTGGTGGTGGCGGCAGCGGGAGGGGCAAAGCTCCGCTGCGAGCCTCCGAGCCTCCAATACTAAAACAATTAAATTACATGGTAATTCTTAATACTAAAATAAGCTAAAACTTATGGTTTAAATTCTGACTTGATTCTGCCATTTGCGCGATAGCGCAACGGGTCATCTAGTAATTCAATAACAGACAAGGCATTTTTGAACCCCGTAGATGCTTCAGGTTTAATTAAAAAAATCGGAAAAATAGCAAAAAAGTTCAAAAAAATCTGAAATTTTTGGACAATGAACATGAAAAAGTGTTCTATCTGCACACCAAAAAGCTCCGGAAAAGACATATGTAGTGTTCTATGCAAAAAAGACAAATCGGAGTGATGTAATAAACAAATCTAGATGTTCCAAAACTGCATTTTGTCTTTTTTTTGCACAGACCAATATATTTGGTACACCTGCAAGATTGATCCTAACAGAGGCCTCCAGGAGGACAAGATTGTTCCTGTGATGAACAAGTTGCCATCGAAGGCCTGAAGCCAAATGTAGCGCCAATTTCGGTCTGACCGCTAACCACCTTACTCTTGAAGATATTGCGCAAATTCGGAGGGGAGGTTTACGGAATGCCCTGATGGACTTGGAGGAGGGCATTAACTTATTAGGTGTAAGTTGTTCTTCATGATGGTGATCCCCGTGTACGGGTAGTGTAGTTCATGTGATTGTCAGTCTCTTTAACACTTGGTATCTGTAGTTTATGTACCGTACAAAAAAACCAAGGCAGCTATTTCAGTCTTGTTTGTTGAATTCTCTTTGTGAAGGCTCGCCAAGTAGACAACAAGCCCCCACCCCGTCAGTCCTGTGTTCTCGTAGCGTGCCCTACTTCAGTAAGGTATTACCTCGCCGATTTAAAAGGGGATGGGATTCTTTGAGGCCATACATCATCAAAAGGCTGCTTCAGTTTGGTTTTATAACTCTGCATTTCCAGCATCAACCACAACACGCCAGACTCTTCGGGCTGATTAAGGTGGAGCATTAAAAAGAACAAGACCTAAAACTCTGACAAGCACACAATGCTTCTAATAAGAAATGTCACAACTTCTTTATATATGTAAAGGTTAGTTGAAAAGCATGAAACAGATTTTCAACTTTCTCTATTTAGATAAAAAAAAATAAGAGGCACATCTAAGATAAAGGAGTTGCAAAAACTTCGGCTGCTTTGCCCACATGGCAAACAAATCACTCCAAGTTCGAGATGAAATCTTATTATAAGCTCAGACGTAGTGAACACCCTCACCCTTGATCACCTCTCCAATGCGATAAGCAGGACTTGATTCTTCAACAATTCTGTCAGCTGTCTCCTTGCTTACTACAAGGACCATTCCGACGCCCATATTGAAAGTTCGCATCATCTCCGCGTCTTCAATTTTTCCAACCTATAGACGTGTACCAAATAATTCAATAACAGACAAGGCATTTTTGAACCCCGTAGATGCTTCAGGTTTAATTAAAAAAATCGGAAAAATAGCAAAAAAGTTCAAAAAAATCTGAAATTTTTGGACAATGAACATGAAAAAGTGTTCTATCTGCACACCAAAAAGCTCCGGAAAAGACATATGTAGTGTTCTATGCAAAAAAGACAAATCGGAGTGATGTAATAAACAAATCTAGATGTTCCAAAACTGCATTTTGTCTTTTTTTGCACAGACCAATATATATGTATTTTCTCGGAGTTTTTTGGTGTGCAGTTAGGACACTTGTTTATGTTCATTGTCCAAAAATTTCAGATTTTTTTGAATTTGTTTAATATCTTTTTTGATTTTTTTTATTGAATCAGGAGCATCTATACCCAAGTTCAGAACTGGTTTTTCGTTCAATTACTGAATACAGATGTTACACGATTGTTCAAGTCAAGTTTGTTGTTTGTTAGGTATTTACCTGTTGAAGCCACTTGAACACAGGTGGCACTTCCCACGATCCAGTAAAGATCTTCGCTCCAAGTCCTTTAGGAAATACTCTTGGGATATTATCAGTGAAGCCGCCACCAGTAATATGGGCTAGTCCTTTTACACCACCCTTGCTGATAATCTCAAGCACCTTTTTCAGCCAACATGATTGAATTACAACTTTGGGTATAAAATAAAACCACGGGAGATGTGAAACATTCATCAGCAAAGTCTAACCTGCTTAACATAGATGACAGTTGGTGCCATGAGAGCTTCACCGACAGTAGTTGTTTTGCCATCATTCCTTGGTAGCAGATCAGTCAGGGAGAGTCCACTTTTGTCCAGTACTCTAAAAATAAGAATATTTTCAGCTATCATTAACCATAAACAATTCAAGGAAAAAAGAATAAAAATCAGAGGGGTAGTATTTGATCTATGAATCATCTTTGTCAAGTAAAGCTCCTTGCCTTGCAAGGCAGGAAATTTTCTTTTGGCAAACACAATGCAGGATCATGAAAATGCAATAAATACGTGAAGGGCCTCTTCAATTGAAATGATTTTTGAAGAATTTGCTGAATTCTATTTCTAAGGATTTTTTTCTAGCTCTGTGTACTGTTTGATTTATAAAACTGTAAAGGTTTTTTTCCTTAGGATTTATTTATACTATTCTATTTGAATTTGAGATAGATGGAACTAGATAAATGCAATATACCTTCTAACGAGAGAGAACCCGTTTGAATGAACCCCACTTGAAGGAAGACCAATGAGGATATCTCCCTCGACAATATTTTTACCATCGATGACCTTATCCTTCTCCACAACACCGACAGCAAAACCACATAGATCATATTCACCTTCCGCATAGAATCCAGGCATCTCTGCTGTCTGTCATAAGTCATAACCAATTACTCAATCGTTAATGTCCTTTTACATTAAATATATAATTTCTTGCAAAAAAGGCGGTAGTCCCATACTAATGTTTCAGGGGAGTAAATGCTAATTCTACAATGAAATGAAGTCACAAGAATTATTGCGGTATTTTCAGTTTAAACTGTCCAAGCATAGAAGATTAAAAAAAGTACTTAAACATTCCATTGCAACTATACTGATGTTTATATATGAGAGATAATTACAAATGACCGACGAGATTCATTATGTAGAAAGGATTATCTCAGGAGGTCTTACCTCTCCTCCCTTCAGAATACAGTCTGCTTGTTCACATCCATCCACAATTCCCTTGATAACCTGTAAAATTCAATTATGCATAGACACCGCTCCATGTTCGGTGAACAAAATTAGCATAAGAAACAAATGCTGTGAGCAACAACATTGACAAGAGAGCAACAACATTGACAATACCTTCTCTGCAATATCAACATCAAGCTTGCTTGTAGCAATGTAATCTAGGAAGCCCAATGGTTTTGCACCTGAAGTTAGGATGTCATTGACACTCATGGCTACCTGCAATGAGAACATTATTGATTCACTCCATGTGATAAATGCAACAAAGATCACATATATATAGCAAGTGATCACATACCAGGTCAATCCCAACTGTATCATGAATACCAGTTTCAAATGCAAGCTTCAGCTTTGTCCCAACACCATCAGTGCTAAGGACAAGGTAATCATCTTCTGTTCAATCCAACAAAAAACAAAATGTCATGAATATGGCATTACACTCCTGCATCCAGCCTGAGTAAACACGTAATACATGGTCCGGTGCAGCCAATGGATCATGAACTTTTTTTTATAGTTAGAGATATGTTTGATAGTTAGAGACAACAGAGAATTAGATATGAATTGTTTATGTATTGTATCTCTAGTAGGCTTCTTATCCTCTATGTATTGTATCTCTACATATACTTGTCCGAGAGGTTCAATACGACACACATCACATTACCCCAGTTCTCATCCTCTATCATGATGTTAGTCCTTAAGATCTTAAACCCATCAACCAGAGCTTCCGTGTCGCGCCATCCTAGGGAGATCGATATCTATGGTCTCCGTCAGGGATTCTCAACCCAAGTTGATGGGTTGTTCCTTAGTATATTTTTTCTATTATTTGATCGCTGGTTCTTTTTGCCGGTCGTTTGACTGACGTCTTTATTTTTTGGTTCCCCAAACATTAAACGGTTTACGTCGCCCACGGCCCACCGGTCTCACACGCCTCTACTCCGACATCGGTGTGGACTCATCACTAACCGGCTTCTTGTCTGCATCAAGAGAGAACTTGCCACAGAAGAGACGTCTTCATGTATCATATTTGGCTGCTCTCGCACACATCTTGTTCATTGACCGTCTATCTTCACGACCAGAGATCGTGGTGCCTTCAACAACACCTCCGCGACTCCCATGTGAGCCGCCATGAACTCAACATGGCCTACACCATAATGAACGCCCATAGGGACCCGTGAGCTACAACTCGGTTGCTCCCAAGGGACAGAGTTGTTGCACACGATCATCTCCCCCACCCCACCCTCCCGGTGCGAAGTCATCCTTGGATACCATTGCACCACCTCCGTACTTGTTCTGTTGCAACCTTTTGTGCATGGTCTTCATCACGATGTCTGAGTGTGGGGTTCTTCCTCACCTACTTTGCCTACAGCCGCCACACTTCTACATTCAATCTGCATGGCCACTTCAGGTTGTTGCTGGGTCTGCTGACTACACATTCATCTATGTGCACTACAAATTCGTCACTGGTGTAATCGCCTCTTTATTGACTGCACCTTTTCTTGTCCGGCTATCATGGCTCTCTCCTTCTTCGCTCCGCACACCATACTTGTCCCCGAGTCCTGTTCTCCTAGTCTCTTCGACATGGCACAAAGTTTGTGAGGGTCCTCTTCTACATGCACCCGATCGCTGCAACAGCAATGCGATACTTCGTCCTCGACATGTTCTTGAACTTGGAAAACCTGATGTGGCTCATCGTTTCCGACAACTTTCGACAACAGGATTACCTCAACTAATGGGGGATGCCAACGGTGGTGATCTCTACCTTTCGATTCTCGCTAATCTGACCATCCCATTTCAACTAGCGGGGGATGTGAGAGATATATTTGGTTATTAAAGATAACAAGAAATTAGGTAGGAACTGTTTCCATCTTATCAAGGACGTTTCTTTTCTCCTTTTTATATACTCGTCCAGAAGCATACCAATACGGACACACATCACATTAGGCCAACTCTCATCCTCTTTAAATACCTAGAAAAAAGTACTCCCCTTTCATAATTCTTATCGCCATTTTAGTATAAATTTGAACTAACACCACAATAAGAATTATGGAATTGAACTAAAACCACAACAAGAATTATGGAACAGAAGAAGTACTAGCTGTTTTTTACTTCTTCTAAAGCGCCTAGATACATGCGTATATAGACCAAAACCAAATCTGACCAAAGCTACATCAACTGTTTGGAACAGAGGGAATTAACAACCAAGAAGAGTCTATTTCTTCATACTACTAGCTATTTACACAATACAGGCTTCTCCCTTGACAACTCTGTATGTAAGCATACAACGCATCACTTACTCATGCAAGGCTGCACGCCTGAGTTGTGACACGTACTGATCTAAGAACTGACGGAGCTGAAAGAATCAGCTCGGCAAAATAAACGCATGTGAACTCTAGGGAACTCACAGACGCACTTGACACTCTTTTTACGCTGCTAAATCGCCTACAGTCTTTATTTTCCGGACCAAAAGGATGTGAACGTACATCATAGTTGTACCGAAGCTATTGGACGTGCCGGCCGACCTGACGCTAAGAACTCCACGACTCAAAGTAGATGCATCAGCAAGGAAAACCTTTTGCCTTTTTGTTTCAAAAAAAGAAAAAACATTACATGCATTGTGGTCTAACTAGCATGGACCAGGCACAACACACACGTGCAGATCTGACATATCTAACTAGCTTACCAACATGGTGACATCAAGGTCGCATGTAGCAGCTAGACTGGACTAATTTCTTCCAACGGCTGACTGATATACAATTATGTATGCAATATCAGGCAACATGTGACTAACAGCATCATGCTACACCTCTGTAACACATCTAAAATACGATGTGAACCACTACTACTCCTATAATACATTAAGCGATCCTAACAAGATTTGTTCCGACAAGAACGACTCCCTCGATCCCATGAAGGTCGTCTGAAATTTGTCAAAATAGTTACATCCAAATTTGACAGATGTCAAACAACTTTCATGAACGGAGGAAGTACATCAAACGATCTTTCTAAATAAAAGGCAGCAGGATTAAGAGATAAAGTGTGCAATGACGACAGACTCATACTGTGGCCTAAGAGACCGCCGAAGCCGCCTATCCAGGGGGCCATCTTGCGGATGCGGCGCACGAGCTCGGTGCCAGCGTCGATGTCCACACCGGCATCCTTGTAAGTCATGCCGTCCTCCTCGGTGGAGCTGGAGCAGGCCACGGCAACGCGCCGCTTGCCTGATGGAAGGCCGACGCGCTGCGGTCGGAGAGGGCCCCGGCGGTGCGCTGCCGCCGGGGAGGCCACCGGCGAGCGAAGGAGGTGGAGGATGCGGTCGGCTGTCATGATGGGGCGCCGACGGTTTAGGTTTACGGTTTTCTTTTCTGGCTTCGCGCTGCCGGGATTACAGGACCAAGAGGACATAAATTTGACGACTTAACCTTTTTTTTTTTAATCCGCTGGAGGGGGCTCCCACATAGTCCCATTATGCTTAGTTCATTTTACGGTTCTGCCCTTAGTTGGGTCAGACTATTCATTCTGACCTTATTTGAGTAATAACTCCACAAGAGCACGGACATGTCTTATTGTCTTACTCCCCTGTATGTGTATTTGTCCTCAATTGTTTTTCATAGTTGTCAAAAACACATTCCTAGAGCACCCTTCGTATGCTTAAACTTCTTTCACATTTTTTCTTCATTCCATATTGTTATAAATAAATGGGCCAGCCAATGTGTGATTTCACATATCCCTAATAAATCTCAAAATCACATGTGACATAACGGCGGAGGTGCAACTTTTAGACCTAAAGGAGAGTTAGACCACTTTATGTAGTGATTGGAAAAGAGAGAGAACATGAACACCATAAACACGCGCTTGCTCGCCTCGATGGTGCGGGCGTGCATGTGTCATTGCGCCTGAATTGTCCGGCAAAGTCCGGTCCATGGCCTTGCAAGGGCGCAACCTCTCCTTTCACCTTTGGTGTTTTGGTTTCTTTGCCCTCAATTTACGAGTTGCAAACCTATTTGGTTCAGATCGTGACCGTGATACAAGAATGTCGGTTCTCCTCATATTAGCCTCCAGCAAAGAGACACCATATCGAGTTAGGATGTCGCCTCCTGTTGCTGCATGCTTCGTCATTGTAGTTTACTCCATCTCGAGTGTCAGTGCAATGACGAACGTGACATCATGTCTACAAAACCTTTCGCACTCTTGTGCAAGGCAGGGCGAATATGTTTTTGAGAAGGGCCCGCACAACTGCTCAGGTTCTTCCTTATGGGTCGTCTACCATCTAAGTCGAGCGGTGCCGCGTACCGCCGTATTCATCACTGTCTTCTTTGATTGGTCTTTGCCAACCTAAGACAGGTTATTTTTTGTGGATAAAAGGGGATTTTATTATTGAACAAGTAGGGCAACAAGATCCTCTAGTTCTAGTTTCCACAATATAATGTCAGGACCATACCCGAGCCATGGATCAGTACATTCCTATGTTCTTGCAAAATTCGCAAGACAGTGACTAACCCTAACCTGTAAGCGATCCTTTTATAAATTTGCATAGTCTACCTTGAGAAGATAACACCTTAATTTCTCAAACTAAATGCACGTGAACTGAGAGATCAGTGGACCTACCAAACCAACTAGGACCAGTCTGTGTCAATAAAGATGATGAGGTGGCAATATTGGAGAACCAATTCTAAGCCTTGACGACATTCTCGAAGTTCTGCCTTTAGAGGATCATAGCAAACCAATGAGCGACATGCTGAAGATAATGTGGTCATATGCATCACAAAGGATTATGCCTAGACTTGTTGAAGCATCATCTTGTATGAAGGAACCATCAATGGTAAGTTTATGCCAACCCGAATCAGGTTTGATCCGTGTGGGATATCCGAAGGCTTCTTCTTGGACCACTCACAAGGGTTCGAAACCCGTGCTGCAACCAGAGCTTGTTTACCACTGAGAACCATTTCCTGTGGTTGCTCTTGTACATTGCGGAGCCTAAGTAACCACATCCTTCAATAGGTGGTAAGGGTTTATCATGGGTAGCTCCATTTCTTGCATGCCATGCCCGCCATGCAACTAGGAGCACATGATCCACCATTTGATCTAGAGTTTTAGATAATACCATGCTAAGCCAATTGGCTGGTTGTAAATTTAGTTCATCACTGCATGGAATAAGCCAGATCCCGTGCATGCGGACGTGTATACATAGCATGAAGTGTATCATGTAAATATTTAGTTTATATTCTAGATTTTTTATAAATATGCATATATAATCATATAATAAAACCCTATATTAAGATATTTATTAGACCATATGCTTTAGATATCCCCATCACAATATATATGCACTATATAGTTTATTTTACAAATAGCAAATATCAATAAATGAACAAAAGTATACTAAAACTATTGTTTAAATCTAGCAAAATGCAAACATATTTTTTCTATGCACTCCCACAATATAAAAAAGAATGGTACAATTTAATATTTAGAAATTTGTATGTACTTAACAATGTCAAATAAGAAATATAAATTATACTCGTAAACTATAGCATGCTAAATATAATTATAAAAGTTTACTATAAACGATATTAAGATCAATGCGCCCTTGGTCTACATAGTTTGGACCAGCATTGGGAGGCCCTGTTTTATAAGGTTCTTAGCGGTCGTGCTGATTCATGCCGGTGCCACGTACTTGGCTGCAATCTGGTAGTTGTTCGACGGTCTCGCGGAACAAGGGTGCTCACCCGGAACGCGCGCGCGTGGGTGCCACGGTCGCCGCATCTGCTTGTCGTCTGTGATGTTTCGGTTTGCCATGTTTTATCTTCTCGATCTCAGTCGATCTAAGCCGATTTCTAGTAAACTAAAGGATGTCGTTGAAGGGGAATTTTCTTATCGTGATCTTGACCGACGTGATCAAGAAGGTGGCCGCGAAGATGTCGTCTCTGCTGTGAAGCCTCTCCGACCAGGTGTCCTTCTCCAAGGAGGTGGAGGCGCCGCAGAAGACGTGCGGCGCCATGGTGGACGGCACAAGCTTCGATGACGACGCCGCGACCACAATGCTTCTTGGAGTCGAGGCGCGCATCACTCTCCTCCTCTCCACCGACCAGACCCCCAGGATTTTCTCCTCTCCTCCATGCGGCAGATCAAGGCCACGGTCGAGGAGCACACCAAGCCCAAGCCCATGGTATGTTACTTGATCTTCCGCTGCTATTGCAAAGGTACCTTGATGTTTCCATGTAATGAAGCCCTTGTTCTCGTGTGGTTTCAGGCCAGCGACGACGCTACTGGGAGTGTGAGGCTCTACGACTACGTGAAGAAATATGAGAAATCCTCAATCATGCGGCTTACACCCACCGTGTGCTCCGATGACGAGGTGAAGGCGGTGCTGGACAAGACTCTCGCGCTCCTCGAGTCCTCTGATGAGCCGGCCAACTTGGCGACCGACATGCATGATGGCTGGAATTTTCTACAAGCTGCGCTTCAACTTCCGAGCCCTCGCGGAGGATGTCCAGATCCACAGCGCCCACGACAATACTGGCTCGGCCATTAAGCTGTCTTATGTCAGTGCGGTCTTCTTGCTGGAGCAGGACAAGAAGAACTTCAACTACCAGGATGTATTAGACGACTCCTTACAGTCGTCACTCCGCTGTCTCGAGGTAGCCGTGTGGGACTGCAACCTTGGAGGACCGGCAGAGGAAACAACCGACTAGGCCTGATCTGTGAGGGTTAGTATCGATCTCAGTCTATCTATCTGTCGGTGGTACTAAGATGGAAATCTTGCTTTGCTTCTTTGTATTGGGATTTAAGGCATAAATTGTGAAAGTATTCTGCCATTTGTGTTACTACTACTACTGTCGCTATGCTGTCATCTCTATGTTAGTGGTTTATGGCCTTAAGCTTGACAAGGCAACTTGATCTTCCTTCAATATATTGCCTGAATGATTCCAAGATCAGTTATTCATGTAATTTGCTTGTCGTCTCTTGAGTCCTGAAATGAACGAACAATACGCGATAGCAGAAGCCTTGGCTTTGAGGCGTGCATTGGCTCTCGCAAGGGAGAAGGGTTTTGATCAAGTCATGGTGGCGTCTGACTGCCTATCTGTGGTGCAACACATCAATTCTACTGCCCATGATCATTCTTACGTGGGTGTAGTTATCCAAGATGTGAAGAAAATGGCGACCTCCTTTTTGTTAGTTGTTCTTTCTTTCATATTTCTGGCAAGTTGAATGAATCGGCTCATGTTTTGGCTAAACGGTCTGAACTTTATGGTTTTGTTGTCTTCCGTCATGTAACCCGGAGAGCATCCAGGCGATACTTTGTACTGATTTGTTGTGATCAATAAAAGGTCAAATTCTCTCAAAAAAACTGAGTTGAGTCTTTCGTGCAATACCCAACTTCGTACCCCCACTAACTAAACAGAAAAAAATGCTTATTAAAGTGGATTGCCTTGGAAAACTCAAAACTGATCATATACACGTGGATGTAGAAAGAATATTTCAAAAAATAAAAAAAAATTAAGGAAAAAATCGCATGTAGAGGGACACGTTCTATGTACGCACGTAAAGTTTCACATAAAACCAACATTTTTTATGGCCTGTGTAAAAAGGCAAAATAATGTGGCACAAAACATGTTTTTTTTGCTGAAATAACTTTATAAGCATGTAACATGTCAAGATATACACGAGACACTTTTACATTTATTTAATATTTTTAAATATGTTCAAAATGTATTTCAAATAAAAATATATATGCACCCGGGTGCAGAAACACCATGTCCCATTGCCTTGAGCTAGTTAGTTAATATGGTGGGTAATGTTGAGTTATTAAAGTGGATTACTTTCTGTTGTATTGTGATCCAAATTCATTTTAAAGGGAGGCTAACTTCTGACGAGCGGAGCGAGGCCCGTCGCCG
This sequence comes from Lolium rigidum, assembly GCF_022539505.1. NCBI lineage: Eukaryota > Viridiplantae > Streptophyta > Magnoliopsida > Poales > Poaceae > Lolium > Lolium rigidum. Next base: position 262,617,327 of record NC_061509.1, read on the forward strand.
GCAGCCCCCCACGGTACGGATCGTTGCCACCATCTATATATACCTCTTATAAGCCGTCGGCTAGGGTTGATCAGATTATAAGATAACCCAAGGCATTTGTAAACACTCCCCGATATAGTGAAGTTTTGCTGGTTGGCGTCCGTGGTTTTTTCCCCTTCTGTGTTGGAAGGGGTTTTCCACGTTAAATCTCGTGTCTCCGCTACGGTTTCCTTTATCGTTCTTCGTTATTTGCTTGTCGCTTTTATAACACCTTCATTTAGGGACTCCCATTCGGTTAGACCGATCAGCCTATGAGCAATTGAAGAGATTAAGGCCTTGCTTAAAGTTTGACAAACGTGTATTACTCATACTACTAAAAGATGTCAAAATATTAATAGCCATTTAATGGCAAATTATGCTAGATCAAACGGTCGTAGGGCAGTTTGGTTAGCCTCAGGACCTGAGGGTTTAGCTAAAACCTGCCCTACACTGTGTAGCTCCTGACGTTTTTAAGTAATAATACATATGATTCGCAAAAAAGAAACAGAAAAAAATGTGTGACATGTCGTGGTTAGTTTATATGTTACTTTGATATAAAAAAAAATTGTGTAGTGCGCGCCCATGGTTCGCCGAGAGCACGGTCGTTTATGCAAAAACCCAACTAACAAAGGTGTTGCCGACCAGAGCTGATGCCATACGTCAATTATGCTTTGAGATTTGTGTGGCCTCTTTTCATTGCAGAAAACACGGCAACTTCAACGAGCCACCCTAATTCATCCACCCACGCCCGTTTCCGTTCGGCGGACACAAAATCACGGCATAAGGCTATCTCTAACGGGTCACCGTAAATGGACGCTTTGTGTTTTCAGCTCGCGAATAAAAACCAAAAACAGAGGGTTTATGTAAATTATCCGATAATTTTTAAATGTACCAACATAGATTATGCAAATAGATTGTTCAAAGTACTCAATCGTACATGAAAAAGGGCACCAAAAGAGGATCAAACATCACAGCATCAAGGAGGAGCATGATGAAGCATCACCGTCGGTGGCCGGCGCATCCACATGGCCGCCACTACTCGCCGTAGCATCATCACCTCGGGCACCACTCATGGCAGTCATGGTAGCACGTGCAACTTCCCTCCTTCGCGCCAAGATCTCCATCTTCGCATGATTCCACCACCCAAGACGTAACTCATCCATTTCAGCCAGGTTCATCATCATAGTTGCGTTCTCCACCGCGATGAGCTCCGCCATGGCCCGGTTCTCATCTCCTCGACGTCGGCCTTGCGCTTTGCATCCTCCCGGAGCATGCTCCATTTTGCTTCCTTCTCTTTGTTCTTCTTCTCCATCATCTTTTTCTTTGCCTCCAAAGTCTTCATCACCAACAATTCTTTGGACTTCACCATAATATCGATCTTGAGAGACAATATTGCCGCCTCTCCTTGCATCTTGATCTTGTCTTTTGTCATCTTTGTTCCATCCGGTCTCTTTTTGTTCTTCTAGGTCTCAAGCACATCATCCTCTTCCACATCCTCCAACTCGACAAGCTTATGCCTCGGTGGTGGCACTTCTTGCTCCCTCAACTTCCATTTCAGATTGTTCTCAATAATGGTATATCAATGACGAAATGTAAATGGCTTGCCCTTCAACCCGGTCATTTCACTATACCTTGTTTGCGCGATTTCATCCCAATCACCGGCGTTGGTGCTGCTTGGTGGCGAATTCTTCACGGCCTCAATGCAACCGGCCCACCGGCTGCACGCCGTCTTGATGCTATCCCAACGGCCTTGGAATGAACGGTAGGAGCGAGTGGGAGTGGAATAGAGAGGTGGAATCAACTTGAAGAACTTGTCCTCGATGTGTTGTCAATACCTCTTGCCGGTTTGATCGGTGCCGGTCATGACATCCATCGAAACCGCCTCCCAAGCCTTGATCAAAGATCATGTCCTCAAATTCGTTGTAGTTGCCGGTCCGAATCGCCCTCCTTGGCCTTCACCTTGGCCACCGCACCATCGAACGCCCCCTCTTCTATCTCTTGCGAGTCACCTGCATCATCGCCACCGGCGTCTTCATCTTTCCCAAACTCGTCGCCCTTGAGGCCCTCCTCCATGACGTTGTAGTTGCCGCAATCAGCGAGCGGCAGCGAATCGATGTCGACTGACGCGTCGTTGAGCATGTCAACGTACGACTCCGACGCAACATCAATGGCGGGACTTTTGTCGACCAACTTGTCAAGGCCTTGGCCATCGCCTTGGCCATCGCCCCCGTCAAAGCTGTCAAGGACGCCATCTTGGCGACGGCTGGCTTCTTCGCACCGGGCTGCCTCGGCACCGACTTCTTCTGCGTCGGTAGCTTGTTGCTCGGCTTCTTCATCCGGTTGGTCGGAGCAGGAGAGGTAACAACAGCGGGAGGGGCGGCGACGACGTGCTGCACCAGCCGCTTCCGCTTGCTATTGGGGGGGGGCAGCTTGTGTGGCGCTGTTGAGCACGAGCGCCTCGGTGGCAGCTGCTGAGGTGGCTCTAGATCCGGCAGCGGTGGGTGGGTTTGATCCGCGCGGCGCGGCCTGGTCCGCGAGCGGCGGCGGGTTGGGGGATTCCATCTCGGTGCGAACACGCCGCTGCAGAAGCCGGAGAGAGTGGAAGCGGCGGAATCAGTGGCGGGTGGTGGGCGGAAGCAGGAAAGGGGAGGAGCTGAATGTTTCTTTGCGCCAACGTGGGGGAGGGAATGGGGTTCACGGTCGCACATCCTCGCGGACCCGGGAACTTGGGGTTTCCGCGGCGCGAAACTGGATGGCCCAGATAATTTTTTTGGTATGGGGGTCCGATACGGTGTTTGGACTGACCCTTTTCCCCCTCTAAACCCGCAAAACGACGACTATTATGCGGATGGGGGTCGGATGCGGTGTCTACAAGAGATGCTCTAAAACCGAGACCTAGCGGTCAACCGCAAACGGCACGTTTGGTTTGCTTTGTGTTAAACCTGTCCTGAGGAACTAGTGCAAGGCCCTTGACATCCATGGTGTTTCCTTTAGCTCTTCTCTTGATGATCAATGCCCACAAGAAAAGGAGCCGCAACAAAGTAATCATTGCTGGAATCCTCCTCTTCTTACCACATTTGATCAAGATCGACATTGTTTGATGAATCCTCTAACCATTGATCAGCTTTGCCAGGCATATCCGATACAAAATTTTCATACAGGAAACCATAAGCAGTGCATACATCCAAATATAAACTTGAAGTCATCATATATTTTAAGCCAATTTTGCAACAAAAAAAAAAAAAACACTTAGGTGAGCAAGGCGTGATGTCTTGGCTTGGTGACTGCTAGGAATGACGGGTCAGCGGCGTGGCCGACATACTAGTCGGTCAGCTCGGGAAGTGGTGAGATTCAAAGAGAGTCGAGCACTCAAGCACAGGAACAGTGCGCGGGTTGGAGGTGGAGAGCTCGGGGAGGGAGACGTGGGATGGTGCCAGTGCGAGCTAAGGGAAGCACTAGTGTAAGAGTTGGAACAGTAGCGAGCAAGCTAATGCGTAAGAGTTGAACCAGTAGCGAGCCGTCAGTCATCAATAATCACCGCTCCATTCAGTCGGATTCAACAATCACACACCGTGGCTCCAAATTGTTCTGCCAGCTGATGGCCCGCCAGTGGTGCCAATTCTTCCATGGCAGCAACATCAATCGCATAGTCGAATGATCGCAGCATGCCACAAATCGGCCAATCCGTATTTCTGGCCCAGCTACGGAGTGGATTAACGTCTGCACGCTAAGGGCATGTACATTGCAGGACTCCTGCACAAGCGCTAAAAAAGTCAAACTCAGACTTTGCATAAGCGTCAGGCGCTAGGAGAAGTATTTTATTTTTGTTTTTCAAGCGCTAGACTCTTATTTTCGAGTCGATGCTGAAAAACCGTCTGGAAACTGCATGTGAAAAGGCAAAACGGCCAGGATTTTTTCCCTAGCGCCCCTAAATAAGCGCCCCATTGTAGTTGTCCTAACAGAGCGATTCAGGCAGCGGTCCATCAACGCAACAGGAATTTGGTTTTTTTCCGGTTTTGGGAACCTTCCAGAAGTTTCCGATCGGGTTTCCTAGGTTTATTGTTTTCTTATATTTATTCGTTTCCTTTGGTTTTCTTTCGGGTTTTTTTTCTGTTTATAATAGTTTTCAGTTTTTCCAAATTTAAGAAAATTTCGTTTGCGCAATTTTTTAATTCATGCCATTTTCGAATTAGAGCAAATTCGAATGTGAGAAGTTTTCGAATTTGAAAATCTTGGTTTTCAGCAATTTTCGAATTTGAGCAAATTTCAAATTTAAACTTCGTGTAAGTTTTTCCAAAGAAAGCTAATGAAAAAACGATTGGAAAAAGTCAAAACGACCGGACAATGGGATATCTATACGACTGTCCGAGTATGAGCGTGGCTTCGCATGGGCCAAGGCCCAAATTGTGGGGACCTTTGTGCGGAGCGTACAAACGCACGCTAACCAGCGATGAATAGGGGCTCCCTACAAATCCAAAGTATAGTTCTTCAGTCTTTCGTTCGACGATGAGATCTCCTTTCCAACGTCAATGGTAGTGTTGAAAAATTACAATTATCTAGGTATGGGTGTTCAGATCTTGCTTCGTCAGATCCATCTTGGATCTTTTCTCATGGTTGCCGCGAGGAGGATTATCCTCGTAGTTTTTGTCCCGGTTGCTATGTCCTCGACAATGGTGATTCGTATTCTTGGCTCTCCATCAACATCGACAAGGCTGATCGGTTGTTATTCCCTAACATACTGGTGTTGGTACTCTTGCCGATGTTGATTGACTACTTTAATGGTTGCACGTGCACGTAGCCTTGGTATTGCGACTCAAATTAAAATTATTGGAGAACCTTCGTTGGTATTTACAGGTCTATGGTTTGTTAGATATCTTTGACTGCCTTTAGGAAAGTATAAGATTGTGTCTTGAAAGAAAAAAGAGTTTAACCCAGTTTCAGTGTTTTTGGCTGTTCTCTGAGGCCTTCAGTAACTCAGCATCAACGGCATGCTTTGTCATCTCGTTTTCAAGTGGAAAACGAAGCCTCCCTGCCTCTGCGTCAAACGGATGTGTCTGTCAGGAGCCGGGAGCACACACCAGACTCCAGGCTCTTTAGCCATGCCACCTCCGGCCATGTAGTATCTTTTTTTTTTGCACAAACATATCAAGAGAGAAGACAGAGATACTAAAGATGCCATCCACTGTTATAATTTCAGCTTCAAGATGATCCTAGCTACATAGATTAACCATCTAAGACATGAAACAGTCAAGTTAACCAATTGTTCATCTGAGAATTTGCTACTTGTTTATCAGCAATAATACATTTAGGTGAGGGTACACTTCAGCAGAACGATCCGCTGCTAACCTGAAAATAAATTTCACAGCAAGATATTAATCCAAGAGACCTGTATTTGATGAAACCTAGGTTCAGCAGGTTGGCCAGGAAAAGGAGAAGCTCATGGATAGTTAGAAGTTAAACTGAATCACCTTAAGCATGAGAGTTCGGAAGGTAAATACGATGGAAATTGTTCTTCCTGAGGGCTTTGCGGCAAGGAGGACATTTCTTCTGATACTGGATGGCCTGCTTGATGCACTCGGTGCAGAAGATATGGCCACACTTGGTTGTGGAAGGCTCTTTTTCGCGAAAACGCAAAAGTCTTGCGTTTCGATGCATTGATAGATAAAGAAGGTTATATGTACAAGTCCGAGGACGGACAAACACCACGCCGTACAACTCGACCCAAGAAAAGTAAAACAGGTCTAGGGGAGCAAAAGGTGCACACCCCGAGCCCCCGCATCCGCCCAAAGCCGCGCTTCCACCACGATGTCGTTGAAAAGGGAAATCACCGAGGGCCGCGCGTTGTCAAAGACCGCCGCGTTACGGTGTTTCCAAATCCACGATGCCGTAAGCATGATAATCGACGAAGTGCCTTTGCGCAACTGGCATGGGGTGGTTTGCACCACCAGCGACCACCACTCCGCGAAGTCGCCCTCAGCCGTGGTGGGGGGGGGGGGGGCAATCAAAACTTGGTTCCTTTGGAACTACTGCCTTAGCAGGCCCTTCACTAACTTTGGCAGCATTACTCGACTGCAAGACAGAAAGATACAGTTAAGAGTTGAATTAAAATAACAAGATGGTAAGGTGGATAATCATATCAATGCACATTATCTAAATTACAGAAGGTAAGGTGGATCATGAAATTTAGCTATTGCCAAGCTGCCAGTTCAAAACCAGAATATTGATGGTCGGCAGCTTCAAAGAACAATCTGACGACATCCATATGGTGTCATCAGAAAATTGTAAGTATGTGTGTCCTGTTATTATCTATGACTTGGAACAAAACAAGAAAAACATTTTTTTCTACCTATAACAAACAACTTTTGCACTTGTCATCCACAAAAAGGACAGCACAGTTCACAAGTCGATAGGAAGGCAATGCGTGTATGAGAGTACCAGATACCAGCTGCTATTAACATAGAGGACAAAAGTAGATAGCCGCAACCAAGCAGTAAGCAAAGACTGGTTTATAGCTGGAAAATCATTTCCTTGAAAATTACAAACTTTACCTGCAGGCTGGACCCTTCTCCCAATTCTGGGAAGAGATGCATTAGAGGTGTGTAATCCTTGGGCGTTTGTTCACTGCTGTATGAGAAGGCACAGAAGCATTATCATCATGAAACACTATGACTGAATAAACCATAAAGCAGATATAATGAGGTCATAAAGAACCTCAATTGACAGGGAATCAGATACCATATGATGAACATTTTTACATCTTTTTTACTTAAGCTTCCCAGATTCAGCTTTTGACACACATGCAGTATTTTAAGGCACATAATTAGAAAGGGAAATTGGAGAAAAAAGGTCAGACAAGCAAGCCAACTAATCTAATTTTTAGCATAGCTTATAGGTTGCTGCCACAATTGAAAAATAGATGTCCTCATACTATAATCAGCACCTGCAGTCATCTTCGCAGCACCATGATATACGGGTAAGAACCCAAAATCTTCTGTGTTGTTCACGAATTAGATAGTGCTAGAAGAATCTACCAAGGCAACTCATATTAGACTGATGAAAAGTGTATCACCCAAATTCTGTTACATTAGAAGCCAAACATTTCTATGAAATGCAACATATGTAGCAAAGTAGCGTACTAACGTTCAGGGGTAGCATCTACCTCCAGATCAACTATTGTCACAAATGGCCTTGTTCTCCGAATCAACCTCTGCAAAATCCAAGGTAATTTGATATAAGTACCACAAATGATGCATGATTGTAGATACCTCCTTTAACAGGAAAATCTGAGCTAAGTAACATAAACTCTGCTTCTTGAACATCAGGATGGACCCAATGGCACAACATTAACTATTGAAAAGTGAAGTACAAGGTCTTTCATCCACAAGCAATTTACTGGGGGAGGCACTTGTGAAGGCGATACCGCCTGCACTTCGTCATCCAGGGCTTCCACATCAATAGGTGATGTGCGTGCGACAGGGACCGCTCCCCGCCACCGGCGAGCTTGCATCCAAGTTCACAACAACCTTGTCAGAAGATCCATCTTGCGATTGCCTCCTTGCTGCTGGTAGTACTCATGGTATGTATCTCTGATGCTTAATACTCACCTGAACTCCCTTCAGCTCCAGAGTCAACCTGAATTTCAAGAATGTATGGTTCAATCCACTGTCATACAATTATTTGTCTGCTATCAACAACGATAACGATTCTGCATTACACGAACCCAGCCCTACCATCTGAAAATACCAGCAGCACCTCCGTCGCTCACGCTGTCACTGACCACCATGCCATCGACAGCTGGTACTCCCACTGGTCGTCGCTGTAACGGCACCTTTGGGCTGTGGCTCATCATCGCCGTCCCGTTGATGACGTCGTGGTCCTTGACGAGCATCCAGCCTCGCCTCACTCTTGAAGCTCCCGCACACCACCTTGGTCTCGATGTCGAGGGCGTGGGACAGGCTCCTCTTCACGACGGATACATGAAGCTCCTCGCCTCCACCTCCGTCTCTTATTGATTTTGACCGCAGCCATTTTGTAGCTGTGTGCCTGATGGCGGATTTCAATCCATTGCAATTGATTTCGTTCAAGCCTAGCATACTCTATAAAAATCCTCTGATTGGAGTAATAATTTCATATTAGGTGATGTTTTGAATTACAATTTTAAGTTTAAACTCTCAAAGAAGAACAATTTGGTGTAGATGTGATACATCATTTTTCATGTTGTAATATTTTTGGCAATATGATGTAAATACACCAACTGTTAGAGATACTCTAACTCTGCATCTCCAGCACTCCAGAAGACGAGCTGACCTCTACAGCCATGCGGCCTCCAGCCTGTGTGGTAGCCTAGGAGCTGGTTAAAACTTCATCAAACATACTAGACTGAGCCCTTGTAAAGAACACAGATACTAAAAGTGCCAACCACCATTATCATCTCAGCTTAAGGCCACTTCCAGTTACATAGATCAACCATCTAATACATACACCAGTCAAATTAACCAACTGTTCACCCTAGTTTTCTAAGCAATAATTCATCTAGGTGAGGGTGCACTTCAGCAGACTGATCCGCTGTTGACCTGAAAATAAATTACACAGCAAGATATTAGTCCATGGGACATGTATTTGATGAAACCTAGGTTCACCAGGTACACCAGGAAAAAGAGAAGCTCATGGATAGGTAGAAGTGAAACCGACTCACCTTAAGCATGAGAGTTCGGAAGGTAAATACGATGGAAATTGTTCTTCCTGAGGGCTTTGCGGCAAGTAGGACATTTCTTCTGATACTGGATAGCTTGCTTGATGCACTCGGTGCAGAAAATATGGCCACAGTTTGTCGTGGAAGGCTCCACCAACTTGTTCCAGCACACCGGGCAATCAAAACTCGGTTCCTTTGGAACCACTGCTTTGGCAGGCTCTTCGCTAATTTTTGCAGCATTGCTCGACTGCAGGATGGAAGAATACAGTTACGGCTGAACAAAAATAATGAGGCCGTGGTAATAAGGCCAAATAATAACTGGATGCAAGATTTCAATGTATGGACAAAGAAATGGAGAGTTCCTCCCACTTTGTTCCAACATATCCTCTAGCATATTGGATAATCATATCAATGCATGGCATCTATCTATACTACAAAAGGTAAGATGGTCCTTGAAATTTAGCGATTGCCAAGTTGCCAGTTTAAAACTAGAATCTTTAATGGTCAGCAAAAGCTTCCAAGAACATCCTGAAGACATCTACATGGCACTATCAGAATATTGCAAGTATGAGCGCCCTATTATTTACAGCTTAAAACAAAACAAGAAAGATATTCTTTTCTTATAACAAACTATTTCACCTGTAATCCAAAAAAAGGCAGCATAGTTCACAACTCAATATAAAAGACAATGTTTGTAACAGAATACCCAGATACCAACATATACATAGACGATAAAGTAGATAGCCGCAACTAAGCAGTAACCATAGTCTGGTTTAAAGCTGGAAAATTATTCCCTTCAAATTACAAACTTTACCTGCAGGCTGGACCCTTCTCCCCTTTCTGGGAAGAGATGCATCAGAGGTGTAATCCTTGGGCGTTTGTTCACTGCGGTATGAGAAGGCACAGCTGCATTATCATCATGAAACACTACTGATTGAATAAACCATAAAGCAGATATGATAAGGTCATAAGGAACCTCAATCAACTGGGAATCAGATACCATATGATGAACATTTTTACATCTTTTACTCAAGCTTACCAGATGCAGCATTTGACACACATGCAGTATCTTACAGCACACAATTACAATGAGAAATTTGAAGAAAAGGTCAGAGAAGCAAGATAACTACTCCAATTCTGAGAATAGCTTCTTTATTTTTTGCGGGGGGTTATATGGTTGCTGCCACAATTGAAAAATTGATGTCCTCATACTATAATCAGCACCTACAGTCATCTTAGCAGCACGATGATATTCAGGTAAGAACCCAAAATCTTCTGTGTTGTTCACAAATTAGATTGTGCTACAAGAATTTACCAACGCAACTCATATTAGACTGATGAAAAGTGTATAACCCAAATTCAATTGCATTAGAAGCCGAACATTTATATGAAATGCAACATATGTAGTTTATATAGTTGCTGCCACAATTTAAAATAGATGTCCTCATGCTATAATCAGAAACTGCAGTCATCTTAGCAGCACGATGATATATGAGTAAGAACCCAAAATCTTCGTGTTGTTCAGAAAGTAGACAGTGCTACCACACAACCCATACAAGACTGGGGAAATGTCTTATCACCCAAATTCTATTACGTTAGAAGCCAAACATTTCTATGAAATGCAACATATGTAGCAAGTAGCGTACTAACCTTCAGGGGTAGCATCGACCTCCAGATCAACTATTGTCACATGTGGCCTTGTTCTCCGAATCACCCTCTGCAAAATGCAAGGTAATTTGATTTAAGTACCACAAATGATGCATGATTGTAGATACCTCCTTTAACAGGAAAATCTGAGCTAAGTAAGATAAACTCTTCTTCTTGAACATCAGGATGGACCCAATGGCATAACATTAATTCCTGAAAAGTGAAGTACAAGATCTTTCATCCACAGGCAAGAACAACCAACTTACCGGGGGAGGCACTTGTGAAGGCGATACCGCCTGCACTTCATCGTCGAGGGCTTCCACATCAATAGGTGATGTGCGCGCACCAGGGCAGACTGTCAGCCCAGGACGGCTCCCCGCCACCGGCGAGCTTGCATCCAAGTTGACAACAACCTTGTCAGCAGACCCATCTTGCGACTGCCTCCTTGCGGCACGCCTCGCACTGCTGGTAGTACTCATGCTATGTGTCTCTGATGCTTGTACTCACCTGAACTCCCTTCAGCCGCAGAGTCAACCTGAATTTCAAGAGTGTATGGTTATTATTCTGCATTACTGGAACCCAGCCCTACCATCTTAAAATACTAGTAGCACCATCAAGAACTTTCGACCATCTTGGCAAAACTATTTCGTAATATCAGCAGTATAAAAACAAAAGCACCCTTGACCAGAATGGCAGAAAAAAAAACGATAATCCTACTATCGGGCACAAACCTAGCGACCTGCGAGCCCTGTAGCCGAATCAATCACCGCACAATAACAGAGCAAGGAGGAAATCCTAGCAGCCCCGCAAGTGGGGGCGAAGCTGGTGAATCCTACCAGAAATGGACAAAGAAAACGAGCGCACGGGCAACCAGATGCCCCCTGAATCCTCTCCCTCGATAGAGGACAGAGATCTACCGAATCGACCGGCCCGCGCAGAGGGAACTTCGCCCGGAACCGATCTAGAGGGACCGGCGCCGCAACCGAATCGAGAACTGCTTGTGTCCCCAATCGAATCGAACAAGAACACGATCTAAAGAAAGCAGATCGAAGCGTATGCCGAGAGACGGGATTGCGCGCTTACTCGAGCCCGGCTGAGCGAGCGATCGGTGGACTCTGAGGGCACCAGCAGCAGCACGAACCCACGAACTCGGCTCGATTTCTCCCCCCTGTTCGCTCGGCGTGTTTAAAAGGACAAACGGGCGGCGGCGCGACTCGACCCTGTTTTTTTTTCTTCCACCGCTAGACCCCGCTGTCAGAGGCTCGTCCGGTGGGGCCCTTTGTCAGTGGCTCGTGTCGAGGTCTCGCCGGGGATTGGGGAAGTTGACGCGGCAGTACCTCTCGCCGTGGCGTGGCCAGGCGGTTTCCTCCTCCGGGCACGGTGAGCTGGGCGGCGCGCGCTGGTGGTGGTGGTCGGACGGGAGGAGAGGTGAAGTGGAGGAAGGATGAGGGATTGAGGGATCGGATAGCGGTGGGAAGACCTGGTTGACCATTGGCTTCTTCTTTGTATAGTCTGGTGCTACGTCACGTCATACGGATGTCCAGACATGTGCGTTGCAAACTCCGGTAAATTACCGCCCACGTAGACGCACCCGGACACCCGTCACCGCCCACGTAGAGCTCCGGGATCACCAACCAGCGCACTAACTCATCTTCTAACAACATCTCCAATCGCGTCCTAAAACCGTCATCCAAATAGATTTGGAGCGCCCCGAACAAAAAAAAAACCGCTCCAAAGGCTTTTTTTGTCCGGCGCGGCCCAATACAGTGTTCGGCGTCAACCCGTCCCCGCTACACAGGGGACGGTCCGGGCACGCCGGACACAACGAAATGAGAGGCGAGGAGGCGCAGGCACAACGCGTCAGCGGCTCGGATGCTCAACCGCCGCCTACGTAGCGACGGTGTAGTTACCGGGAAGCGGAACCGTCGCATTGGCAACCGCGTCGACCGACGCGCCAACCACAGGAATGGAGCGCGGACTCCTCGGAAGAGCAATCGCCGCTCTCTTCGACTTCTGCGCCGTCGTTCATCCGCGCTAAATAAGACCCGTACGTAGGCGCTGTCGGATCTTCAACCGGCCGCTATTCATCCAAGCTTCCATCCGACACCTCCAGCGATGATGAGCTACACCTCACAGCTTCCATCCGACACCTCTAGCGAGGGCAAGTCTGCTGGATTTCGCCATTGGTGGGATAGAACCCGGATGCCAAGCAGCGGCGACGATTCCCTGCCGGCACTTGACAGCGAGGAGGAATGGTTGGGCGTGGAGGAGGACGCGGAGGAGGAAGGGTCAGAGGAGGCGGCGGCGGCCCGTGCGAAGGCGGAGGCAAACACGAAAGCGAAGGCCAAGGCCAAGGCACAGCCGGCGAGCACTGGCGACGACGAGGAGGACACTAGTTCCTCCGACGAGTCGGCCGGCACCGCCTCTTCGGAAGAGGTGACGAGCAGGAAGCGCCACCGTGATGACGACGACAAGGCGGGGCCATCATCGGAGAAGAAGGCGAAGTAGTTTAAAATAATTTATATGTAATTTAATTATGTTTTTTCGAAGTTTTATATGTAATTTATTCATGTTGAACCGATTTTAATATTAGTAAAGAGTTTTCTTCTATCTATTTAAATTATTTTTAATATTTGGGGGCGGCGTTTGGGGGACGCGACTAGGGAGCGACCTCCCCCAAATGCGGCACGAACAAAACACGTCCCCCAAACGCTCGATCCGGCGTGGTTTGGGGGCGTTTTGGGAGACGCGACTGGAGATGCTCTAACATCGAATTAATGGTTAGTGCTTGTTACTACACATTTGACGCTCGTTCTCCTTTGGGCATGTATAATAGTAGAGAAGGCATGTCTTCCCATATAACATCACATCATCTAGAGATGACAATAGATCAATGTGTTATCTCTTATAGCATTTTCTAGTAATTAATGGTAATCAATTAAAATTGGTAAAAAATTATGTTGCGAAGGGAAAACATGTCGTATAATGGAGAAAATGTCTTCTCTTATTTTCTAAAAGATGATCTCTTAGCTAAGGGAAGACAACCTTCTCTCCCACCGTTCTCTCTCCTCTAACTAAGAAAAAATACGATGTGGCACCTCTAAGGGAAGGCTGACGTCACCCCATTGTACGTGCCCTTACAAATTTTGATGTCTCATCTATCATGGTAATTTGGGTGGCATGTGAATGACTAAGTTTAGCCTCATATTACTAGTTGGTATAAAGTTGTTATGATAGTTTTCTCATTCCACTAAGTGAGTGAGAAAAATGAGCTATTGACGTGTGCTCCTCTCTCGGCGCTCGCCTCGCCTCACCACAAGTCTCGTGAATCGAGTTAAGTTTGAAAGACAAACTTCCTTTTCTCGGTGCATCAGCTGGGACACAAGTGTGCACGGTTGGCACGTACGTCCGTGTGTCGGTTTGGCTTTGCGCCTTGATAACCCACAAGTATAGGGGATCGCAGCAGTCTTCGCGGGTAGTAAAACCCAATTTATTGATTCAACACAAGGGGAGACAAAGAATACTTGAAAGTCTTAACAACGGAGTTGTCAATTCAGCTGCACCTGGAAACAGACTTGCTCGCAAGAGTTTATCAGTAGTAACAGTTTTATAGCAGTAGCAGTAGTGAAATAACAAGCAGCAGAGTAACAAAGACAGCAGTAGTGATTATAGTAAACAAGCAGGATTAAAATATCGTAGGCACGGGGACGGATAACGGGCGTTGCATTGATGAGAGAAACTCATGTAACAATCAAGCAGGGCATTTGCGAGATAATAATAAAACGGTGTCCAAGTACAAAGCAATCAATAGGCATGTGTTCTAATTATAGTCGTACGTGCTCGCAATGAGAAACTTGCACAACATCTTTTGTCCTACCAGCCGGTGGCAGCACGGGCCTCAAGGGAATCTACCGGATATTAAGGTACTCCTTTTAATAGAGTACCGGAGCAAAGCCTTAACACTCCGTGAACACATGTGATCCTCACATCACTACCATCCCCTCCGGTTGTCCCGATTTCTGTCACTTCGGGGCCATTGGTTCCGGACAGACGACATGTGTATACAACTTGCAGGTAAGACCATAAACAATGAATATCATGATGAAATAATAACATGTTCAGATCTGAGATCATGGCACTCGGGCCCTAGTGACAAGCATTAAGCATAACAAGTTGCAACAATATCATCAAAGTACCAATTACGGACACTAGGCGCTATGCCCTAACAATCTTATACTATTACATGACCAATCTCATCCAATCCCTACCATCCCCTTCAGCCTACAGCGGGAGAATTACTCACACATGGATGGGGGAAACATGGCTGGTCGATGGAGAGGCGTCGGTGGTGATGGTGGCGATGATCTCCTCCAATTCCCCGTCCCGGCGGAGTGCCAGAACGGAGACTTCTGGCTCCCGAGACGGAGTTTCGCGATGTGGCGGCGTTCTGGAGGGTTTCTGGCGACTTCGACTTCCTTTCGTGCGTTTTTAGGTCGAAGGCAATAAGTATTCAAAAGGAGGGCGTCGGGGGCCAGCCGAGGTCACCACACACTAGGGCCGCGCGGGCCCCTCCAGGGCCGCGCCGGCCTAGTGTGTGGGGCCCTCGGGCCCCCACCTGGCTTGCCCTTCTGGCTCCGTAAGTATTCTGGGAAAATAGGACCTTCCGCATAAATTCCGAGGTTTTTCCTGAAAGTTGAATTTCCGCACAAAAACGAGACACCGCAGCAATTCTGCGAGAAAACAGCGTTAGACCGTGTTAGTTGCATCCAAAATACGCAAATTAGAGGCAAAACAATAGCAAAGTGTTCGGGAAAGTAGATACGTTTGGACGTATCAACTCCCCTAAGCTTAGCTTATTGCTTGTCCTCAAGCAATTCAGTTAACAACTGAGCGATAAAAGAACTTTCACGAACACATTTGTTCATATGATGTAAATATTTTCATGCTATGGCTAACACTTAGGCAGTTCATAATAAAATACATGCAAATAAGATCATCTAATAGCTATGTCAATCATGGAAAGGTACCAACAATTAATAATAAGCATCATGAATCATGTATATAAGCAGGATTGCAATGTTCATAAAAGAGTATGATAGAGTGGTATCTCGCTTGCCCATATTTGATCAGCAAAACATAAATGCTCGAGCACCTCCGAAGTTCATAGAAAGACCAGAAATAGTGATTGTCAAAGATAAAAGCATCAAAGTTATACCACAATCAATCATATTTTGAGACAAGCATATTATACTAAGAATAACAGTTGTGCTCTCAAGAAAGTGCTCAAATAAAGGATGGAGACACAACATAAAAGTAAAAGATTGACCCTTCGCAGAGGGAAGCAGGGATTAACATGCGCTAGAACTTTTCATTTTTAAAACGGGAGTAAAATTGTTTTGAGAGGTGTTTGTTGTTGTCAACGAATGGTAATGGGTACACCAACTACCTCGCCAACCGGACTTTCAAGAGCGGCTCCCATGAAGGACGTTATCTCTACCAGCAAGGTAGATCATCCCTCTTCTCTTTTGTTTACACACGTATTTTAGTTTTATTATGGGTGACACTCCCCCCAACCTTTGCTTACACAAGCCATGGCTAACCGAATCCTTGGGTGCCTTCCATCAATCACATACCATGGAGGAGTATCTATTTGCAAAATTATGTTGCTTACTGATGAATCAGAGCAAAACATGTGAAGAGAATTATTAGTAAAGTTTGATTAATCGGGGCTGGGAACCCCATTGCCGACTCTTTTTGCAAAATTATTGGATAAGCGGATGTGCCACTAGTCCATATGAAAGTCCGTCAAGAGTAAATGACAAGGTTGAAAGTTAAACACCACATACTTCCTCATGAGCTATGAAACATTAACACAAATTGAGAAGCATTTTGAAGGTTTAAAGGTAGCGCATGAGATTTTACTTGGAATGGTTTGAAATGCCATGCATAGGTATTTATGGTGGACACTCTGGAGTAACTTGGTTTTCATGTGTTTGGAAGCACGAGCAGCGTTCCCGCTCAGTACAAGTGAAGGCTAGCAATAGACTGGGAAGCGACAATCAAGAGAGCAATGAATCGTCATAATCATGCTTGTGACAAAATAAATTAACTGAGGCATAAAAGTGATACAAGAATTCTGAAGCAATGTAAATCATCGAGGCTTAATTGACTTTTTGTTCAGTCATATGCATGCGTGAGCATGTGCCAAGTTAATTCAAACGAATTATTCAGAGGAGGATACCACAATATCATACCTATTTATGAATAAAACAATGCAAGCAAACATCCATGACATGCTACTCATATTAATAAATTGGAGCTAAACATGAGAGATCATGAACTACTAGACTTACTTAAATGACATATACCTCACATGGACCAACTAAGCATGCTCACATGGATGAGTATATGTACAAAAATGAAAACAAATAGAGTTCATACCAGCCTCTCACCACAATCAGATCGTCAAATATCGTCATTATTGCCTTTCACTTGTGTAGCTTGGATAATATGAAATGAAAACCACGCTCCAGCCACCGAAGACCATTGAACTCATAAAGAACTTTACAAAACCAAAGAAGAACAACAAATATTTTTGGTGTTTTCGAATTTGGAAGCAAGAACACAAGGAAACAAGCAAACAAAGCAAAATCTTTTTGGATTTTCTTATAGCAAACCAACGATAGCAAATAAAGCAAGATAAAAGCAAGAAACTAAAATAAACAAGTGGTGAAAAGAAACAACAGAAATATTTTTGGTCTTTTTGTGTTTTAGGAAAGAAACAAAGTAAGAATAAGAAATGAAAACTAAAAGAAACACAGAAAAGCAAGATGGCAGAAATCTGCCAAAACTTGACAGCAGTACAGTAATCGATTTTAAAGAAATTCTTAAGCTACTCAGCTCGAAAAGTGTGCAACTAATGAAAGTTAGATAACAACCTGGGGAACATGCACAAAAATTGGCAGCTCAAAATAACGTTCTGTCGGTGCGCACGAATTTTTTCGGTAACAGTCCAGAATCTGTTTTCAGCAAGCACTTCCCCAAATATCATCTCCCTCTCATTAGAAAACCACTCAAAGAAACTAAACAAGTATGTACAAGTATCCAGCAACCATAATATGCAAAGAATAAGTGATGCCGGTATATCTCCCCCCAAGCTTAGGCTTTTGGCCTAAGTGGAGATCAACCCCAACGAGGGTCTGGGTTCCATGCCGGTGGATCATACATGGCGTAGTCATAATAAGGTCCCGATGCAGAAGAAAAGCGTGGAGGCTCCTCATGCCCAACTTGTTGATGCGAAGAACTTGCTGCATCGGATGACGAGTCGAGGTGTTCCTCGTCCTCCTCCGTGTTGTCTCTTGCACGATGGCCTCCTCCCTCTATGTATGCATTAAGTGCACTTTCCGTGACTAACCAATCCTCCTTCCATTCACCATCCTCTGAGAAGCTTCTTCCATGAAAAATCATCTTGAAGAGGTCCAAGAACTCTTGCGGTGATCCTCTTATCTTCTCGCATGATCCCCATTGCGGCACTCTGATTGCTGCACAAAAATCATTGAATGGCAAGTTGACAGTTTTATTATAAATTTTGTACTTAACCATGGGGTTAGATCGCGACCAATTGAATTTAAAATCCTGCACTACAGACATAGTCAGTTTTGCATATTGGCATGGTTCACCATCAACAAAATCATCCAACCCTGCACAAGAGATTAGACTTTGAACATCTTGCAAGATTCCTGCACTTCTCATAAAATCCACGCACGGGTAGTAAGCGGGGTATACTCCTTCTTCGCGGTGAACTCTCATGACCGGTTGCACCTCCAATTCTTGTTGGTTGAGTTGGTGCCTACTCCCTTCCATTTTCTGAAATTTTTCAACAAATAATATAAAATTTAATTTGGTGACATATAATTGAAGGAAACTACCACAGGAACTTGCTAGAGTACTAATCATGCATCAAAACTAGTTTCTACCACTTAGAACAAGCATGCAAGCTCACTAAACATGTTACCTACAGCAGCAAAATATTCAAGATATACTCCACCAAATAAAATTCTACTTGGATAATCGGAGGAGTCACATACCGAAGAGCAAATGTGCCAAATCTCAGACAGAAATCTGGGCTGAGCAAAGAGATCGAGAAATCTGGAGTTCTTGAGCAAAAACGCGAGTGAGAGGAACCTGGTGCGAGTTTTTTGGGAGAGAGAAGAGAGTGGGAGGAAGAGATGATGAAGTGGGGCAAAGGGGGACCCACACACCAGGGTGGCGCGCCCCCTTGCTGGCCGCGCCGGCCCGTGGAGTGCCACCCTGGGGTGCCCCACTTGGTCATCCCCGAGTGCTCCCAGTGCATTTTTGAAAAATAGGACCAACGGTATAATTTTTGTGAATTTTTGAAAACTTTGAAAAATGCACATTTCGGGTATTAAGTTTATTATTACCGGCCAGGAAAATTTTTGAAATCTCTAATTAACTAAGGAACTTTACAAAACAAAAGTGCTACGGCAAGTAGAACAAGTGGAGGAAGAAAGAGATGTTGTTTACCTCCTCTATGCATATAAAAAGTATTTGTTAACAAGGTTGATCAAGTCTTGCCACCAAATAAATTTTACATAGCATAAGAAGAAATAAACCTCAAATCAATCATGTTACCTTGAATTGTATTGATATGGATCCAATCATAAGATTTTGATATCCTTCTTTAGGCTCATATATAGGACAATCGATAGTTCCAACTTTGATAGTTATCACATTAGAAATAGTATTAATTCCACATACTTTATCAATCCTCTTGGGGAAATAGACGGTGTGCTCCCTATCATCAACATTGAAAGTAACCTTTCCTTTATTGCAATAAATAATAGCCTCTGCGGTGTTAAGAAAAGGTCTCCCAAGAATAATAGACATATTATCATCTTCAGGCATTTCCAACACAACAAAATCAGTTAATATCAAGCAGTTATTAGTAACTTGAACAGGAACATCCTCACATATACCAACAGGAATAGCGAGTAGACTTATCAGCCATTTGCAAAGATATATCGGTAGGTATCAACTTATCTAAGTAAAGTCTCTTATAAAGAGAAAAAGCATAACACTAACTCGTTGTGGGTATACTTCATAGGTGTACCATCGACGGTGCCTAGATCCGGCAAGCCCGGGTGGCCCACAGACGGTGATGAGGCATGTGGCCCATCGGGCGGCCCAGCTTGCCGTTGATCATGAAGGAAGAAGTCCAGCCCAGGATCAGCGAGGCCGGATCCGTACCGACATAGAAGTAACCCGGATCCATGGAGGCCCATGAGGGACCCGGATCCGAGCACGACGTATATGGAAGGCGGATCCGTGACGTGCACGGCAAGATATTGTACCGTAGTTAGGCTATCTCGTAATCCGGCTAGGACTCTCCATGTAAACCCTAGATCCGTGCGCCTTTATAAGCCGGATCCCGGGAGCCTTAGAGGCACAACCACAACTCATTGTAACAACGCGAAAGCGCCCGCATAATTCCGGACAAGCAGCGAGTAGGCCCCCGTCATCGTGCAGGTGTTCCGAAGCCGGGTAACTCGCGTACCACCGTCCCGTGTGCACTCCGCCCTATGGCCCCTACTTCTTCTCCCCTCGTGAGGATCCCTCCTCCGAGGTACCGTCGATTAGGCAACGGCGCTTGGCGCCCACCGTGGGGCTCGCGGCGTCCGGAGGCCGGAACCGGGAGGGTTCCGCCATGGGAAGCTACGACGACACCATCGCCGTGGGGCGTGTCCTTTACGCCGGAAATCTGCCGATCGTCCCTCCGGATGAGTGTTGGATTCCGGCTAAAACCGACCCCGTCAAGCTCTCCATCGTCCCGGCTGGCGGCATACACATCTTCATCGGGGAAACCGTCGATTCCGACGGAAACCCACCGGTAAGTAGCGCCGACGCGACCGCCGCCGAGCAGGACGCAGTCGCGAAGATCCGATCCGAGACGCCGGAACTTCCTAGCGAAGATTCCGCCTTAGATCCGGAAAAATCAAAGCCCACCCAATCCGCCCCCGAGCAGGAAACAAAGGTGGAAGACCAACGTGCATCCGCCCGGGTCTCCTGTGTGTTAGAGAAGCAAAGGTGTCACTTCGTACACTTCTTGGCCCATACCGCCGGAACCGCCCCTCATGAAGTCGGAGCTGGTCCCGAGCAGGAAGAGGCACCGGAAAACAACGCAGATCCGGATCGTGCTCAGCTGTCGGAGAAAGCGAAGCTCCGGTCGAAGAGTCGATCTTGGGCAATCCGAGCCCAATTTCCGGAGACACTCCGTCCATGGAATCCGATGACTTCGTGCGCAAGTTGGAGGAGTATGGTCTCAGCCGATCAGCCCGAAGTCAACTCCGCCCAGCCGAGCGGTGTTCTCGCAACGGTAGCAGCGCTGGGACAAACCGGATCTGGAGACCAAGTTAGCCAATCTGAGCCATCTCAACAAGGATCCCCAATGTCTCGGGTGCGACCCCAAAGAGATTCTCCTTCGGAGGAAATCTTGACGGCAGAAGAGGTGGCCGCGCGAGCAGTTCTCAACACACCTATAACTCCGGGCCACGCCGCAGATCTGGAGGCTCTAGAAACCGCCAGAAAGGAGATGCTGGCCACAGCCAAGAGGCTCGCCGACGCCGAAGCTGCATTAAAGATAGGAAGGGCAGATCATGCCGCCCGGCCGGAAAACTTCGACAGACGAGACCGCGAGATTACTAACACACTCGAGCACGTCAAGAGCATGAGGGCTGAGTGGGAGGTAAAGATGACCTACGCGCAGCGAGAGGCCGATCGTATTGTCGGAGAAGCAATTCCGCCTCGCAGGATAGCCTTCAACACGCCCGCAGCTCACCAGCCGCCGGAAACTCCAAAGGACAACATGCCGAAAGCAGCGGAATTGCCGAAGAAGAAAGACGAAGAAGTTGATATCAACCATCTCCGCACGCTTGTTGCTTCAGACAATGCAGCAGCGAGAGCAAGGCGTATACTTCGCGCAGAGTTGGAATCCAATCCGGATAACCGTGTATCCACCGCGCGAAGGACGCCCACGCCGATCGGCATCCCGATGATGAATCACACACCGGATCCTCGGAGCGCGTATGGAGGGCCAGGGAACACCCAAATCCGATTCCCGTCCCATCGCGTACGCCTCCGTCGGATCCAAGAAAGGGAAAGGATGCGATGTACTCCGGACGAGACAGATACCGCAACCCCTCTCCTCCGCCCAACGGTTACCCGCGACCCCCTCGCCGCCGTAGTCCAGCCGGAAACACCAGTGCCCATAGGGCACGGTGCAATTGTTATCCGCGACAACGTGCTGCCAAGAAACGAAACGAGGAGCGCTCGCCGGAACCTCGCCGGAACCGAACAATGTTCGTGAGCCCGAGCCCGGGAGGAGTCGGAATGAAGACCGGGGCCCGGAACCTCGCCGGAACCGCGATCCCGAACCTCGTAGGAGCCGCGACCCGCAGCCTCGTCGGAGCCGTGACCCGGAGCCCCGCCGGCATAACCAGGGCAGCCAGCCGCCAAGGCGAAGGCAGCCACGGGAGCCGGAGTCGGCACCGAGAAGGTCGCGGAGATTCGGATGGCGGAAGCAAGAAGTCGACCGCCCACCTCGCAGGTCTCCTCACCACCACCTAGCGGTGGCGGCGGAGGTGGAGACGGAGGCAATGGCCGGAGATCTCGCTCTCGCTCAAAGTCCCCCCGCCACGGCTCACGCGACGCACGGGACCGCCTTAACGAGTACAGAACTGACTACATTGGTCCGAAGTGCTTTGGCAGAATGATTCGAGAGGAACCAAAGCCAAGGAGCTCCCTCAAGCTACCCGGAAATCTGAAGCATTATGATGGCACCGAAAGGCCGGATACCCGGATTGAGGACTACTACAATGCAAGAACCTTCGCCGGAGGAACCCCTAACATCGCCCGCCGCATGCTCCAGCTTGTACCTTGTAGGACCAGCCCGGATCCGGCTCAGCCGACCTCGAGAAGAACTCCATCTTTTGTCTGGTTCGACCCGAAGACCGCTTTTGAGAAACACTTCAGGGGCACCTACAAAAGACCCGCCACAAGCAAGCGACTTACAAGCTTGTATCCGTAAGAAGGGAGAAACCTCAAGAAACTTCCTCACACGATGGTTGGCATGCAGGAACGAGTGCGAAAACGTCGATCACACCACTGCCATGTACGCCTTTATTGGTGGATTGCAGAGAGGAGGATTGCTGAGGCATAAGCTTACATGTTTGGCTAACGCCAATAAACTGACCTTGGATGAGATGATCTCCATTGCCAGTGATCACACTGCCGCCGATGACGACGCGGGCGGTGATATCGCAGCTACAGCGAATCCCCCCGCACCAAGAAAAGAAGAACCGTGATAACGGTAACAACAGCGGCCACAAGCGCAAAAACCCCGATGACCGTAAGAGTGGCGGATCCGAGATGGTCGCCATGGCGTTCCAACGCGGAGGTTCGGGAGGCGGAAGAGGACGCGGCCGTGGAGGCGGAGCCGGCAGGGGTCGCAGCGATGGCACCGAGGTCACCGCCGGCGGATCCCGCGCCCCGCAAACCTACGAGGAGTACAGAGACATGCCCTGCCGGGCCCACTTGGATCCGGCTACAGGGAAGTCCACTCATACCAACCGCAACTGCAAGTGGGTCAACGACCTCAAGAACGACCCGGAGGCAGGATACAAGCGAGCCCGGAAGCACCGCCCACGCGGCAAAGGAGGCAAGGGCAAGAACAAGGACAAGGAGGAGGACAGTTCCGAGGCGATGGACGAGGATGATAACTCGCCGGATCCCAAAGCCGGAACCGCAGGAAAATCCAACCCCTTCGAGAAGAAGAGCGTGGGGGCTTACCACACCTTCCTCGGAACCCCCACAGTCCGCGCTGCAAAATCAGCTACCCGGTTCCTGAACGCCACGGTTCCGGCCGTGCCGCAAGTATGTCGGTGGTCGGAAGTTCCGTGCACATTTGACAGTGGCGGATCATCCCGCCTCCGTGCCAAAGGAATACTACGCCTTGGTTGTGAGTCCCCGCATAGACGGGTATGACTTCTCCAAGTGCCTCATGGATGGCGGAGCCGCCTTGAACATCATGTACCCGGAAACTCGGAGCGGATGAACCTCACCAAGGAACAGCTCAAACACAAGACAACCGAGTTTCACGGCGTGGTTCCGGTAAGAAGGCGAACTCCCTCGGCAGCATCACACTTCCCGTGGCCTTCGGCGATGTTCATAATTTCCGCGAAGAGAAGATCACGTTCGAAGTTGTGCCCTTCAAGAGCTCCTACCATGTCATCTTCGGCAGGCCCACCTACCACAAGTTCCACGCAAGGGCGTGCTATATCTACAACAAGCTCAAGATGCCGGGTCCCAACTGGTATGATCACCATAACCGGAGACTACAAAAAGGCTCATGAGTGCGAGTTGGGCGAAGCCGCCTTCGCGAGTCCGTCATATCCGGAGAAGAGCCGAAAGGCTACAGGGCCGCGGTGGATCCGACCGAGATGCGGACCACCAAGAAGCAGATCTCCGAGCGTAAAACCTCCTTCAAGCCCGCGATAGAAACCAAGAAGCATGACCTTATTCCGGGTGACTCCTCCAAGCAGGTTTCGCCGGAGCCAACATGGACCCCAAATAGGAAAGCGCGCTCGTCGAGTTCCTCCGCGCTAACATGGATATCTTCGCATGGCAACCTTCCGACATGTCCGGAGTACCTAGGGAACTCGCCGAGCACTACCTCAACATAAATCCGGGGCTAAACCAAGGAAGCAAGCTATGCGACGCTTTGGAGATAAGAAGCGCCGCGCCATAGGAATGGAACTAGCAAAGTTACTAGAAGCAGGTTTTGTAATAGAAGTTATCCACACCGATTGGGTCGCGAATCCCGTCCTTGTACCCAAAAAGAACACCGAAATACTAAGAATGTGCATCGATTACTCGGCTTGAACAAACATTGCCCGAAGGATCCGTTCCCCTTGCCGCGCATTGACCAAGTCATTGATTCGACGGCAGGGCGGAACTTCGTGTTTTCTTGATGCGTATTCCGGTATCATCGGATCCGGATGAAGGAATCCGACCAAAAGGCGACTTCATTCATAACCCCGTTTGGTACTTATCGCTATGTTACTATGCCCTTTGGTTTGAAAAATGCAGGTGCTACTTACCAACGTACGATGCAGCGGTGCTCGAAGGACCAAATTGGCCGGAACGTGCACGCTTACGTCGACGACATCGCGGTCATGACCCGGAAAGGATCCGACTTGATCAGCGACCTCACGTAAACCTTCAACAACCTCCGCAGGTACAAGATGATGTTGAATCCGCCGAAGTGCGTTTTTGGCGTGCCGACCGGAAAACTCCTTGGCTTCATAGTCTCTCACGGAGGCATTGAGGTGAACCCGGAAAAGATCAAGGCAATCCCGTGTATCAAACGGCCAACTTGTCTCAAAGATGTGCAACGACTAACCGGTTGCGTTGCAAGCAATCAGCAGGTTTGTTAGCCGTCTTGGCGAGAAGGCGCTACCTCCGTACAAGCCGCCGAAGAAAACAGCACAAATTTGTCCGGGACGACGCAGCCGACGCAGCCTCTCCGTGGGTTGAAGGAAATACTAACCTCCCCACCTATCTTGGCAGCCCCGAGAGAGTCGAGCCAATGCTCCTTTATCCGGCGGCTACCAACAAGGTCGTCGCCTCGTCATCGTGGTGGAGCGAAAGGAAGAAGGTCATGAATATGACGTACAGAGACCCGTCTACTACATTAGCGAGGTGCCGACGGAATCAAAGCAAAGATACCCTCACTTTCGAAGCTAGCTTATGGAGTTTTCCTAGGCAGCCGGAAGTTGAGACACTACTTCCAAGAGCACCCAAGAACAGCTCGTGAGCAAAGCTCCGCCGTCAACAATTCTCAACAACGCCGACGCAACAGACGAACAGCTAAGTGGGGCATCGAATTATCCGCCTTCGACATCGCCTACAAGCCAAGGACCGCGGTCAAATCCCAAGTCCCGGCAGATTTCGTTGCAGATTGGACGAAGCTCCGGATGCAAGTCCGGAGCCGGAACCGTAAACATGGGTCATGCACTTCGACGGATCCAAGCAGCATCAAGGCTCGTGGAGCCGGAGTCACCCCGAAGTCCCCCACCGGAGAAGAACCGCAAGACGTCCCGCGATCCACTTCGAAGCTACAAATAACATGGCGGAATACGAGGCTCTACCGCACGGACCGCGCATCGCTAAGGAAATAGGGATCAAGCACATCATTTGCCGCGGAGATTCCGACCCGGTGGCACAAGCAAGTAGCCGGAACCCGGAACGCCGTAAATTCCGTCATGGCGGCCTACAGAGACGAAGTTGACGAGCTCGCCAAGTGCTTCCTCGGATACGAAGTCAAGTACGTCGAAGAGACGACAATACAGCGGCAGATATGCTATCCAAGCTCGGATCCGGCAGAAGACCAATTCCGCCCGGAATTTTCCTAGAGCATCTCCGGATACCCTCCGTGAAGGGCGCTAACCCGAAAACCCGATGTGGCAAGTGTCTCCGGCTAAAGAGGTATTAGCTACCATTCCGGCTTGGACACAGCCTTTCCCGGACTACCTCATCGATCGAAGTTGCCGGAGGACGAGGTCCTCGCGCGCTGCATCATCGACGAGCACGATCCTACACAATTGTCGATGGACAGCTCTACAAACGAAGCGCAACAGGGGTGTTTCTCAAATGCGTCTCCAATCAAGATGGCATTGAAATCCTCGTAGAGATCCACGCAGGGACTGCGGGCACCATGCCGCTCCCGAGTCACTCGTTGCAAAAGCTTTTCGGCTAGGCTTTTATTGGCTCACAGCCTAAAGAAGATGCCGATAAGATAGTCAAGACCCGCCGAGGTTGTCAGCACTACGCTACTCAACCAAACGCTCCAGCCCAAGAGCTGAAGACCATACCTATCACCCGGCCATTTGCGGTCCGGGGGCTCGATATGGTTGGTAAGTTAAAAAGATCATCTCCCGGTGGTTGTGAATACCTCCCGGTCGCCGTTGACAAGTTCAGCAAGTGGATCGAGGCCAAGCCGGTGAGAAAAGCCGACGGTGCTACGGCACTAAAATTTGTCATCAGCCCTCGTAATGAGATTCGGCATCCCACACAACGATAATCACAGATAATGGCACAAACTTCGCTCAGGGAGAATTGAAGGATTACTGTGAAACTATGGGGATTCGATTGGACCTTGCATCTGTGGCTCACCCACAATCCAATGGTCAAGTCGAAAGAGCTAACGGTCTAATATTATCAGGAATCAAGCCACGTCTCGAAGAACCGCTGCGACGAGCAGCCGGAGCTTGGGCCGATGAACTGGACGCTGTTTTGTGGAGTTTGCGAACTACCCCTAACGAGTCAACGTGGTTTACCCCTTCTTTCCGGTATACGGATCCGAAGCCGTGATTCCCTCCGACATCATCCATGATTCACCGCGAGTTTCCGCCTATAATGATGATACAACCGACGAGGCTAGACAGCTATCTCGTGGACCCGATCGAAGAAGCTCTGAACCTAGCCGATCAGCGCTCCGCCATCTACCAGCAGAGGCTCCGACGCTATCACAGTCGTCGAGTCCGGAAACGCTCCTTCATGGCCGGAGACTTGGTCCTCCGCCTTCGACAGGTGAAAGACCATAAGCTGCAATCTCCATGGGAAGGACCCTTCGTCATCAGCAAAGTGCTTCATAACGGATCGTACTACCTTGTTGATTTCCGCGAGCTAAGGGATAGACCTGCTAACTGGCGCCGGAAACGCAAGCGTGAGGATCCGGATGACATCTACGATGAAACAGATCGCCCTTGGAATATAGCACAGCTTACGTCCTTTCTACACTTAGCATATTTTTTCGAGTTACAAACTCGTAATAATTATACATGATCAATGAAATAAAGCTTATGGTTCACTCTTTGAGTCTTTTACCTCCTTTACTTGTTCATTTTAGATCGTGTATGTTTTTTCCGACTAAAACCGCAGAGCTGGACATTTCCGCCTAGGCGTGTATGAAAGTTGTGATTTTCAAAATCGTCCTTTAGGACGTAAGCTTAAGTTTTCCGATTAAGTTGTTATCTGTTGCGAACTCGTGGATTCCTAGTAGCGATTTCCGGCACCTACGCCTGGGGGCTTGTTTCCGCGGTTATGGACGGATTGCCATTGGGCTTCGTCGCCGCTGGCGAGCGTTTCCGGCTAAGGTTTTCCGGCTCGCGGAAGGTCAAGCGGGCAAGCCGGAAAATAACGAAGTCAGCACTTGCTTTCCGACATAAAACGAAACATGCGCATAATATTAAACGGATAGCAGGATAAGTGTTTCCGCCCCACGCATAATTGTTTCGTTCCTAGCTACTTAAGAATTTAAAGTCTTATTACAAACCCTCGCCGGGGTCAAAATGATGCATTGTTTTTTCCCGCAGAATAAAAGTTCTCATTCCCCCTTAGCCGGAGAAGTCTTGCCTTCCGGATCCTCGTTCCTTGGCGCCTTCGGCCGGAGAAGACACGTCTTCATCACTTTCTTCGCAGGCAGCAGTGCCGGTCTTGGGTTCCTCTTGGGGAGTATTCTTCGAGCTGGTCCAGTAAACCGGGTTCCGGATTCCGCAGTCGCGCCTTGGCAGCCGAGTTCCTTCCGAAGTTCTCGCTTCTAAGGACTCGTCGGCAGGAAGGACGACCTTGTCGTAGAATTCCTCATGCCGGATCCTACGCGCGATACGGGTGTCGTAGCCGCTCACCGCATCCAGGAGAGCGTTAACATCCGCATCCGCAGGAACGCCCGTGGTTACCCGATCAAGATCAAGATCCGCATGATGCGCTAGGCACATGGTCAAGGCCATCGAAGCCGCGCCGGGCCGACGACGCTTGCGCATCCGTTACCAGCTCCGGCGAACATCCATCTTTCCAATAAGTTTCCGGACGTCGCAAGTACGACTCCTCTTGATGGATAAGTTATAGCATATCTTGCGGGAGGCGGAGATGAGATCTTTGCGCTCATCGCCCGCAAGTTGAAGAAGGTCATCTCGCGGGAACAAATTCCGGCGCTCTTCGGAATACCCAAGCGGTTCCGCACACAACAAGTGAGGACATAAGCATAAAGTAAAGTGTCGGAACAAATATCCGGGCAAGGTTCAAGTATCGGTACCCAAGATGTTCTCATTGAGCAAATCCCATGCTCGTTCTCGCGGTCTCCATATACTTCCGGAGTCCATTGAGCTCTTTTAGCTGAGATTTGATAGTTTCACCGTCAACGTTTAGCTTCAATTTCAGCTCCGCTTTCTCCTTCGCATGCTCGGAGTTTTTCTCCGCCACCGCTTTTCGGCTTGCTCTTTCTTAAGTTCCGCCTCCTTTAGCTTCGTCTCCAAATCTTGGTACGAGGAGCGCAGGTTCTCAAGTTCGGTCGAGGCCGTAGCAAGGGAAGAGGATGCGCCTATAATAATATAAGTTAACAAGTAAGTTCAAAGTCGGAAATTGGTTAATGACGAAGAAGGCGGAAACCAACCTTGGGCGTCCGCCGCTTGTTTATCCAAATCTGCATTTTCATCCTTCGTGGTCCGGATACTTTCCGCCTGACTCATAGTAACGCGGCGCTGCAAGGCAATGTTCTTATGCAGCTCATAGTGCAGCGCCCGCCGTTCCCGAAAAAGTTAAACAAAGGCAGGAGTAAAAATTCCGCCAATAAAAGTGGTTTCTCTTAAAGCATCAATGCCGGAACCTTTCCGCCATGATGCTTGGGGGCTACCGGTTCATTCTAAAAAACTTTCCCGAAGTAATCTTTCTCTAAGCATCTAAGCGCTAACTATTTTTTCAGCTTCCGCTTACATGCTTGGGGGCTACCGGGGAGTACCTTTTGCTTGCAGATGAGTTGGTCGCAGAACCGGCCAACATTTTTCTTGAAGTCCCGGATTTCCGACGTCCCGGAATCAGCTTCCCCGTGCATTGTTCAGCATGGCGTTGAGCAGGTCTTGTTCAAGCTCCCATTTCTCCGCCTCGGACAGCTTGTTGAAGAACTTGGTAGCATACGCTTTGGGGGTGGAAGTGATGTCACTCGGATCTCCGAAGTTCTTCGGAAAACGACGATGTCGCCGCCGCCATCTCCGGCCTTCTCGTAAGAAGTGACTTCAGCCCCTCCTTGGCCTTGTTCTCCCGCATTTTCTTGGGCAGGCCTTTGGCCTTGGGATCTTCTCCACTTACCTTGTCGCCGCCGACCGGAATAATTTCCGGTGGAGTGTTGGTGGCGGGAGGGGGAGACGGGTCAGCCCGAGGAGGAGATGGCCGAGGAGTGGGGTGAGAAGCACTTGGCGGAGCCGGAGTAGCTGGACCGACCGCCGGAGATTTCTTCATGTATTTGGTAATGGGCTCCTCGGCTGGCGGTCCGCGTGGCGGCGGGTTTCGGGTTCCCGCAAACAAGTGAAAGGGTTTAGACAAGAGATAATTTCGTCAAGTTAAAATCGCGTCATGACTCGGAAACTTACGGGGCGCCGGGGATGATGGGGCGCGTGCCTTGGCCGGCCGTCGAAAGCATCCTTATGCGTGCACGCTCCGCTTTTCTTGAGTCTAGCGGAGGTGGTTTTACCGTCTTCGGCTTCTTGGCGGAGGCCTCGCCGCTAGCTCCGGCTTCACAGCCGGAAGCCTTGGCGCGGGGACGCTTTGTAGGTCGAGGGGCCGCCTTGCGGGGCGCTTGTTCCTCTTCCTCCTCGTCGTCGTCCGGAACCTCCTCCGCCGTGTCTTCGGTGACGGGGACGCGGAGAATGGCGCGAAAGTCTTCCTCCGCCAAAGCATTGAGCTGGAAGGAGGATGGATAAAAGCTAAGTTAAAACATCTAAATACTTATGAAGTTTGAAGCACTAAAAGGAACAGAGCTTACCGGAGGACACTGATCGTTTGTAAAAATGTCTTTGGTCAATTCCGGGACCTGTTGGCCCCTCGGAATCTTCACCGCGTCTTGATCCTTCTCTTCGCAGAATCGGCCGAAGGTCGTGGCGGGTTACTCGGAGAAGATCATCCGCCCCGTATAGGCGCACATCGTGCGCGCGTTATAGCGCAGAGGCTGGATTCTCCGAGAAAACCAGCTGAGTGTGAGCTGGGCTCCGGTTAGTCCGTCGTGGACTAGCCAAGAGATTCTCCGCGCAGCCTTCTC
The DNA here is from genome assembly GCF_022539505.1 of Lolium rigidum. NCBI lineage: Eukaryota > Viridiplantae > Streptophyta > Magnoliopsida > Poales > Poaceae > Lolium > Lolium rigidum. Next base: position 262,647,848 of record NC_061509.1, read on the forward strand.
CAGAATTGGGGTCTGGGCGAGCGAAGGAACGAAGCTCCAGCTCGCAAGCTCTTCCGGAGGCTCGTTGACGAACTGGGGGAGGCCTTCATGGACCTTCGGAACTGAAGCATTCTTCTCATAAAACCATCCGGCGTTCCAGTACCGGACGGATTCGTGTGAGTCATGGGGAGGGTACATGCGACTAGGGCGGAGCATAAACGTCATGCTTCCGCAGTTCACCATAGCTTTCTCCTTGGTTTCTTTCTTCACCCGGAAAAGAACCGCCACAACTTGACGTCCGGCCGGATCCCAAGATGTCCTTCGCGAGAGTCACGAAGTTGGACAAAAGAAGATAAGAGTTCGGGCAAATGTTGTGTGGCCGGAGCCCGTAAGTGCCGAGGATGGAGAGGAAAAATTCCGAACAGGGAGTGAAAGTCCGCGTTCCACCCAAGCCTTAGTCATAACAACTTCTCCGGCTTCCGGCTTGGGGACGACGGAATCACGCGTGAAACTCCAATGAGAGGAGATCATTCCTTCGTTCCGGAGCTCTCTAAGCTCCACGTCGGTGGTCTCGCAAGGCCACCATTGACCACGTTCTCCTTCGCGGATCCGGGCCTTGGACGCCTTCTTGTTTTCCACCTCCTGCACTTTGGCTGCTATCCGAGCTTGCCCTTCGAGTTCTTCTCGGAGCTCTTGGAGGGTAGGAATCCGGCTTGGAGTGGTGCTGGAAGATGCGGAAAAAGGTTGAGCTAGTCTGATGTCGGAAACATATGGTGGTAGGAATGATATAGGATCCGGGCATATGGGTTCTATCTCGATTGGGATCCGGCTACTCGAAGAGCTACCAAGTGCAAAGTGAAGATTCGAGTGGCATGCTTCCGGCTGCACCCATACAAAATATTTAAGTACCCGGATCACTAAGCCTAACCTCTACACTAGGTTGTCTTCTACAAGGCCGGCAAACTTACCGCTAATGGCGCGGTGGCTCGACGGAGCTCCGGCGGAAGAGAGGTCGCCGAACTTGGAGGAAATCAACCCGCGTGACCACGAATCGGCGGCGGAGCGAGTTTCTCGTTCAACCGTGAGGATCTTGGTGCAAGGGGAGCCTTGGTTCGGCGGCGCGCGAAGTTCGCTGTGGCGAAGGTCGCCGGAGTTGAGATCTGGCGAGCGGCGCTGGCGCGAGGAGGAAGATGATGTGGTGAGAAGGGGTGAAAGAATGAATTTTTACCGGGCCGCGGGGTATTTATAGGCCGCGCTCGGAGATTCGGGATCCGGATCCGACGGTGGAAACTGAACGGTCACACCGTTGGATGGTTGACACGTGTTTAGGTCAAATGCGGTAAAACGACGTGGAGGTGATTTGACCGCGCGCTCCCGAAAATTCCGGCCGAAGATTTGCATCCGCGAAGATTTAGCGCGGGAAATGAGGAAGTTGTGCGCGGGAAATAAGGAACTTCCGTTGTTGAGTGTGATCCGAAGATGAAGGATTTCCGAAGCCGTTTGAGTCTTTAAGATTCCGGTAATTTTGTGAAGATAAGTTGTCTCTCATTCGAACGGGCAAGTAACCCGGAAATGTTCTTTGGAACGTCGATGGATGAAGTCCCGCGGGATGGGAGCATTTTCCGGCTATAAGTTGGGAAAAAGAAGAAAATGCAAAGTTGGAGCTCTTCAAGTTTCTCCGCGTTACCAACGTTTGCCGGAGATCGTGTTGGACCAAGCAAGGCGGAAACCGCAGGCGAAACTCGGAGAACTCGGGGGCTACCGTTGTGGGTATACTTCATAGGTGTACCATCGACAAGTGCCTAGATCCGGCAAGCCCGGGTGGCCCACGGACGGTGATGAGGCATGTGGCCCATCGGGCGGCCCAGCTTGTCGTTGATCATGAAGGAAGAAGTCCAGCCCAGGATCAGCAGGCCGGATCCGTACCGACATAGAAGTAACCCGGATCCATGGAGGCCCATGAGGGACCCGGATCCAATACGACGTATATGGAAGGCGGATCCGTGACGTGCACGGCAAGATATTGTACCGTAGTTAGGCTATCTGTAATCCGGCTAGGACTCTCCATGTAAACCCTAGATCCGTGCGCCTTTATAAGCCGGATCCCGGGAGCCTTAGAGGCACAACCACAACTCATTGTAACAACGCGAAAGCGCCCGGATAATTCCAGACAAGCAGCAGTAGGCCCTGTCATCGTGCAGGTGTTCCGAAGCTGGGTAACTCGCGTACCACCGTCCCGTGTGCACTCCGCCCTATGGCCCCTACTTCTTCTCCCCCTCGTGAGGATCCCTCCTCCGAGGTACTGTCGATTAGGCAACGACACTAACACCGGCTCCCAAGTCACATAGAGCAGTTTTAACATAATTATTCTTGATAGAACAAGGAATAGTAGGTATACCTGGGTCGCCCAACTTCTTTGGAACTTTGCCATTGAAAGAGTAATTAGCAAGCATAGTGGAAATTTCCTCATTGGGGATTTTCCTTTTGTTAGTAACAATATCTTTCATATACTTTGAATAAGGAGGCAATTTAATAGCATCGAGTCAAAGGGATTTGCAAGAATAAAGGTTTCATCCAATCACAAAATTTATTATAGTGTTCTTCTTCCTTTGATTTTAGTTTCTTAGCAGGAAAAGGCATTTGCTTTTGCACCCAAGGTTCCCTTTCATTACCATGTTTCTTAGCAATAAAATCTTCTTTAGTATACTTTTTATTTTTATCTTGCTTTTCGGGTTCATCTTCAACTTCTTCTTTATCGAAACATCATTCTTATCATTACCATTATTATTATCATGTTCATTACCACTTTCGGTTTCAGCATCGGAAATAGAAATACTATTAGGATCATTAACGGGTTCGGAGGATTCTACAACATTTTTATGTTTCTTCTTCTTTTTCTTAGAAGGAGCACTAGGTTCAATGCGTTGAGAATCTTGTTCAATTCTTTTGGGATGCCCTTCAGGATATAGAGGATCCTGGGTAGAGACACCACCTCTAGTTGTTACTTCATAAGCATGTTTCTCTTTAGAATTATTTTTTAATAAGTCATTTTGCACTTTAGTAAGCTAATCAATTTGAGTTTGAACCATTTGAAAATGTTTAACAAGCATCTTAACATCATTGGAGGTTCTCTCCACAATATCATGCAAATTGCTAATAGCTTGAGAATTTTCCATTAGATGATTCTCTACTCTCATATTAAAATTTTCTTGCTTAACAATATAATTATCAAACTCATCTAAGCATTGCGCAGGAAGTTTTGAATACGGAATATCTTCCCTAGTAAAGCGGCTGAAGGGAGTTTACCTCAATCATGGATGAAGGGGGAATTATCTCACATATATCTTCTATGGGAGGTAGATTCTTCACATCTTCGATTTAATACCTTTGTCCTTGAGAGACTTCTTGGCTTCCCTCATATCTTCATCATTCAATTTAATTAAACCCCTCTTCTTCAATATTGGCGTTGGAATTGGTTCAGGCGTAGTCCAATCATCATGATTCCGGCCTATTTTAGCCAATAATTCTTCAGCTTCGTCCGGAGTTCTTTTCCTGAAAACACAACCAGCACAACTATCCAAATATGTCCTAGACTCAATGGTTAGTCCACTATAAAATATATCAAGTAGACCATTCTTTTCTAAATCATGTCCAGGTCGAGCTCCGATAAGAGAACAAAATCTTGCCCAAGCCTCAGGGAATTTCTCTTCATCTCCACGGTCAAATCTATAAATTTTACGTAAAGCAACATGTTGAGCACTAGCAGGAAAGTATTTTCGAAAGAAAACATCACGCAAATCAGTTGGACTTTTAATAGAACCAGGAGGCAAATTATTATATCAAGTTTTAGCATCATCCTTTAATGAGAAAGGAAAAAATTTAGCGACAAAATAAGTACGCATCTTGACATCATCGAGAAAACAAGCTACTCATAGAAGAAAGTTCAATCATGTGTTCTACAGCACTTTCTTTTTCAGTACCACAAAAGGGTGCTTTCTCTACAATAGCTATATATATGAGATAGATCAAGAGAAAAATCATAATCTTTATCCTTAATGCATATAGGAGATGTGGCAAATTTAGGATCAGGAGATAACTTATGTCTAACAGTATATTGTGTGAGAAACTTTTTAATTTTGCTTGCATCAGCAGTAGCATTGCATCTATTAATAAAATCATCATTAAGCTCCACATAATCTTCATCAGGATCATCACTAGAATAATCAAGTTCGGGTGAATTAACGGGTGTAGTAGCATTAGGAGTTTCGGTATTTTCAATTTGTCTAGACCTAGCAATTGTAGCATCTAGAAAGGATCCCAATGAACCACTATCATCAAGCACATCGAAACATTATCAATATTATGAGAGTTTTCAGATTCAGCGAAGTACCGAGCAAGTGAAGCTTGTGGCGGTGAAACAAGTCGACTTATCACGAGATGGTGAATCAAGAGTAGCAGAGGTACTCGGAGTTGTACCTTTTCTTGTAGTGGATGGTAATATGGCGACTTTAGGATCGCGAGTTTTACCCATGATGGAGAATTTGCAGCGAACAATATCAATCCAAGTGAACTTCCAAATAAAGCTATGCTCCCCGGCAACGGCGCCAGAAAACAGTCTTGATAACCCACAAGTATAGGGGATCGCAGCAGTCTTCGCGAGTAGTAAAACCCAATTTATTGATTCGACACAAGGGGAGACAAAGAATACTTGAAAGCCTTAACAGCGGAGTTGTCAATTCAGCTGCACCTGGAAACAGACTTGCTCGCAAGAGTTTATCGATAGTAACAGTTTTATAGCGAGTAGCGGTAGTGAAATAACAACAACGAGTAACAGAGACAGCGATAGTGATTATAGTAAACGAGCAGGATTAAAATACTGTAGGCACGGGGACGGATAACGGGCGTTGCATGGATGAGAGAAACTCATGTAACAATCAAGCGGGGCATTTGCGAGATAATAATAAAACTGTGTCCAAGTACAAAGCAATCAATAGGCATGTGTTCCAATTATAGTCGTACGTGCTCGCAATGAGAAACTTGCACAACATCTTTTGTCCTACCAGCCGGTGGCAGCCGGGCCTCAAGGGAATCTATCGGATATTAAGGTACTCCTTTTAATAGAGTACCGGAGCAAAGCATTAACACTCCGTGAACACATGTGATCCTCACATCACTACCATCCCCTCCGGTTGTCCCGATTTGTCACTTCGGGGCCATTGGTTCCGGACGGCGACATGTGTATACAACTTGCGGGTAAGACCATAAACAATGAATATCATGATGAAATAATAACATGTTCAGATCTGAGATCATGGCACTCGGGCCCTAGTGACAAGCATTAAGCATAACAAGTTGCAACAATATCATCAAAGTACCAATTACGGACACTAGGCGCTATGCCCTAACAATCTTATACTATTACATGACCAATCTCATCCAATCCCTACCATCCCCTTCAGCCTACAGCGGGAGAATTACTCACACATGGATGGGGGAAACATGGCTGGTCGATGGAGAGGCGTCGGTGGTGATGGTGGCGATGATCTCCTCCAATTCCCCGTCCCGGCGGAGTGCCAGAACGGAGACTTCTGGCTCCCGAGACGGAGTTTCGCGATGTGGCGGCGTTCCGGAGGGTTTACGGCGACTTCGACTTCCTTTCGTGCGTTTTTAGGTCGAAGGCAATAAGTATTCAAAGGAGGGCGTCGGGGGCCAGCCGAGGTCACCACACACTAGGGCCGCGCGGGCCCTCTCTGGGCCGCGCCGGCCTAGTGTGTGGGGCCCTCGGGCCCCACCGGCTTGCCCTTCGGCTCAGTAAGTATTCTGGGAAAATAGGACCTTCCGCATAAATTCCGAGGTTTTTCCTGAAAGTTGAATTTCTGCACAAAAACGAGACACCAGAGCAATTCTGCTGAAAACAGCGTTAGTTCGTGTTAGTTGCATCCAAAATACGCAAATTAGAGGCAAAACAATAGCAAAAGTGTTCGGGAAAGGAGATACGTTTTGGACGTATCACGCCTCCTCTACCCAGGATACGGAAGAGATGAGACACATAATAGATCATCTCCTCCGACTCCTCCAAACATATCGGCTCTCCGCCTCTTCCCACGCTATAGAAGAGATAAGAGAAAGAACATAGCAGCTCCTCCGACCAATCCGCAGAAGGCCTCACTTTGCACCATTGTTGGAAAGATCTTGAGAACGATGAGAAATGGAAAAGCTGCCCCTCCAATTCCAAACAAGACAAAGCCTCAGTCGAGCTTGGATAGAGAGGTGTTACTGAAATTGAATAACAGATGTTTAGGGGGTGTCTCGAGTGACGTGGTTAAGTAGTGGTTAGTAGAGGTGTGTACGCCGCCCTTATAGCGAAGGTGGTCAATACCCTATCCTAGAGTTGACACATCAATGTTTTTAAGTAGGTTGGGTCGCCTTGTTAGAACACAGCTTAATTCCTACGTTAGGAGAGTGTCGAAGGTGTCAAGCATGGACCTCCGTGAGGAATCATAGACTTCATGAGAGAAAATTCAAGCTAACATAGGACATCGGTCCAAGTCGTCAAAGACTCCTTGGATCTAAAACTAGAGCGCCAACTTGGAGCTCTTGTCATCTCCTCTTTTTGTATTTGCATGTGAAGTGAATGAATCCTCTACCCTGTTGGGGGTTTATGTATGGAAGGGTCCTAAAAATGATCAAGGCTACCTTTTTCTAGTGGTAGGTAGGAGGGGTACAATGGTAAATTTTGGTCCACTCGACCATGAGGGATATGGATGGGAGAGGAGATGGGGCTTAGCTATTGACTAGTCTATCTAAGCTCCCACCTTTTTTGGTTTCTACCTTCATATATACCTTCATATTTGACTTTGTATTATTTTATCTCTTATCTTGATATTTGACCTTGTTGACCACGCTAAGAATCGGGGTCCTTGTTGACCAGTTATTGTCTTGACTTTGATAGGAAGTATTTACCTATTCCTACAACAATAGGGTTTTGTGGTTCACAACGATGATGATGGATGAGGTAGCCCCACTCATGTCTCCCTGATCAATATATATAGACTCGATGGGAGGAAGAAAGAAAGTAATAAGAGGGCGAACGGAGGAGACAAGAGAGACTACAAAGAGTCATTTGAAAAAAATGATGGAGGTGAGGAAGTACACTACTTTTGAAAGGAGGGAATTGAAGAAGAATGAATTGGAGGAGTGGAGGGAGGCTAAGGAGAGGAAGGTGGCAACAGAAGAGAGGAGGACGACGACTAAGGAGAGGGGGCAGTGTTAGATGAGAGGTTGGCTAAGATCAACAAGATGAAGGTAGCGATCTAACAAACGATCAAAATGATGGAGAATGAGTAGAGGGTCATGTTCATGTACTGTGGTGACCCCGCATACCACTGCATGTTGTAGTATGCTAGTCGTTGATATAACATGTGCGAAGTACCATTGCGCAAATATTACATCCCTCGGAGTGATACAACAGAAACATAGCTGGTCTTTATTTCACTCACATATTTTACAAGCCATATATGTACATCATACTGGAGCTCCTCCTGGGTCCAAAGAGGATAACTCAATGGTTCTAAACGAACCCTACTTAACTTATACACTAATGGTCGTAGCAAGCTAAGTACCATTACTACTCGAGCAGCTAAATACTATAGAGTTCGGTGCTGCTCGACTACTGCTACTGGTGTTGCTTAAACAGTGTTCTCTTCTGGAACCTCCCCGGTTCCATAGACGATCAGGTAATCCACCCCCTCTACCCCTCCGGATAGATCTCGTTCTTCATTGCAGATCCCATATGTTCCTTCAAGTCTGTCATTGGCCTCCTCCAAGTAGCTCAGACAATCTAAGCAGGGGATTATAAGAGGGATGAGTACGAGCGTACTCAACAAGTTCATTATAGGAAATGGGTGTTTTATGCACTAGCTACGGCACTAGACCAGAAAGTCATAGGCCAATGCAAGTTTTTGTAAGCATTTCTTCAAAAGGTTGTTTCTATTCCGAAGAGCTATGTCCGTCAGCCTTCACCGGATGTCTAGAACTTCATGGAGTTCCTTTTAGGCCGCGTTCGCAGTTTCAAAACCCGGAACAGGGAGTGACAGGTCGCGATTCGATACACTCTGCAGAGGTGTGTTGCTTTCCCCATAAGAGATCTTAACCTTGGTGCCAACCGGGCAGCTTTCCCGTCCACAGTTTCTTGGTGTGAGGCCCGGTATAAGGTCCTAGCAATCATTGCATTTCTCTGTGACCCCGCACACCCACCCTTTGTTGCAGTTCCGTCCTCGCCGGTCAGCATATCCATTGGATATCATCCGACCTCGACTAATATCCCTGTCGGCCAGCATACCCCATTGGGTATCATCCGACCTCGATACCTTTGCCGGCCTTCTGCAACCCATCATATACCACATTACCGTGGGGAATTAGAAGGGATCCCTACCCACTGGTTGCTCCCTCGGGATACAACTGCTACGGTAAGAGCATCATTTGATGTGTGAAAGGAAGAAATACAACTGACTACTCTGTCCCACTCTAGATCTTATGGTTAACACGGGTCTTACGGCACAATAATCACTCGACGACATTTGTTGTTAATCCTAGATGGATATAAACCCATTGCAATGGAACCTCCACCATACTCATACCATGGTTCCATTGCCCACCACATAGTCATATTCATAGTTATGAAAATAGTATTTTTGCTTTTCATGCAAGAGTGATAATTATAGTACTTTGCAAGTAATTTGATAAAAATACTCAAAGTGACATGATCAAGCGATGGACTTTCCTGATGACTGCAAGGTAGTGAAGTTGGATTGTTTGGACTGACCCTGGTCCTCTGTTTCTTAAAGATAGCATCATTGTCCGATAAGGGCAATGGTTAAAGATCCAAATATGCATGCTTTAGATTTTTAGGGTTGTTTCCCCCTCCCCGTTAATATTTATTTACTCTCAGAGTTGACGAATAAGCACAATTTATAAATACTTCTTAACAGTTATTAAAATAATATTTTGTTATCTTTATTAAGGAGTTTATTCAAAGAAAATATTTATTTTCTTTGATTCGAATTTAGAATAAATTAGGGCTTATTATTCTCCTTTTAATTATTTTAGAAGCTTAGAATTTCTGTATCCAATTTTCTTGGCAATAATTCATCATACTTATTTTTTAATGTTTTGTCAATTTATGATGAAAGTACTTGTTTTGAATAGATCACAAAATTTTAAGTGGTCTACATATTTTAATTTATTTTTTTAGAGTTTTTCTAGAGTTTTTGGATTTATTTCCAAATTTGGAATAATTTCCATGGTCAAGTGACCATTTTGCCCCTCGGGCCCACTGGTCAGACCGACCAGGTGGTTTGGTTGGACCAGCCCATTGGGCTCGGCCCAACCTGGCCACTCACTCGCATCCACTCCTTCTCGTCCTAACCCTATCTCCTCCTTCTCTCCCGCGACGCTGTGTCGCTGGCTTCCCCAACCGTCTCCGGCGGTCCCTGGCGGCGTGGTTGGTCGCAACCGCTCCGCCTCTCAAGGCGCACCTTCTGGTCCGAGTTTATTTTTCTTCTAATAGCCATCGAGCTTGAAATACTTATATGTTGCTATCACTTGTGTTACATATATCATGTGCCTATGTTGCTTAGCTTTAAATGTTGTTGCACTTAGTTGAGCCTAGGATATTCAGGTCTTGTGCTTGTACAATAAACATTAGTTTAGTTTTGCATTTTTTTCACGGTTTTTTTGTTTGTTTCTATAATAACAATGGAAAACACACAATCCTTGAAACGAAAAATTGTGCTTTTCGTGCAACGCAGCCAAATGGTATGTATTGATTTTTGTATTTCCAGTTTATGTAGGATTCAAGTTCTACACTTGGTATGGGTGTTCGTATTTATCTGGATTATTTTAGGATTTAACGATCCTATTCTTTTAGTGGTAAGTGACATGTCCGTCAATAGCGGTTTGTGGTAACTTCGTTAATCTCAAGATTTGCCGCACCAGTTTCTTGAAGGTGCTCATAGGAATAGAATGTGCATGCGCTTCATATAAATGACTGTTGGTACGTATTTGTTTTTAATGTGTTTCTTAATTTCAGTAATTTACTGATCTTGATATAGCTATGTAGAGTTGGACATGTAGCTAGTCGGCACGATCGATGGCGACCAAAATCCGCCATTTCACCCTCTCGATGAAGCAACCAATGACACGCCCATCAAACCCGTCCCACTGCCGCGTGGAGCGCGTCGCGTCAGTCCCACGCACACGCACCGACCTCTCCGCCCCCTTCCCACGTCTACCTCCACACGATCGCATCACCATACATATATCCCCTTCTCCCGCGGCACGGGGACCGACCTGATTGATTCATCACTTTCCTCTCCTCAATTCCTTCCTTCCCCGATCAGCTCGCACCCCAATTCCCCTCGCCTCGCCCCGCCCCACTCACCCCAGCCAGCCATGGGCGGCGCCAACAGCCGCGAGGACCTCGACCTCACCTCCTCCTCCGGCGAGGAGGACGACGAGTACGAGGACGAGGAGTACGACCCGCGCTCCCCCGCCTCCGGGGCCAGGCTGCGGGCGGACGACCCGCTCCGGACCACCACCCCCGCCTCCATCGAGTTCCTCGACGCCAAGCTCAAGGCCCTCGATCTCAAGTACAAGAAGCCCGACAACGCCGCCAGGCTCTACCTCCACGTCGGCGGCGCCTCCGCCGACGCGCGCTGGGTGCCCGCCCTGCGCCGCGCCGTCTACGCCTTCGTCGACAAGTCCGACAGCGACCGGCCCAGGTGGGTCCTCGAGGTGGGCCCGGGCCGGCGCGTCTCGGCGCCCGTGGGGCCCGAGCTCCAGCTCAAGGCGCTCCCGGCGCAGCGCCGGGCCGACTTCGCCGCGTCGGGGTCCGTCTGGGCGCTGCGCCTCCCCGACGACGCCGCCTTCCGCCGCTTCCGGGACGAGTACGACCGCTGCCTCTTCGAGAACACCTACGGGGTCGACGCCACGGACGACGGCCGCAGGGAGGTCTTCGGCGCCGACTTCGCCGCCTGGGCGCGCCCCGCCGAGGCCGACGACGCCGTCTGGGCCGACGCCGAGGACGGCCTCACCCCTCCCCCTCCCCCCAACTCCGCCAGGGACCTGCTCGAGGAGTTCGAGGAGGAGGCCGGCGACGGCACCGGCATCCAGAGCCTCGCGCTCGGCGCGCTCGACAACAGCTTCCTCGTCGGCGCCGCGGGCATCCAGGTCGTCAAGAACTTCAGCCACGGCGTGCACGGGAAGGGCGTCTCCGTCAACATCTCCGGCCGCCGCGGTGCCACTACCACCACCTCCTACTCGACCCCCAAGAAGGCCCTCCTGATGCGCGGCGAGACCAACATGCTGCTCATGAGCCCCGGCGACGCCCGTTCCAGCGGCGTCCACCACGTCGACATCGAGACCGGCAAGGTGGTCACCGAGTGGCGCTTCGAGAAGGACGGCACCGACATCGCCATGCGCGACATCGCCAACGACAGCAAGAGCTCCCAGCTCGAGCCGTCCGGGTCGACCTTCCTGGGGCTGGACGACAACCGGCTCTGCAGGTGGGACATGCGGGACGCCAGGGGCAGGGTGCAGACCATCGGCAGCGCCTCGGAGTCGCCGGTGCTGCACTGGTCGCAGGGCCATCAGTTCTCGCGGGGCACCAACTTCAACTGCTTTGCGAGCACCGGGGATGGGTCGATCGTTGTTGGGTCCATCGATGGCAAGATCAGGCTCTACTCCAAGAGCTCCATGCGGATGGCCAAGACTGCGTTCCCGGGGCTTGGATCACCGATTACGCATGTGGATGTTACTTATGACGGGAAATGGATTTTGGGCACCACTGACACGTACTTGATTTTGATCTGCACCGTCTTCAAGGACAAGGATGGCAAAGACAAGACCGGCTTCAGTGGCCGTATGGGAAACAGGATCGCCGCGCCAAGGTTGCTCAAGCTCAGCCCACTGGATTCGATCTTGGCTGGGAATGACAACAAGTTCCATGGTGGGCAGTTCTCATGGGTAAGTGTCAAATTCTTGTTCAGTCACAGAACCTTCAGTACCCATATTCCTGTTTGCTATGCAGAATTCATGTTTTGAATGTGCAAAGATTAGCTATCATCTAGACTTTTATTTGGTCTTGTTATAGGGGAAAAATCAGTGAAGGTACTATGCAAGTAATTTGTTAGTGCAAGGTGTTTGCTATCCATGATGCTGCTTTCTTTTAGTAACTTACTTATAGCTTTAATTGGTTATGACTGCATTAATCTTGTAACTGGCTATCTAGGAAATCTGTAACTATTTAAGTACCAGTTTACAGGAAGATTCATGCACACTATCTATTTTAGGTAACAATAACTCTTATGATACTTATTAGCATATGGTGATTCGATGTAGTAGAGTGATCGTATCTAGGATAACTGACAATTTTTTATCCATCACAATTTACCCTACATTACTTTTGGTGCTGGGTCACGTAGCTGGTAAAATTCAAGTTAAATTTGTCCTTTGACAGTGCAGAAATACTGAATAAGAAAACTTGATGCCTGCCTTCACCTTGGAAAGTTACAATCGCGAATTCGTAGAACAGGAATGGACTAATGAGTAGAAATATTTTTTTGACAGTGGCTAATGAGTAGAACTAAGTACAGGTCATAGCAGAAATGCCTATTCAGAATAAAACCCAATCAAATCATTCGTGAAATCTCCTCTCTGTTTTTTCATGAAACTAATTTGTGATTTGATCGCCACTCTATATAGTACTACCTCTGTCCATAAATAGATGTCTTAGATTTATTAAATTTTGGATGTATATAGACACTATTTAGTGTATAGATTCATCCAAATTTAAGCAAATATAAGACATCTATTTATGGACGGAGGGAGTATGAAATTTGTCCGTACTTCTGACGTTTTCACGGATTATAAATATGTTTCTTCAATTGGAAACAGGGTCTATAATGTTCCGGAAATAACTATTTTTTGCAGTGTACGAATTGTTTTTTCCTGTGTGAAACCTGAATGCAGTAGTTTGTTTGTCATGTCCACTGTGTGCTTCAAAAGTTATATCCCTCAGCTCTTGTTTTTTATCTTCTGAAAATGTTCATTCGCATGCAAATGATTTCTTACATGTTCCTTAAATCTTTATATTGTCGGTAAGCATATCGCTGATGCTTGTTCCTCCATGTGCTGTCATATTTTACAGGTTACAGAGAACGGAAAGCAAGAAAAGCATTTGGTAGCGACAGTTGGCAAATTCAGTCTCATCTGGAACTTCCACACGGTGAAGGACAGCAACCATCACTGCTACCGCGACCAGGAGGGGCTCAAAAGCTGTTACTGTTACAAGGTCGTCCTCAAGGAGGAATCCATCGTCGACAGTCGCTTCATGCACGAAAATTTCGCAACAAGCGACTCCCCAGATGCTCCTCTGGTGGTCGCCACCCCGATGAAAGTCAGCTCCTTCAGCGTTGCAGGCAGGCGCTGACCCTAGTGGTCTTATCACTCTGTGTCGTAGTGTTAGAGGTTACACGTTTCTGTGCAGCTTTGATTGTTTTCTTCCGTTGGTTTGTTACTCGGTTCTTTGTGTAGAGTTCTGTACTTGCCTGTGTTGACAGGGGAAGACCATTGTTTCAGATAAGAACTTGTCTTCTTTTTGAGGGTCTAATGGTGTTTGTTGAAACTGTTGGGCTTGTGTGCGTAACCATTTGGCGAGAGACAGAATGTATGTTCGCCAGACAATATCTTTGTGTTGGAAGTTATATAAATTCAGTTGAATATTATTACCTCCTTCCCTTCTTGGTATTTCACTTCAGTATCTGCTGGATTCTCATTTTTGTTTCTGAGATGAAGGATGTTTTCTATCTAAGTTCAATGAATAGCAAAAGTTGACAAACAAAAATTGAGTGGCGATCACGTGACTATGAAGCCTGATTGTTTTCTTTACTGCTGATCGTTGTTTCTGCTGAAAATCATGGAACGCATAGAATTAATTCAAATCAAACTTACATAGATACGTGGCATACGATTATACATCTTGAAGTGTTCCGATTCACATATTTTGCCTGTGAAGCTCAGTGCTAAGATTTTTTTTTTCACATCAGTTGTAAGTAAATATTTAGTGGGCTTTATCTGTATGTTGTGTTGTGCCATACAGCCATATGCCGATGTGCGCCCTTTCGGATCTTTGCACTGGTCGGGAGCCTGGGAGCTCCTATAGGAACCCCGACCTGGACCACATCCGAGGGAGGCCCATTAAGCGGCACCATTTTTTTAACAGTTCTTGAAAGTTTATGTTAAATGTTCTTTTTTTGAAGAATTATATTTAGGATGTTGATAATTTTTTTCTCAAGTGTCAAAGTTGTTGACGAGTTCAAAATATTTTCAAATGAGATGATAAAAGTATTTGCACAATTCGAACAAATTGTTTCCCAAGTTACAAAAATCATAATATGGGATAATAAATTGTTTGGAGAATCCAAAATAATCATTTAAAAAATGCTCACTTATAGGATAATTAATTTTAAAAAATAAAAAGAATACACTTGAACAAAAAAAAGTAAATTTGGAAGAGAAAGAAGACACAAAAAAACAAAAAAAGTGAAGAAACAGAAAAACGAAAAAAAAAAGAAAAAAAAAAGAAAAAGACCCTCAGCTGGGTGGCTTGCTATATGCTACCCTAAGTAGGTAACATTGTTCACTCTCCCCTTGCATTTTTGGAAGTTCAATGGATTGAAGCAAGTGTGTAACCTCATTTGGGGCATTATACAGATCGTCCAGCCGTCCAATCCACATAAGCGCGATCCTCGGATCGTTCACAAATGTTGTATGACTTCTTTCGGGCCAGTATATTATTTTACATTTGCAACATCATACAAACCTTTCTTTTCGTGGTGTTTCAAAATCATGAAAAACTTTGCAAAAATTTGAAAATACTAGCCCATGAAAGTTTCCACGACTGCAACAAAATCTCCATTGCTTGCAGCAAATCGTTTGATAAAACCATCACATGTATGCAACATAGAGACAAACGCTTGCGACAAACACAAAAAACATTTACGTTTTGTAATAACACTCGAGGACATCGCAACATGTTGTTTGAGTATTTATAGCAAACATTATAACTTGTTGAATGGACATAGGCAACATCGAAAATACCAACCTTTGGTTTGGAGCACCATCTTCGTCATACTGGGCTCACAATCACAACCTCCACCCTATGTGTTCTTTCCTTCTCGATCTCTTCCCCTTATGTGTTCCTACCACGATCCTCGGCCTCGTCACCACAACCCTGCCTTCTTCATTGCCACATATGCCGCATGTGTCCTAGCGACGAATGGCCTCTATGTCATTGATTATGAAACAAAAAAGGACAAACAGAAAAAGGGTACTACCGCAATTAGGGCCTTTTGTTTGGGCTGGTTATGGCGGGTTGTACGGTTGTGCATAGAAAGCCGTTGTCAAGGGAAAACTGTTGTTTTGAGTTTTACTCTTGGGCTGTCTGGCTGTCTGGATGTAAACTGGGGATTTGTCTGAAGTACCCTCATAGCCTTGTGAATGTATATTTTTGCTGATTTACGTGTATTAAACAATATATCGATCACTATAGTTCAAATAATCACTATATAATACCATAAGTATGCACGGATATTCACATAAATTACTCATCAAATACATATCCATCATACATATCGGTTAATCTAAAATACATACGCATGAGATTATACTAGGAAGCACAACTAATACTAATTTGCTCTAACATTGAACAATGAGTTAGCAATTTCGTCACGTGTTCATCGTTCACGCGTGTTGTTCACCTAGAGCGTATCACCGGGCAAGGTTAGTGCTTGCCTTTCCACCTTAGGAATGTAATTCGCATCTGAATCACATCGATCAAATTTCTTTTTCACGTAAGTTGGAGTCTCTGATGAAATTGTGAAGAGCAACACAAGCTAGGAAAATTCTCTTATGTGTAACCAAGTCATAACAAGGAATACCCTTCAACACGCGCCACTTATTTTTCAAGATACTAAAATTACGCTCGATAGCGTTTCGAATCTGAGTGTGCGCATAGTTAAAAGTATCCTTCTCTCCGGCACCCACCTTACGATTTCCTAGTGTTGTTTTGATTGCAGCATCACCATCATCATCCAATGATATTGCACATTCTCTGTTATCTCATGCTTATTGTTCTCCTGGAATGGCCGCTGATTCTCCGGTGACATGAGCCTTCCTAAACATAAGATCTTGTTGTTCCAAGTTGGGTGGTGGCCCATTTATGAACTTTGCATGGCCGGGACGTATTGTAAAATAATAAAAATACAAAAATCAGTTCAAAGTTTGCATACAACACAATAGACAAAAAGACAAGACAAGTGATACGTATATACGAACTGCTAGGTGTATCTTCCACCATTCATCATCCGCATTTATAATCTTTGTTTCCGGATTCCAACCTAGTCCACTTGCATTTTGTAGCTCCAGCCAGCCCATGTAATCCTTCTTTAAAGCATCCCATTTATTCTTGAATTGCTTCTTAATTAAAGTTTTTCTTGTTTTCTCGGCAATTTTTTCATAAGATTTTTGTACCCCTTTCTACTCAAGCAATATCCATCCCTATTGTTTGCATTCACTTCATTCATGCATATTTCACAGAAAACTCTAGTGTGGTATGCATCCCAAACAGCCTTCTCCATTGCGAAGTAATAACAAGCTAAACAAAAACAAACACTACATAATTATTGTACGGAGCATTTCATTACCATGGTACACCACATTCACAAGCATCTACATATATACAGACATATAGCATAGCAACGAGTAGGTTAGTCCATTTCCATACATATGTGGCAGGGCTTATTTCATTAGGATCAACCTCATGTACTGCATCAAATTGTACTAGCAATGGAAGCTACCAACATCACAACAATGCACATCAATTATCACATCATCATCAGCCAAAAAAAAATACACGGTAGGAAACATGAGCTCATCTCACAGTAGGTCGTGGACGTCCGACTGCGTCCAACGAGGATGGTCGGCCGATGAGGATCTGCGATGGGGACCTACTCCGGCGGCAGACGAGGATGAGGAAAGGCTCCGGCGGATGGTCAGCGAGTCGATCTATGGGCAGGGGACGGAGAAGATGGACGGGAGAACGAGGTCGGTGTGTCGAGGAGGAAGCGCTGGAGGAGAGAGGCGGCGGGGGTGGGGGACAAGCTCCAGCCGGCGGCAGCGAAACCCTACCTTCGCTCGCGTTTCGCCTCTTCTCCGCTTGGGTGGGGGACACGGGGTGTTTTTCCTTTTTTTTCTCCTTTTCTATTTTCCTCGTTTTCTTTTTGTCGCTGCGAATCGGACATCTGTGCGGTCTGGGTCGGGCATCTATGGGGGTAGTTTTTAGTATTTCCATGCAACAAAAGGAGCAAACAAACACACCTCTTCGGTTGGACGAGAAAAACTCAGGAAGCACCCCAGATAGGTGCTTTTCTTCGTATGCGGGAGAAGGACCTACTTTTGGAAAAGCGCCACCCTCTTTGTTTCAATTCTCCTATTTTTTTTTGTGTGTGTGGAAAGCACCTAGAAGCATAGTTTAAAAAATCGGACCGGTGAGTGAACCGGTGAGGCTACTGGTTCACTGGTCAGACCATCGGTTCATGTGGTTCGATAGCGTCAAAAAACCATTTTTTTAATTAAAATTTAAGAAAATTTCAAAAAAGACCAAAAATAACATGTATGGAGTATATTCCATTATGTAATTAGAAAACATGGCGAGTTTAAGTGGTATCGGGTGTTATGTGGTGCTATTTCTCCCTAACTTGGTCTAGAGTTCAATTCCTCCTGTGATATTTGTTTTTACCTTTTTTTTGCTATTTCGACGGATACCTCATTAAAAATCGATGATACCGTGGGTTTAGGTTTTTCGGTTTTTAAAACTATGCCTAGAAGACCAAACAAAAGGACTTACATAGAAAGCAGATGCTACATGACTTTTGTGGGGCATGTTTCAAGAATCAAGACCACCACAGGATATACTCTAATAAGAAAGTATAGACATTTCTTATAAATGCAAGAAAATACATATATGAAATTGAAAACATTACACCGACGATCAGACTTGTTTGGATAATCGATCCGAGCTATCCGTCAGCTGCCCATCACCACTACTATTAAAAGAGACAGAAGGGGGCAGATCCATAAAATCTGGACCATCTAATCATCATCGAACGCTTCCAAGTTAAACAGTGTCCGACGGACAATCCACTCGCTAATCAAACGTACTGCTTCGCTACTCTTTTTTTTTTGAGATCGCCGTTTCGCTAATCACGTCTTCCCCCACCACCGCACTTCCCACGGGACGACCCCAACCGCCGCAGCCTGTCCCCAGCGTATTCGCTTGCCCTGCCTCCATCGCCACCGTTGCCGCCCCGCCTCCAACGCCGCCGTGGCCACCTTGCCACCACGTCACAGCCCAACAGGAGAACGCTGTAGTGTCGGGGAAGCCGCCGTCCTCGAAGACGCTGTGTTCCAGGACGCCGGCGACCTGCACGCTGCCCTGCCCGACGCTCCCTTTCACGGGTCCGCACTATCTCTCTCGCTCCATCACGGCGTGCTGCTCCTTATCTCCTACTTCTCGCTGGATCGATCCCTGAACAGTAGGCAGGTACAATTCGATCCGCACGTCACCTGTTCGACATAATTTGTGAAAGATATTTGATCATGACATCATGGCTTCTGTATTCTGATTTTTATTGTATGGATGCCTTGAGAGTTGATACATAGGAGAAATAGCTTGCTACCACCAACAAATTTCCGAGTGTCTTATTTGTGCATCATGAAAGGACTCATACTATTGTTAGATCGTTATTATTAGAGAAAAATCCACCCAGGGCTGTGTGAAAACTGAAGTAGTTCTTCCAAAGAATAGGAAACATCACTCTCTATTTATTTTGTATGAATCAGTTGTCTCTTTAGTTTTAGTACGGTGCAAATATATAATGCAGCAGATAGTCTTGGTCCACCATAGACCAAGCCTCTGTTCTATCTTCTTGATGTTTATTTGTTCCTTATGCACTAACAGATGGGCTACATTCAGATGCACTAACAGATTTTGCTAAATATACCAAAACAAATGATCTTGTATTCTTACTATTTCTACCAGTCAAGATTATTTGAAGTCATTTACCACTCTTTCTAAATGTGTTGGTTCGTTCTAGAATAATATGCTACTTGAATCAATTGACAGAAAAAATTGAAATGTGGTTGGGAGCTTGCTGATGCTAGATATCAACTTACAGACAATTCATGTCCTTGTGCAAACAAGATTTTATTTTCATTGCTCAGGTTGATCAGTTTGGTGGTTAAAGATTATGTGGTGCTAATGCTTCCAGATTACTTCCTGTTCACTCCCAATTCCCAGAGGTAAGGAGTCATTTTTATTTCTAAAGGGTTTAGCAAGCACTACTGTGTTTCACTAGAACGGAAAATAAACCTACTTGCATGGATAGTCTAAGTTGTAACTACTTACACATCTGCATGTATACATGCATAAATGACCTATTAGGTCTTTCCTTTAAAATCTGAATTGTTATCTATATTCGAACAAACTAACTTGATATACGGCATTGATTTTCGTTCCTGTTGTACAATCAATTTGTCGACTGAAGGGTCAAACGTTTCATGTTCTTTATTGTAGACTTTCGCTACTTGGAAGTTTGGATAAAGAGACAATGGAGTGTCCAATTTTTGGAAGAAGATAGTGTCAAATATTATAAGTATGTATTCGTACAGGAGATGCAGAATGTATTTGGTCTTGGTCCTTGTAGATTTCAGTACGGATAACCAGCTCATAGATTTGGAATGGCGACTTCACATACTTTCTTAAATTACATAGGTCTGTTACCTGTTCTTAAACGTCTTGGTTAGAGAATCTCATCCGCAATAGCTCCTGATTCGTTGATTGCTTTTCTTGACCCAAGGCTGCATCCCTAATGTCTATGATCCATGTCACAGGGCTCCACATTCATTTGTTTGACGCATTTGAAGTAAGGGAATTCATGGTTGATGGAAATTTGTCCTCAATGGATTTTATTTTCTGACCTATTTTGGGGAGACGAAGGGCGGGCCTGGTGCAGCGGTAGAGCCTCACCGCCTGTGACCGAGAGGTCCCAGGTTCGAGTCGCGGTCTCCTCACATTGCACTTCGTGAGGGTAAGGCTTGCCACTAACACCTTCCCCAGACCCCGCACAGTGCGGGAGCTCTCAGCACTGGGTACGTCCTTTTTTTTTTTACCTATTTTGGGGAGACATGTACTGAACAGAGTAAACAAGAATTGGATTTTCTAACGCAAAATGTGAAATTTGGATTTTTCAGTGTCGTATCTGTCTACTTAGCTTCATCAGGGATTAAACATTAGGCTTCGGGTGGTTGATGAAACTGAAATATTATTTACCATGATGTAGAGAGCAAGGGACATCAGGAGGTACAAAATTGTCTGCTTCCTGCCATGCAAGGATTTCTCAATTGCCAAAATGAGTCAGTAAGTATATATTTTGACTTTGCTACAGCTGGGAAATTTGTCTAATTCCATATATGCGGTGATTAAATTTGAGAGTTGACACTGTAGGCAAGCGGCTCAGGTGAGTACAGATTGCACGATTTCTTTAGATACAATATACTGAACAAGCTGATGCAAGGAAAATGGCCATCATATTGATTTATTTATGTAGCCACACCATACTAATTTTTGCACCTGAATCTCAAGAAGTCCCCATGGCTGTAGACTGCTTAGCATTCGGATCAACACTGGAGTGTTCTTGATACAAATTAAAGTTGATCCTTAAGTGGTAACTTTAAGTATGACCTAACATTCCCTACACTTAAATTGTCCTTGTACGATTGTACCAATTGCAACATTTTCAGATTTTTAGCATGTGAACCTTGATTCTGCAAATAGACTCTGTTGGTTGTCAATCTAATTTTTACTGCAGACATTGTAATGTTGATTCCTGCCCATGTTTTCCAGGTTTGCACAATTCTATTGCGTGACTTATTTTGCTATGGATCTCTGGTGTCTCCATGTCTACATTTGTGCAATCAGTTTGGTCTCTGGTATTTGAAGTCCGTATATGTTGAATTACCTAAGTTGGTGTAAAAAGAAACTCCAATTTGACATTTCTGGTACGGATATATAATTAATAACACAATTTTTTAGTGCTTCAGAAAAAAGTTATGTTGTTTTATGACATGCAAAAGTTTGAAATTTAGCATTACTAATATCTTCGACTAATTAACATTAGCTGAGACGTGCATTGCACGTGCAAGCTTACTAGTGCTTCGGGAAAGAGCTGAGACGTGGCGCCGCCGACGCGTCCAGTACCTGCACACGTTCGGCTTCTCTTCATGGGCTAGTCACTAGTAGTCACCAGCTTCCGCCGACCAACCTGCTCATGCGAGCACACGTAGCACTAGCATCCTACCGTGGCACCTGATCAATCCCAACACCAATCCCTATCCTCTTGCATCGAACCGCTTATAAAATGGCCTTCCGCCATCACCTGCTTACACAAACACAACCAAGAGTTTCCTTTGTTAAGATCAGCTCATCGCCTGTGCAAAGATGGAGTACCAGGGACAGCAGGGTCAGGCGACCAACCGCGTCGACGAGTACGGCAACCCGGTCGCCGGACACGGTGGCGTCATTGGAGGGCACGGCGGAGGCGCCGGCGCCGGCGGGCATTTCCAGCCCATGAGGGACGAGCACAAGACCGGCGGGATCCTGCACCGCTCCGGCAGCTCCAGCTCCAGCTCGGTACGCGCGCGTATATATACTTCTACAAAATACACTAGTTGCATAGTCGCGTACTTGTATACATATGTACCCCGGTATCATTTTGTACTG
The DNA here is from genome assembly GCF_022539505.1 of Lolium rigidum. Taxonomy (NCBI): domain Eukaryota; kingdom Viridiplantae; phylum Streptophyta; class Magnoliopsida; order Poales; family Poaceae; genus Lolium; species Lolium rigidum. The sequence continues at coordinate 262,669,725 of NC_061509.1, forward strand.
ATGTGAAGTAACAACGCTGATAATTTGCTCTCTCGGTATGTAGTCTGAGGATGATGGCATGGGCGGGAGGAGGAAGAAGGGCATCAAAGAAAAGATCAAGGAGAAGCTGCCCGGTGGTGACCACCGTGACCAGCAGCAGACCACAGCGGCCGGTGGGACATACGGACAGCAAGGGCACACTGGGATGGCTGGCACCGGGGCCACGGGCGGCACCTACGGGCAGCAGGGACACACCGGAATGACAGGCACGGGAACGCACGGCACCGGCGAGAAGAAGGGCGTTATGGACAAGATCAAGGAGAAGCTGCCTGGCCAGCACTGATGAGCTAGCCTCGCGGCCGTTACTTCTCAGAGTTGAGGTGCTAGTCGGCCAACCTGTGTAGAACAAGACGAATAATAAGATGTAAGCGAAACAATAAAATTTCCACGGAAGCAGGTGAGCTAGTTCACTTGCTCGGGTGTGTGTGTGTGTGTGTGTGGAAAGCTAGTATCCAGGGTCCCGTTTACAACCTGTACGTACTACTTTGGTTGAACTCTGTATGTAATACTCTCTACTATGTGGTATTGGCTCTATGCATATGCTCTGTTGTTGAAGTTCTTATATTATATTGACGCAAAGAGCGATGACGCTAATGATACTCTGTCGTATATGGCAAGGTACACAATGAGATAACACATGAGACGCCAATGCTATCAATGGAGGGGATCAAAACGTTTCCTGGCTAGTTACCTGGATTCTTTGCTTCTTATTAAACAGTCTCCTACTGCTGATCCGATTAAAAGGAAAATCAGTACTGGTCTCACACACCCATGGGTTCAAAGACAGTGCCAAAATCTCTGATGGAAGACAGAAGAGTGTGATAAAATGGAAGCCACCATTCAAGAACATGACATGGTCAAGTTAAATACGATGGCTCATTTGTGAGTAACCTGGAAGCAGGGGCTGGCATGGTACTGAGGGATCACAAAGGTGTAGTGATCTGTGCTGCTACAAGGTACCTGAGGAATTGCATCGATGCCACTGAAGCCGAATTGACAGCCATTGAAGGACTGGCTTTGGCACTCAACTGGACGCCACTAAACTTCACAATTGAAACGGACTGTGCCGAAGCCATCCAATTGATCAAGGAAAGCACGCCCAACACTTAGAGTCTATGCCTCCAGAGTTCGAGTTATTCGAGAGTTATTGACGGAAAAAGAAATAACAGTGGTCAAGATAAATCGTGAAGCAAACTGTGCTAGTCACGAGTTGGCCAAATTTGGTAGAGTTCAGTGTAGAACTGAGACGTGGCTTAGGAATTTCCCACTTGAGATTTCCGCGGTGATAAACTCAGATTGTAACTCTATTACTATCTAATACTAGTTGAATGCCCGTGCGTTGCCACGGCTATCTAGTTTCTTCCCTTGCCGCGTGCATGAATAAGACGCAAGTGAAAAATTGTGTGCATAGAAAAAAAAATACAGGGTCATTTATAAATGTAGGAGATAATAGGACCTCGTACCCTTATAAATCAAGGGCACAACTATTTATCTACTACTAACTGGAATTTACACACTCATATGTCATAGATATACCCGTTTCTTCCCCGGCTACAATCAATCGGTCTCTTCATCTTCTCTCTCAGTCTTTCACATAGAAGAAGTGAATATGATATTGATAATATATTGCATTTGTAATGTCACAATCAATTACGTATGTTTTTGCACAAAAGAAAAATTCCATCTGTCCATCCCGCTCGCTCTTAATTCAACGAGCAAAAGTAATTAATACACAAAAAAACTATCATGTGTATCATGTCACAACCAAATTTATATTAATTCACATGAAAGAAAATGTCAATTTATCTATACGATGCAATGCCCAGCTTTGGTTAATAAAATTACATCAAACAATGTACATGGTTTAATTTTAATGTTGGACATGCTCTAAATATCTCAAACAATATATTTGATACACAACTTTTGAATATGGTGATCTAAAATTTGATATAACCATCTATTATTTGCCATTCATGATCGTATCGAACCGTATTTCACAACTGCAGAATTTCAGTTCTTTACAAGAAGTCCATCAGATGATACTCTAATCAAACTAAATTCATCATTAATTACACATAACATAATATATCCAGTAAAAGTGCATGTGGAAGGCACATCATGATTAATATGAACTGAGTGATGAATAAAAGTGTCAATAACTATTCATCATTTACTTAAATGGAGTATTTACGACAACTCATTTTCTCAGATATTTAGCATCTATGTTTGATAAGAAATGTAGTCAATCGCCCATCCTCAATGCTCTAATGGCGAATATACAATTCTTCGTTGGTTTGTCTAAGACCCCAAAAAATTTAACCTAACCTAGATGACTCGATTCTCCATGAACATTTCCTTGTACAAAAGCTGAAGATAATGGTGAGGTAGCCATGACGATATATAATTTAGAGGAAAAACTAATAATATTTTATATCGTGTGAAGATGTAATTTTTTATGTGATTGTTACCCTCATACTGAAGCTGAAGAAAATGGCATAGCGGTCATTATTCACACACATGCTTATTTTATATAACAGTACCTCTAATGATGTCTTCAGCAACTTAACTGATCTTAGTGAGAAATGATTACAAATGTATGGATAACCGAGTCTCTCCTTCTTTGGCCCAGCGGTATCCCAAGAAATGGAAGATTGATTGACCACAAGGGTTAACCAAACATATTGAAATTTCCAAACCTGGTATGCAAAATGAAATGAATTGAGTTGTATACATGTGTTACTATTCGATCAATAGTAGCCGAAGCTTATATAAACATCAATATTATGAACAAAATAAAGGTGGATTTTATTTATCCAGCAAGCGATGAGTTATATTTAAGAACCAAATGCAGAAAAAACTGCAAAGGAAATTATCAACCCTAGAACCCGAAAGGACTGGCGCATACTCCGCCATTATTCAACCTACAAATGCATAACAATGGCAGTTTAGAATACAGTGAGACGCTGCATAAAATCATTGACGTACACTATCTAAGTATCTATGCAGAATAGAGACATGCATATGCTTCCCGAATAGCATCCTCGCCACATAAGCTAAATCACATGCAACACAAACATTGTAATGAATAATTGTGTAATAAAATACCGATATGCATGAGATCAGCATGCATTCATTCAGGCGGTATAAATTCCAATATATAAACATTGCCAAGTACAAGGCTAGTGAAAAAGACATACCACAAGGAAATTTTACATCTGAAGTGGTAACAGTATTAGCATGAAGCTGCATCAGGAGATGTCATATCATCTCGAAGAGCACAAAAAAATGCAACCGGACCAAAGTATGAGTCTAACAACTAATTTGATTCATGTGCTTTCCCCACCTAGCTCTAAGTGCAACCAATGAATCGTTTCATCGAACATTTGGAGAACACACACAAATTTTATAAACATGGTTCGTTGGTATAGGCAACGATGGTGAGGACGGGAGAGCCATGCGACACGCAGGAGTGGGAGCCTCTCTTGAGGAGGAGGAACCAGGAACATCCGTGATCGCCTACCTCGGGGCGTTGGATGTGCGATATCACAGTGGCAGGGGCGGAGCGGTATGAGGTGCAACAGCGAGGGCAGGGCTGGGCAGGGTAGAGGATGCGGCGGTGGGGCATCAACGGTGATAGGACTGCTGCGGAGGCGATTGGATGTAGTTTGTTCGCTAGGGGAAATAAGCTCGGGTGTTTTAATAGCGAGATCGACGATAATAAGAGAAGGGAATTAAGTAAAAACAGAAGGGAATTAAGACCTTAATTTTGTTTCTATGCGAGATCAATGATTTACATGCGTCTTGATTTTCCTTGGTCCTTGCAACAATTATGCGGTCATTAATTTGTTCTTCCTGAAATTATAACTTCCGATAATAGAATGATAATATTGCCTGCCCCTTTTTTCTTGGGAGATGCATGCGTTAATTTGTTCTTCCTGGAAGTATTACTTCCGATAATAGAATGAAAATATTGCCTGCCCCTTTTTTCTTGGGAGATGCATGCGTTAATAACAAGGAAAGGGGATTAAGTCCTGATTTTTTACGTGTGCATTGACATGGAAAGGATTGCTGCGTAATAAGTTTGCTTCTATTTATTGTAAGCGGCGTGGATTTTTTTCTGAGGACGTGGGAATGACATCTGATGGATGATTTGAGAGTGATCAACGGTTAGGATTGCTCCAATGTTTGATGTCAAAGTGGACACCATCCCCAACTGCAATTTAATAGTAAAGAAAATTCTCTTGCCCGGGCATTTTTTTATATCTTACTTCTACCTAAGGGTTGTGCAGTATTGAGTTATAATGGCACATGAGACAACACGCTGTAATTGATTTTTTAAAAAAAGATGACACGCTGTATATTGTATATTGGTTAAAAATGAACATTTTTGTTTTTCCGTCGATGGAAGATTTTTGGGAAAAAAATGTGTACATCAATTATCTGATTGATATTCTGAATGTTAAGTTGAAAAGGTGTAACAAGTATTTTAAATGGCGGGGTCAATTTTAATTGGGAAGAGAAATACTCAGCTGAAGGAAGAACTTGCATCCTTGGAGGTAGTATGAGGAGGGGAATGATTTATCTCACTGAATGTTTACTAGGAAAACTCGTAACAATGGAGTTGCAAAAGTTATTCCGAGGAAGAATGGCAATGATTATAAAAATCCGATGAAAGATGATTTTTGGAAGGTGATCAATATACCCGCTAATTTCGTAGGGTGTGTAATGGTAAAAAAAGAAAAAAATATATTGTTGAAGGATAGAGAGGTAAGTATTGAAGGAACTCATAATCTCTTGGCACATGCAAGATCATTTATAAAATATATTTGGTTCAGACGGTGTTGGGGTATCTCTCCAGTCTTGGAGGGTAGGCGAAGGGTGCTGGAAGATGGTTTCTCCATCCAGATTGGGAGGACGTGCGGACGGTTCCAGGGGGTCGGCGCGATCTCCATCTGCAGGCGGCGACCGAATGGGTGGGGCTGCGAACTCTGTCCAGCGTTCTCCACTAGGAGCAGGGGGACGAGGGAGTGGCTCCGTCCGTGTGCCGTCGCGTTCGCCGGCCAAGAGCGGAGCGGAGGATCTGGCAGCTGGTTTGTCGGCAAAGATGGGAGATCTTCTGCTGACGGACAAGGAGGCTTCGGGTCTGATCATCAGGGAGACAGTGGCCTCCCAAGTGCCCAAACCGAGGTGGGCAATGGTGGGCAAGGTGTGCTCGCCGCGCAGGCTGGTGATGGGGGGTCTGCAGCGCGCAATGGAGAAGGCATGGGGCCTCCACCGTCCTGCACACTTCAAGGAGTTGGCGGACAACAGGTTTGTGGTTCGATTCACTTCGGAGGGAGATTGGCTGCATGTGAGGAAGAACGGCCCGTGGCAATTTGATCTGCATGCAGTCCTGTTGAAGGAGTTCGATGGCTCTATTCGGCCATCCGATATGGTTTTTGACTCGATGGATGTTTGGGCGAGGGTACTGGATTTACCGATGGATATGATGACTAGAGTGCATGGCGAGCTGATCGGTCGATGGATAGTGAAGTTTATATCACTAGAGGTGGATGAAGATGGTTTCGCATGGGGTAAAGATCTGGGTATTAGAGTCAGCATCCGTGTTGATCAGCCCTTGTTGCGTGGTGTCAATCTGCGGGTGAATGAAGAAGATGTGGAGGGCTCATGGTTTGATCTGAAGTATGAAAAGGTCCCACATTTTTGCTTTGACTGTGGATGCATTGTTCACTCTGATAACGTATGTGCTGGAGAGAAATCAGAGGTTCAACAGTGGGGTGAGTGGCTCCGGGCCTCACCGAAGAAGAATCAGAAGCCACCTCCTCCTGCTCGTCCTTCAGTGTCATCCAACAGTTTCATTGTGCGCTCATCGAGCTTGGACTCTCGTGGAAATTATCAAGCCTATCCTCGTGACAACCTGCCGCGCAGGGATTTATCGAGGGAATTTGAGTACTCCTCCTCGTCCCGCACTGGCGGGTACGAGCCTAGTAGAAGAGCTGATGAGGTAATGAGCCCCAACAATCGCCACTGGGCGCGGGGTGACACTCATAGGGATGGAAAAGCTCCTGCTGCCGATAATGTGGCGAATAAAGTGAAGAAAGGAGGAACTTTTTCGAGAAGGGAGAGAGCTGCACCCACAACTAATCCAAGTGCCGTGCCCTCTTTGGCACAGGGTAATGGTAATAGGAAAAGGGGAGCTAAGCAAGTGTGGGTGCCTGTCCCAGTATAGGTGGTGGGGGAGGATAATTCAGAGATACTGAAGAAGCAACGCACAAGTTCGGTCTTTGAGAGAATTGAAGAACCGGCTGGCTTAGAGGGGGAACAGAGGTCTGATTCAGTTTTTGATCGTCTTGAAGATCCAGCGGCGGACCCTGCGAGGCAGGGCCGCCGAGGCCAATGAATCTCTTAGCCCTTAACAGCCGGGGGTTGGGGTTGGACCCGGCTGTGGGCGAGCTGCGGGATCTGGTTAGATCCTTCAACCCGGTGGTGGTTTTTCTTTGCGAAACAAAACAGAAGAAGAGGTATATGGAGAAATTGCAATGGAGTATGGGGTTCAGGCCTGGAGTATGTGTGGAAGGAAAGGGTAAGGGGGGTGGCCTTGCGCTGTGGTGGCAGGACGGTGTTGAGGTTGAGGTGCGACCTTGGTGTCAGTACTACATCGATGCTAAGATTTCATGCGACAATACCTCCTGGCGATTCACTGGAATCTATGGAGAACCGCGCTCCGATCTTCGTTGTAAGACATGGGAAATTCTGCGATATCTAAGAAGCCAGGACAATTTACCTTGGCTGTGTGCGGGGGATTTTAATGAGGTTCTAACACATGACGAACAGCTAGGCGGCAATGAGAGGAGCGAGACCCGAATGATGAATTTTCAAGATTGTCTAGCGGACTGCCGCTTGGTGGATCTCGGATACAAGGGATATCCTTTCACATGGAGCAATAGAAGAACGGGGGAGGCTAATGTTCAAGCCAGGCTAGACCGCGCTATTGGCTCGGCTGAGTTTCTTCAGTTGTTTCCATGCACTAGTGTTCAACATATTCCTACTGAAGAAACTGATCATCTTGCATTGCTTATTCATGTGGCGGGAGAGCTAGACCGAAAAGGAATAAAACCAAGGGGCTTTCAGTTTGAGGAGATGTGGATGAAGCACGAGAAATATGATGACATGGTGAAGGCAGCGTGGCAAGAAAACCAGGGGGCCGGGCATGATCTTCCAGGTCTTTGGGAGCGACTCAGAGGTGTCTCAGCACATATGAGAAGGTGGAGCTATGAAGTGTTCGGTTCAGTCCGGCAGCAAATTAAGAATCTGAGAGCGTTGCTAGATGAGGCTAGAATGAGCTCCCTCCTCTCGTCTTCGGTGGAGGAAGTAAGGCAACTAGAAAAACAACTTCATGAGGTCTACGAAAGAGAGGAGATTATGTACAAACAAAGATCGAGGCAAGAGTGGCTGAAGGAAGGTGATCGTAATACACGTTATTTTCAAAACCGAGCGACTCATAGGAAGAGGAAGAATACAATCCGTTTCCTCCACCGGGAGGACGGTAGTAGATGCTCGACGGATGAGGAGATGCGTGCATGGGCAAAGGTTTTTTATGGCAACCTATTTACCTCAGAGGGGTCTGCAAATATGGAAACTATTTTGGACCGTATAAATGCTTTTGTCTCACAGGAGATGAATGAGATGCTCTTGAGTGAGGTCACATAAGGAAATCGAAGTGGCGTTGTTTCAAATGGGTCCAACAAAATCCCCTGGTCCTGATGGGCTCCCCGCTCTTTTCTATCAACGCCACTGGGCTTTGATAAAGTCGGATGTATGCAGGGCAGTGAAGGATTTTCTAGCGGGAAGGGACTGCCCGGCTGATTTCAATGATACAGTTCTGGTGATTATTCCAAAGGTGAATTCTCCAGAGAACCTTACTCAGTTTAGACCCATTAGCTTGTGTAATGTGTTGTACAAGCTGGCTTCAAAAGTGATTGCAAATCGCATGAAACAGATCTTACCCATTCTTATTTCCGAGGAGCAAAGTGCTTTTGTCCCAGGTAGATTAATCACAGATGATGTCTTTATAGCGTACGAGTGTACTCATGCTATCAGAACAAGGAAGAGGAAGAATCCGCTATGTGCTGTCAAGCTGGACATGATGAAGGCGTACGATAGAGTGGAGTGGATCTTTCTGGAACGAATGCTGATCAAGATGGGGTTTGCTCTCCCTTGGGTGAAGATGGTGATGAGATGTATCACTACGGTCAGATTTTTGGTTAAGCTCAATGGCGATGTGTCAGAGAGTTTTCTTCCTTCACGAGGCTTAAGGCAAGGGGATCCTATCTCCCCTTACCTCTTTCTTTTCTGTGTGGAAGGATTTTCGGCACTACTGAGGGAAGCGCAGGAAAATAATCTAATCAGAGGTATTCAGTTTGGCGCCCAGGGCCCTCACATTACACATTTGTTGTTTGCTGATGACAGCGTGGTATTTCTGGAAGCCAATGCGAGTAGCATGCAGACCCTGAAGAAAATCCTCCAAGATTATGAGGTGAGCTCGGGACAGAGGGTGAATTTAAATAAATCGGCTATCTTCTTTGCTCCTGGCTGTCCCGATGCGGTGAAGGCGGAGGTGAAAACTCATACTGGTATTTCATGTGAGGCGCTGTCCGAACGCTACCTAGGACTGCCTACGGTAGTGGGTCGGTCAAAGGATGGCTGTTTTAAATATGTTACGGATCGATCTTGGGCAAAGGTCAAAGGCTTGAAGGGACAAGGGATGTCAAAAGAAGCTAAAGGAGTTATTGTCAAATCTGTTCTTCAAGCAGTCCCTGCATACCCAATGAGTTGCTTCTGGTTCTCTAAAAAACAGTGCAAAAACCTTAGCTCGATGTCCTCAAAATTCTGGTGGGGAGATACCCAAGAGCAGCGTAAAGTTCACTGGGTGGCTTGGGATAAGATGTGCAAACGGAAGGACCAAGGAGGACTGGGTTTTAGGGACTATGAGTGCTTCAACCAGGTGTTTTTTGGCGAAACAAGGTTGGCGCCTTATGACAGACCCTGACTCTTTATGTGCGAAAGTGTTGAAAGCAAGATATTACAGAGAAGGCGAATTTCTATCAGCGCCATGTCCTAAGAGGGCCTCCTACTATTATTTGTTAGCGAATTATTGCTTGAAGGGGGAGGGGCATGGGATGAATCGAAGCTAAGGGAGTTCTTCTATGAGGCAGACGTCCAGGATGTCCTGAAAATACATGTTGGTAGGGCGGGTATGGAGGACTTTATAGCATGGAATCACACAAAATCTGGTATTTTCTCAGTAAATTCGGCGTACCACCTGGCGGTTCATCGAAAAAAGTCTAAGAAGGGAGGGCAGGAATCCTCTCGCTCATGTGACCAGCAGAACGGGTGGCTTGCAATGTGGGGGACAAATGTGCCAGGCAAGGTGAAGGTGCACTTCTGGCGACTGATTGAGAACGGACTGGCTGTGGGAAAGGAGCTCAAGCACAGGTGTATAAAAGACGGTATAATCTGTCTTGTGTGCCACAGAGAGGAGAGCTTACCTCACAGGTTCTGGTCCTGCCCTCACTCGGCCATGACTTGGCAGCTCCTGGAAGACGCATTGGAGGTGGAACTGGAAAAACCTCCTGCTCATCTGGCTTGTCATTCCCAACTCAAAGGATGGCTGCTAGACTGGATTGGTAAGTTGGATGGTAGGATGGCTGCTACGGTAATGATGCTCATCTACAACCTGTGGCAGGCTAGGAATGATGCGACGGAATCTAAGCGGCTCGAGGATCCGAGGGTTACAGTCAGGAAGACTTTGGATATGGTGGAGGAGTGGTTTAATATCCACTGCAATTCTAACCCGGCCTCACTGAAGATGAGGGATCGCTGGAGTCCCCCGAGTGTTGGTTGGCACAAGGTGAACGTTGATGGCTCTTTTCACTCTGCTGATGGTATTGGAGGGGGCGGTGTGGTCGTTCGCGATCATCATGGTAGCTTCGTGGCGGGAGCATGCCATTTTTTCCCGCACCTGTCGGACGCGGAGGGGGCTGAGTTGTTGGCGTGTAGGAGGGGTCTACTGGTGGCAAGAGAGGTGCGGAGTCGACGTGTCGTTTTGGAGACGGACAGTGTCGAGGTTGCAGCGAAACTGAGCAGGAAGGGCCAGGATCGATCAGTGTACGGTCCGCTAGTGTCTGAAATAAAAGCTCTTCTTCAAGGTTTCGACGAGTCCTCGGTGCGAGCGGTGAGGAGGTCAGCAAATGAAGCTGCTCACAGTATGGCGAAACAAGGGCTGCGTGAATAAATTGTGTAAGGTGTGGTCTAGGATTATCCCTGATTGCATTGTGAACCTGATTGTATCAGACAGGGTTTTGAATTAATACAACGCAGCTATTTATCTCAAAAAAAAAGATGATCATTAATGCCCATAAGAATGGACTGCTTGTAGGCGTTTCCTAGTGATGATTCACTACCTACAAAGCAAAGCACATCCATGTGTTTTAAACTGTCTACCATTTTGTGAATATCATATCTAGATCATAAAATAATTCCATGCTAGTTTAAATAATTATCAAACCATATTTGGATTTTATAAAAAAAAACTATAGGGTGCATATTTAGTTTCGGATATTCATAACCAAAATTTTCTCTTTGCCATATTTTTTATATGAACTACAAAGTTATACTAGTACTTAAATATCCATTTTAGTACTTATACACCATTTTCAAGGTACATGCATTAATTATGTGTATTTCATTCACTCATATAAGATAAATGGACAAATTAATTACGAACACATACATATTAATTTGATTCTCTGTAAACCAATAATGTTAGACTATTAACACAGTTAAAGGTAAACTACTTGAAGTCGAAGCAAATAATGGATATTTTTCTTCTAGATTTTTCTCAAGTTTTGCACTTGATACCCATGGGAAGGGGTAGAGGGTTTATTATAATTTTTTGTATCATTGATTACAATTGCATACCTCTCAAATAAACAACACAATTTTTGAAAAATAATTTTATTAACCCTCTTATTAAGATTATCATCAATGCCAAACTGAGGAAGCTTGAAAGTGCATGCAGCCAAAAGTGTGGTCTTGAATCCCTATGATCCAATGATTTTATTGCATTATATTTAAAAAATATTCCATAGGTGAAGAATATCGGATGGATTAAAAATGTATACCATTAAGTAAAATATATGCATTGATACTTATTTATGAATGGAATTATTCATATTGTAGGAATTCGTAGCATAGAAAACAAAAAAATTCCTACCGCAAGAGCGAATAACAAGCCAAGATCTAATCTAGTAGATCATAGCAACGAGGTAAAGATCAAAATACCCTCGAAGATCGCAAAGCGTTAACGAGATAAATCTTGTGGTGGATGTAGTCGATCACTTGTCGCTTTCAAAAGCGCGTAGAAGATCTTGACGGTGCCACAATCGGGCAGCATCTCCGCACTCGGTCACACGTACGGTGTTGATGACGATGTCCTTCTTCCCGTTCTAGCGGGCAGCGGATGTAGTAGATCCTCCTCGGAATCCCGCCAGCATGACGACGTGGTGAAGGTGGTGGTGGAGATCTAGCACTATAGGAGAAATAGGAGGAGGGAGTAGCTAGGGTTTGGGAGAGAGGGGAGCTTGGGGTGCCGACCTGGAAGCCCCTTGGTGGTGAGGCCAACTTGTGTGTTCATCCCCTCCCCTCTCTTCCCCTTTAAATAGGTGGAAATCCCTAGGGTTTACCCCAAAACCACATTGGAGTCCAACTCCAAAACTTACCAAATTTAGAAACCTAGAGGGAGAGGGATTTCTCCCTTTCCTTCTTTCTTGGCCGGTCAACTAGGTGGAGTCCACTTTCCACTTGGTGGGTTGGCTAGGGTTGGTGGAGTCCCTCCGGCCGGACTCCTCCTTCCATAGTGATTTATTCCGGATGATTCTAGAAACTTCTACAACCTTCCATAAATTCACCGGACCACTCCCAAACTTGGAATGTCACTTCCCATATATGAATCTTATTCTCCTGACCATTCCGGAACTCCTTGTGATGTCCTGGATCCCATCCGAGACTCCGAATAACATTCGAACTCCATTTCATATTCTATATCTACTTAAAATGACATCAAACTTTAAGTGTGTCACCCTACGGTTCGAGAAATATGTGGACATGATTGAGACTCTTCTCCGATCAATAACTAATAGCGGGACCTGGAGATCCATAATAGCTCCCACATATTGAACGATGATTTCGTGATCGAAAGAACCATTTACATAAAATAACAATTCTCTTTGTCTCGAGATATTTTACTTATCCGAAGTTTGATCGTCGGTATCTCCATACCTAGTTCAACCACGTTTACCGATAAGTACTGTTTACTCGTACCGTGATATGATATCCCTTGTGAGCCAGTCACATGCTTGCAAGCTAATTGGATGTCATTCCACCGTGAGGGCCTAGAGTATATATATCCGTCATTTGGATGGACAAATCCCACTCTGGATCCATGTGCCTCAATCCTATACGTTCCGAACACTTAATGCCACCTTTATAACAACCCATTTACGAAGTAGTGTTTGGTGTCATCAAAGCATCCATCTGGTGTAGGTGATTAACACGATCTCATGGTCGAATGATTATGTTACTATGTATATTTAAAGCTTAAAGCACAACGAACTTAATGACTTGATCATATGCTAGGCTTACTATGGGTGTATGTCCATCACATCATTCACCTAATGATATGATCTTGTTATTAATAACATCCAATGTTCATGATCAAGAAACCATGATCATCTATTAATCAACAAGCTAGTTTAACAAGAGGCTTACTAGGGACTCCTTTATGTTTATAAAACACACAAGTATTAATATTTCCGGTTAATACAATTATAGCATGGGATGTAAACATTTATCATGAACACTAAGATATAACAATAAACACTTTTATTATTGCCTCTTGGGCATATCTCCAACACATATTAGTTGTACCACTATATTACATTTTTTTGTACTTTTAATTATCTTGCAGTTACCATGTAGGATAGTACTTTAGATATCAATATATCCAGTTTTTGACCGGAATTCACTTTTGATCACACGTGTATATGCTCCCTTTGCTCAATTTTTTAATAATGATGAAAAATTTAGGAAAATATTTGCGCATATATCTCGACATTCTATGTGGGCACGTAATGTTTCACGAAAAAATGATAATGTGTGAAAAGACAAAAAAAAAGTCTCGTGAAAAACATTATTTTGGCATCAAATTGTCTTTTGTACACAAGTTGCATAAAAAGTCATATTTTCTCGAAACAACTTTGTGAGCATGTGGGATACGAAGATATGATGTTTCCAAAAATATATAAAATTCACTTCAAATAAAGGAGCATATCATCCAAAGAAGTTCCTTATATTTTTTTTGCTAGACGGTAATTTTGATGTTTGCCACATTTTGTTGGATTCATTTGTATTGCTTAGATCATCTCATTTAACAAGATTGAATTGTAAGTTGTTTCTTTTGACACATTTACCATAGGGAAAGACTTCATACTATGATTTTTTTTATTTTATATAATGGATAAATATGTACATAACATTCGCAAGTTCTTACAAGCTCATAGACTATCTATCCATGACTGCATGCCTGCTTTAAGCCTAGGTTTAGCTCTATGCATTGCCAAAGTGAAAAAGTTTTAAATCTAGCAATGCATCGAGTGATGGATGTCAATTGTAAGTTCTAGTCGTTTTTAGCAACTTGTTGCGAGATACATGAGGTAAAATTACAACTAAAGAGGGAGATCAAAGCAAATAAATGCTCACATGTAATTTGTGTCTAATTGTGTTCCCTCTGAACTTCATGTGTAAGTAAGTATTACTTTGCTTATGTAGAGGGATATAGTTTATTAGCACAAATTCCACGAAATTTTTACGCGCTATTTTTGGTAGTTTTAACTAAACCCAAATTTTATATAGTATGCATTTAAGTTCTACGAGAGAGGATAAGTATATTTTCTGAAAATTATAGTCAACAGAATATAATGGACGCACATGCTGACGTCAGGATGTCACCCAATCATCCTAGTATTTGTGGGACGTGAACAATTTGCGAGATGGACAATATTAGTGGGATGTGAACAAAATAAATTGTGTACTAGAGACATTTTTACCCATGAATAATTATTTTGTATTTTGTGAATAATTATTTTGTACCGGATGCAAATTTTCTGAGTAACGGTAAGATCGACATGAATCGAGATACAAATCCAATGGCTACAAAGTTAATTGTAGTAGGGATATTTACTTTGTAAAAGTGGATCGTTCACAAGTTAGGGTTAGTCACTATCTTGCAAACTTTGCAAGAGCAGATGCTCGATCTGATTTGTGGTTAGGTTCTCGACCGGAGTGTGTAACACAGCCCTCGAGCTTGACCTCCATGTAACCCAAGCTGCTTAATATATCGGAATGGCTAAGTTTCAGCTAGCTGAGACGTTCACGTAGCTTATGTCTCAGTCATGTGCTTCACCATTGGATTTTATTAATTTCTGATTGAAGATTCGTGTTTGCTGTTGTTTGCACTTTATTTATGTCGGTATTGAAACCCACTACAGTAATGTAATTTGACACCCTTAATATATCCTTTTTTACCCAAAAAAGTTAACTAACACTTGTTAAAGCTTCCGAAACTTAGAATTTGCAAAACTGATAGAATATTATTGCCCATCTCGCCACCGTGCTAGTTACATAAACGATGGGACGAATATCAGACTTGTTTTGGATAATCGATGCGAGCTATCGGTCACCTGTCCATGCTTCCAGAAGGAGCCGAGACGTGGCGACTTCGTCCGACGCGCCGACTATCTGCACACGCCCGGCTTCTCGTCGTGGGCGAGTCAGCAGTCACAGGCTTTCCGCCTACCAACTCACACGTAGCGCCCTATCGTGGCGCTTGATCGATGCAACAGCGATGCCTATCCCAGCTCCTCAAACTGCTTATAAGTATGTCCTCGGCCATCACTGCTTACAAAAACACAGCTACTACTCGCATTCTACTAAACAACACCTACTAGCCAGATTTCGTGAGGTAAAATCTTATCACTTGTGCAAGATGGAGTACCAGGGACAGCACGGTCAGGCGACTAACCGCGTCGACGAGTACGGCAACCCGGTGGCCGGACACGGTGGCGTCATTGGAGGGCACGGAGGGGGCGTCGGCACCGGCGCCAAGGTCGAGCAGAAGGCCCGCGGGATCCTGCACCGCTCCGGCAGCTCAAGCTCCAGCTCCAGCTCGGTACGCGTATTATACTTGCTGACTTGCTCTAGTTGTGCACGTATTTATCAGTATTTTGCTGTTCCAATAAGGCAATAACAACTATGATTATTACTTTCAGTCTG
Source organism: Lolium rigidum (assembly GCF_022539505.1). Lineage (NCBI taxonomy): Eukaryota > Viridiplantae > Streptophyta > Magnoliopsida > Poales > Poaceae > Lolium > Lolium rigidum. The sequence goes on from NC_061509.1 coordinate 262,685,154, forward strand.
AGGATGATGGCATGGGCGGGAGGAGGAAGAAGGGCATCAAGGAGAAGATCAAGGGGAAGCTCCCTGGTGGCCACAAGAACCAGCAGCAAACCGCCGCAACCGGTGGCGCCTACGGGCAGCCGGGTTACACTGGGGTAACCGGCACGGGGGCGCATGGCACCACCGCACCCATGGGTACCTACGGACAGCAGGGTCACACTGGAGTGACCGGCACCGGGGCGCATGGCACCACAGCCACTGGCGGCGCTTACGGGCAGCAAGGGCACACCGGAGTGACCGGCACGGGGACGCACGGCACCGGAGAGAAGAAGGGGATCATGGACAAGATCAAGGAGAAGCTGCCTGGCGGCCACGCTGACCCGCAGCACACCACGGCGACCGGTGGCGCCTATGGGCAGCCGGGTCACACTGGAATGACAGGCACCGGGGCGCATGGCACCACGGCCACCGGTGGCGCCTATGGGCAGCAGGGTCACACTGGAATGACCGGCACTGGTACGCACGTCCCCACAGCCACCGGCGCCCCTTACGTGCAGCAGGGACACACCGGGATGGCTGGCACGGGGACGCATGCCACCGGCGAGAAGAAGGGCATCATGGACAAGATCAAGGAGAAGCTGCCCGGACAGCACTGAGCGCCTGAGTCCCGCGACCGCTGCTTGTGAGAGTTGAGCTGCCAGCCGGCCACCATTGCAGAATAATAAGATACTCGTCATGGATGTATCAGTGAGCCTAACTTACTTTGTTGTTCAGTTCCCGTGGATGTTTAGTGGCATGTGGGTTCTCACTTTTACTTGCCGGGACTTCGCACGGTTTTGTATACTTGGATTGTATGCTTTTATATGGACAAACGGACAGACATTGCAAATATGTGTATGGAAAACATACGGCCATTTTACTGCAAATAGCACGCATTCAGGGACGGATCCAGAAATTTAACTTCGGATTTTCAAGTTTTAATCATTAAAAAGAACAAGGTGAGAAATTGAGAGCATCTCCAGTCGCGTCCCGAAGCGCGCCGGATCGAGCGTGAGCGTTTGGGGGACGCGTTCCCGGCGAATCGCGATCAGAGTAGCGGTGAGCGTTTGGGGGACGCGTTCCCGCCGAATCGCGATCAAAGTAGCGGTGATCAAAGTACTGGACACGCGCGAGTCGACGTAGGCCCGATGATCACGTCGCGATCTGTTCGGTGCTGTGCATGCTTCGTCGCTGACGCCAAGGCAGAGAAGGCCGACGCAGGTGTAGCAACAGGAGACTCGTCTTTCGACTCTTGCTTCGGGGTTGGGGTTGGGGTTGCTGCCTCTGCCTGGGCCGCCACCATTTTGGCTTCGATGTCGTCGAGGATCTGGCCTTTGAAGAAGTTGTGCGCCGCCTGCGTCCGGGGAGACATTCCCTCTGTCAACGCTCTCAGCAGGGACATGTCGTCCCTGCGTTTCTTGAGCTCCAACTTCTCCTCTTACCTCTTGAGCAGCTCCGTCCACCTTTTGTCGGCCTATTTGTCGCGGGAGAGAAATGTCGAGGAGATGTTGGCAAGGTATTTCGTGATCGACGCCCGCGTCTTCTCAGACGACGCAGCGTCGGCCAAGGCGGCCTTGGCAGCCTTGTTGCCAGTAGGACGCCCTGCCGACGTTACCAGCGGCGCGTCCAGATCAATGGCGTCCTTCCCCTTGGACAACGACAGACGCGTCAACTGCCATTTGTGGTTCATTTTGAGCTTGCTATAGCAATGCATCAGCGTGAAAGATTTGTGACCTTCCGAGCCGGTACAAATCCATGGCCTTGTCAAACTAATCAAAGGAAGCGGAACCATTTCATCGAACACAATGTAGACGCTACAGATTATGTAAGAAAGAGTCGTACCAGTTGGGCGATGTCAGCGCCGCTGTCGCCACTGGTCACTAAGTCGTGATGGTACCCATGAAAGGAGTTCACCGACGCCTGGATGATGGCCCATCGCGTCGATATTGCCTTTTGGCTCCTCTTCATTGTCACTATGTTGTAGTCGCTGTTGATGAGCTTGCGCTCATCGAACTCGGCCTTGATCCTTGCCCAATACTTCCCGCATTTTTGGTTGGCGCCGATGATGGAGTCATGGCTCACCGTCGCCCACGACTCGCACAAACATAGATCCTCCAAAACCGTCCACTTGGAGCCTTGTGTGCCCGTCGCCTTTTTCTTCTTCATCTTCCTAGTCCTCACGCCATGCGCGTCTACCTCCACGAGATCATCCTCACCGGCACCCTCCTCATCCTCTTCCTCGCCGCCCTCTTCGTCCTCGTCGTCGTCGTCCTCCACCCCTCCTCTTCCTCCTCCTCCTCGTCCTCACCCCCGTCCTCGTCCTCAGCACCGGCGCCGTCGAATTCAAGCGGCCCCATGCGGCCAGTGAACGGGGCGCCGTCCGGACCGGGTCTTGGCTCGCGCTGAGGCGCTTGCTCGTACGCCGGGGAGTAGAAGAGGTTGTTGGGGTTGAAGCCACCATGCGGCAGCGCATCCTGTTAGTGGGGCGACAAGTTTGGCGTCACGCACCCGGGAGTGGCAGGGGGGCCGTCGTTGTAGAAGGCGGATGTCGACGGAGAGATCACTTCCAGAACGTACACCGGCACAGACGTACTCCATGGGCTCGCATTGGTGGCGGCGATACACCCAGCCATTATGTGCTGGTGCTGGCGCGCCGCCAGAGCCTTCTTCTACTGCTCCGCCGCCCTCCGTCCTTTCCGCTCCGCCGTCGCCATTTTCCGGCGCAGACAATCTTGCTGCCATTGATCATCGCTCCATCCTTCCTGCTTCTTCTTTGAAGCCGGCGCCTTCCGCGGCTTCACAAAGAGCTTTCGCCCCTTTCGTCTCATTGCCCGGTGGCTTCTTGGCCGCTTTTTTGGCCATCTTTTTGGGGCTGTCGGCGGTGCCATGGAATGGGGAGAGGGTAGCGGCGGCGGGTGGACGGTGGGAGGGAGAAACGAAATGGCGGGATAGGAGAAATGAATCGGCGACGTGATATGTGTTGGGAGGCCAGAAATGCGCGGCGGGATAGGCGCAATGTGGCGGGAGGGGCGGGATTTGGCGGGAGTGGGACACGAATTTTCCCTGTGCCGTTGACGCGTCGGGCTCGCATTGCTTCGCCTCGCTTTTCGTTGTGTCCGGCGTGCCCGGTGCATCCCCTGTGGGATGGTGACGGGCTCGGGGCGTCGGACACCGTATCGGGCCGCGTCGGACAAAAATCGGCTTTGGAAAACCCGGCTGGAACCTTTTTTGTCCGGCGCGCCCCTAATCGATTTTGGGGACGCTTTGGGGGACGCGACTGTAGATGCTATGAAAATGGTCCACGCCACCCCATTAAAAGATAAAATCGGCCATTGAGCAACAATTTCTCAAAAAATTGAAAAACAAGCAAAAATGTAAATAAAAATACAATACAAGAATTTAATCTATCATCTATCATAGCTTGGAAGCCGTTTGTCCAACAAAAGACGCCTGGAAGCCGTCTGTCCAACACAAGACGTCTCCCGGGACGATTCTGACAAAAATAACCTGGCTTTCTGCTTTCCTTCCTCTTCTGACCCGGCGTAGGCGACATTAGAACCATGGGGTGCCGCCTAGCTGGGCCTCTACTCGTTTTTAACTTATTGTTTTCGGCTAGTTGGCAATGCCGTCTACAAAAACCTGTACCTACTTCTAGCTTTGATCATAAGTATTTTTTTAAAATTTGACTAACTTTGTAGAAAAGAGTAACAATATATATGACATCGAAGCGGTATATTATGAGACTCTACGGGCTCCTTTGATTCATAGGATAGGGAAAATATAGGAATAGGAAAAGTATAGGATTAGGATGTCATGCATACTTGAATCTTATGGGAAGATGAAGTTTGTTTGATTGTAGCAAAGGAATTTTTCCATGAGGTATGACCTAATGCTTTTTTCCTATAGGATTTGCATTACAAGATTGCTATAGGATTAGTTCCTATAGGATATGTTCCTATGAATCAAACAACTTGTGTAGGAAGTTTTTCTATAGGATTCAAATCCTGCACTATTCCTTTACAATTCCTATGAATCAAAGGGGCCCTACATCTTAAAAATGTAGTGTCATAAATAATATTATGTTCTCCTATAAAGTTAATCAAATTTTACAAGAATTAATTTGGAACAAAAGTTAGAAGTACACTTATTTGTGGATGCATGGAGAGTATTTGGTAATTCAAGATCTGGTCTCAGTTTGAAAGAGAAAATGTGAGCTAGATGTGCTAAAAATATACCGGAAGTGATATATGAAGTATATACAGTATATACGTGCAAAAATTTTGAGAAATTTTTAGGTGTTCATCAGCACACCCATGAGCCATGGTGGATCCATCCATGCACGCATTGTACATTCGAAAACCTTGTAAAATCCAAGAGTTTATTTCTTTCTCTCAAGCTCCATTGATCTTGCTATTTTCTTTTAAATGGAAATAATATTTACGAGTCTAAAAATTGAAATAACATCCATGTGTAGCCAATGGTGTAAAAGTATCAATTTCAAATACTTTGTATTAGTCTACAAAAAAATGATGAAAGTATGAATCAAAGTGTGCATATTCTCAAATCTTCGATTCTAAAAGATTTTCCATTTTTATGTGTCCATAATAAAAATAATTCCGTCTTCCGATTTTGCATGCTTGTAGGCCATATCATGATTTTTTTTAGAATTATTTAAAACTTGTATTTTTTTTTGAATGGAACTGAAGCTCGGGATCACACTATTCACCATAGTATACACCATCAAATTCATCTACAAATTTTATTATGTACATAAAAACCTACCTACTTGGCCGAGCTACAGTACGTGGTAGATGGGCCGAAAGAGAATGCTCTAGAGGGGCTAATGCCGGGGAGCTTGTACGGGACAAGAGACATCAAATGCCGAGGAAGGCCTCACAAAGACGCGACACACATCGGCTAGGGCTGCAAAGAAAGTTGAAGATGAACTGGCAAGGCTAGGGCTACAAAGAAAGTTGAAGATGAACTGGCAGGTGGCAACGTGACCATATTGCAACCGCTCTAGGGTTCCACCTTAACGTGGTTCACGACGACGTGAACCGGCAGAGGAGGTCGAGGAGGGGATAGACAAGGCGGAGGTGTCGAAAAGGCCCCTAGAGGCAATGATGTGACAATGATACTTACCGGTGTTTTTTTAATTATTCGAGCATCTATATCTGATCCATATAGTTTTAGTTTTAAACCTCTAAACGACACCTAACCGAACCCCTATACGTTTTAAAGGTGTAAGATTATGCTCCTTGTCCCTTATATTTACTCTTGAACGAGGGGTCGGGTATAATTCTCCACTTCACAGTCGCTCACCGAACCCCTCTTCAACAGCATCAGCGCCCCCACCGGGAACCTAGCACCACTCGGCCACCCTCCATGGCCGGATCCTTCCCCACACATCCTCCGCCAATTCGGGGCACAAATCGAGGCTGCTCCCACAAGATCGCTATGGATCTGAAAGAGAGATAAAATAGAAAGAGGAACAAACTTGCGGGTATAAAAGAACAAGGTGAAACACGTTGTGTAGAAATGATGAACAAACCTACTGATTGGAAATGCCGGTGGAGGACTCTAGAGCATGGAGAGGGGGGATGTTCTACTAGTAGCACGGGAGCTAAGTTTGACCAGTGTCAAGGGATGAGAGTGTTGCATGCCATGTATGGTTTGTTCTAATCGTGGAGTGGGATTCATTAGTGGGGAGTACGGTGGTGTGACGAGTGTGGAGACGGGCTGGATTTCCTATCTTATATAGAAAATGGTAGTGGAGAGTGTGGGTTAGGGCTTTTTATGGGCCCTTCTAGAAGTGTGGCCTATCTATATATAGGCGACACTTGCTCAAAGGGCCCATAGAGGGTAATTGGTTGGTCCTTGGTGGTTCGAGATAGATCAAAAAAGACTTCCCAATTATGCTATAGATTTATACTTCACAAATATGTTTTCATATTAAGTAACACACACTCCGAATTTTAGGAACAACTTCACAAAAAACACCAAAAACATAGCGAACAAGAACACAAGATGGAAGACTGCTGGTATTTTGAGTATAGACAAATAAAATTTAATAGATAGATAAAAACTAGAAAAAGGAAAGACATCACACTGTAATCAAATAAAAAGGGAAAATAAACGAATATTATTAACTTATGCATATCCCTAATCATCATCAAGGGCATCGAGCGGTTTCGAAATCGTTTGCAACACATCGGCCACAACAAAGCAAGCCGACTTAATCGTTTAACATGGTCTTGCGTTTTCTTTCTTGGTATCTCAAGGGTCTAATGGTATTCCTGCTTGGAGACCTAGATTTATTTCTCCAGGGTTAGCCTCCACATTAGAATCAATGCACTAGAAACGTTCAACAAGTGTGGTTCATCGACCTACCCCACCAAGGTGCACATCAAGGATTTGTAATGGCACCACATCAACCTGTGGCCGGTGTTTTGGCCCTCATATGCCACGAGCCGACGCATGAATAGGCTGTAGGTGCACTACTACAACCTCTCATTAAGGTCATTCCTATACTCCTTCTTGGCCCACTTTGGCATTTTTCTATTCCGAGAAGATAATATTTGATATATTTTTCTATTCTGAGAAGATAATATTTGATAGACACAGAAACTCCAACTGGATCGTGAGATATCGAATTTTTCTTTGAGAAAGATCGATGAAGATAAGGTGTGATGTCGACGTGTCGTCGATGTTCTCACTTTCGTTATCGATCAACATCATCATGGTGTGCCCTACATCCTAGGCCGCCCAAGGTTCGATCGTCGGCCAAACGTGATCGGGATTGGGGAGAGGATGAGTGGTAGGTTGGGTTCGTATAGGAGATATCAGAGTAGTGGTGAGCAGTGCATAAATAGTCGACCGTCAAACAACTCGCTAGTGGCAGGCCATACCAGTCAACGAAACATGCATAACTAGGTAGCGTTTTTGCTTCCGTACGCACCCACCACAAACTCGCCAAACCGCGAAAACACGTGGACGGTTATGATTCGTTCATACCGATTCGGGTCTGGGGGCATGATCGTCATTTCCTGTGTACTTCGGGTTTGGCTGGGTTCGTATCAGCCCACGTACAAGCCCGTATGACCCATACCTCTATGTATTATATGCCTACGTGTCCACGCGCGGCCACGACGGAACCACAGAGATATAAATATCTTTCTCCCCTGTCCTCTTCAGCACATCTATCCAAAGCAAAAGCAATCCCCAAATCGGGCAAAAAACCCTAGGTCAAGAACAGCAGAGCTCGCTCTCGTGCTCGCTCGCGCTCGTCCATGGAGAGGGGGAAGGGGAAGGAGGGGAAGGGCAAGGAGGCGGCGGTTGAGGAAACCCAGCTTGACCGCTTCATCGGCGGGCGGAGCTGCCCCGGATCCGAGCTCCGCTTGGGGCCCAGAGGACGGTGGCTGCACCGGCGAGCAAGAAGCGTGCGCACGAGACAGAGGTGCAGAAGCGGCGGCGCAAGAAGAAAAATCTGAAGAACCACGAGAGGCAGGAGAGGAAGGCGGCGGGGCTCAAGATCAACAGCCCCGACGACGTGCCCACCTTCGACGAATCCGACTCCGCCGACCCGTCCGAGGTAAATTTCTCCGCCGACCCCGACGACATGCAGGAATGCCTTGCTCGCTCGCAAGCTTGTACGAAATCCGTGGATTTGGCTAATCTATATGCTGTGAATTTGTTGTAGTACCAAGCCATTTTGATATTTCTAGTAGTTACGGAGATGAATTTGAGCTTGCTCAAGTGTTCATCCGAGGTTCTTGCTTGGTTGGGTTCCCCGTAATCCCTATCTGCCGATAAATAAGGCTATCTAGTTTGATTAGCTTGCTATTATGACTGGTTCCTAGCAATTATATGGATCTAGGCACTCGGATGATTCACTTATCACTTGTGCCTCGCTTGCAATTGATGTCTAGACAGGTTTTAGATTAACCGCTACTACATTGTATGGACACGTAAGTTGAAATGTGGCTCCAATACTTGCGGATGTTGCCTCGTTAATCACTGCATGGAAGCCTTGATTTCTTGACTGGAGCTTTGCCTTCACTAGAGTGTCATGTGCAAGTCATGCTACTGTAAACTTGATCATTTGGTGTTGTTATTGTTACTAATTGAACTATGGTTGCTTGTTGTGTAAGGATATTCACTGGAATTCTTTATTGATGAACTGTGTATTGGTAATGATTCAATTTGTTTGAGAAGAATGGATGGATGCCAACTATTGTTGGATTAATATTCATCACAATCTGAATCTGTCCATATTATGATGATTGATGCTATGGCCGTGGCTTACTAGGTTTGATGTGACCTCGGTAGCTCTTGGTACCGCTTACTGGTTGCTCACCTTGATGGATAAACTGTTGGTTTTTATTAATAGAGATCCTCACAAGTAGGGTATCATACATATGAATGCCACTATGATTGTTTTATGAAGAAAATAAGGGTTTCTGATGGTTTAATAGCTAGGTGGTGCTAGGTGGTGTATGTGGCTGTCAAAGCTTTGTGTGTATCTGGTTTATACTTGGATATGCTTGTATTTCATACTATTTTGCATATCTTCATCAACTGGGCACTCCAAGTTTTTGTTTGCCTCAAATATTGCTAGCATCACTTGGTCTATACGAAGTGATGACTAATACCTTTTGAGCATCCGCTCATTGGTGTGATTTGAGCATGCATATTGATGGATTGGATCCTCCGGATCCTTTCCGAGTATCAAGTATACCTTTCTCCAGCATCTAGACATAGTGTTTTTCTTCTGTGATGGTATTGCCACTTGTTCCATTCCAAACACTAGTTTTTTGTTTAAATTAGATATGGTATGTATAGTTACTAACTAATGTGCATTTATACAAATAATTACTTTGCATTGTTTTCATTCCTTTTCTATTTATAGTCATTACATTGTTTGTATGCAATAGCAGCTAATTAACCTAATTTACTTCATCTAACAGGACGATCCTTCGGATGAAGTCGGTTCTGACCGGGAGGATAGGGACCGGAAGAGCAGGCATGTTCTCCGCGAGCTTAGGTCCGGGGAGATTCGCTACCTTCTTGGCCCGGGGAGGTTCAAGTGCCCCTGGTGCAGCCGCAAGGAAATGCCGACGGACTTCCTCGGCATGTACCAGCATGCCACCTACACTGGTGTTGGCAGCGGGCAGACACCCGCACACCTCAGGGCCAAGCATGCCGCCTACGGCCTGTTCCTCAAGAAGTACGCCCCCCGGCAGTAGGAGCATGCGGAGGATGGTGCCGACCTGCCTGCCTACCCGCCTGCCGACCTGCCCGCCTACTCGATGCCTCTTTCTTTAGTTGTGTGTTTATGTTAAACTCTGTCGTGCTTGTGGTGTTAAAACTTGGTTAATGCTCGTTGTGAACTATGTTTCTATTTAAGTATGTGTGAACTATGTTTCTAATTAAGTATGCTTAGTGTTTAAGCATGTGTATGATGTGCTTACTACATATGCTGATGTGTTGTGCATGCTTGGCCCTGTTGTGTGCTTGGATGCTAGGTAAGCATGTTCTATTTGCTGTTGTTGATCTAGCATGTTAGCATGATGTAGTGACAAAGATTTTTTTTTAGATCAACACGGGTTGCCCCCCAGCCCCAATTTCATTGAAAAAGAAGCCAAGTCTATTACAGGATTAAACAGATAGGTAGGACACACTAGCACAACTCCCATGCTTCAATTCACCAAGTGACAAAGATTTTGCCAAAGTAAGCGTTTGATTATGGGAAATGTATTGTCAGTTTTGCTCAGTTGTGTTGCAGACGATTTGTACATATTTGATAAGGTATTTTCCAGTGGAAATGGGGGAAAACCTCTGGTAATCTAAAATAAAGACATCGTGTTGGCAGTAGGGTGGAGTTGTTATCTTATGTGATACTTGACAGCAACAAATCTCTCAGTCAACAACAACAAATAGCTCATTTCACAGCTACAACACTCACAGCAGACAGCAGCCCAATCTAGACTTGACTAATGGGCCAACTCCATCCAATTAGGCCCATTAGGCTACATATAAAACAGGAACAACTATCTCATTTAACAGCAACAATCACTACAAGAAAAGTTGCCATGGCCGACGAAGTTGAAGTCGCGCCGTGGTTGCTGGTGTACCATGGCCGACGATTTTTGGTCCCTCCGTGGTGCATGTCAAAACTTTTTTTTTTCTCGTTTTTGAGGCCACCTAGCCCGACGAAAGCGGCCAAAACGTCGCGTATGGTGGCCGGGACGTGGTGCATCTCGAAATCTCGGGTTCGCCGGCCGAGTCAACGCAAATCCGCACCGCCGAGGGATGTAGGGCCCGGATGGCAGCCTCTCGGCATTGGTTTTTTCTAGATCGCGCCATCTCGTTCAACATTCTCCGATCGAGCCGTTTACGATGCGGGATCATGGGTCCCGCATGTCATCCTCTATGAACCAAAATTCTTTCTATTCTTGGATTTTTTTGACCCCCGATTTCCGGCTACTTCCTTTTTCTTTTGATCCCTTGCCGCCTTGGAAACGTTGAGACCGCTGCTGCTAAATGGGACCCGCATGTCATCTTCTATGTGCAATCAACTTTCTTTTCTTGGAGTTTTTTTGGCACCTCAAATTTGGTCACTTGCCTTTTTCTTTCGATCCCCTGCCGCCTCTCAAACGGTGATACCGCTGCTGCTAACTCGGGACCCGCATGTCATCCTCTATGTACTATAAAACTTTCTTTTCTTGAATTATTTTTGGCACCTCATATTTGGTCACTTACCTTTTTCTTTCGATCCCCTGCCGCCTCTCAAACGGTGATACCGCTGCTGCTAAATGGGACCCGCATGTCATCCTCTATGTACTATAAAACTTTCTTTTCTTGGATTTTTTTGGCACCTCATATTTGGTCACTTGACTTTTTCTTTCGATCCCCTGCTGCCTCTCAAACAGTGATACCGCTGCTGCTAAATGGGACCCGCATGTCATCCACTATGTACTATAAAACTTTCTTTTCTTGGATTTTTTTTGGCACCTCATATTTGGTAACTTGACTTTTTCTTTCGATCCCCTGCTGCCTCTCAAACAGTGATACCGCTGCTGCTAAATGGGACCCGCATGTCATCCTCTATGTACTATAAAACTTTCTTTTTTTGGATTATTTTTGGCACCTCATATTTGGTCACTTGACTTTTTCTTTCGATCCCCTGCCGCCTCTCAAACGGTGAGACCGCTGCTGCTAAATGGGACCCGCATGTCATCCTCTATGAGCAATCAACTTTCTTTTCTTGGAGTTTTTTTGGCACCTCATATTTGGTCACTTGCCTTTTTCTTTCGATCTCATGCCACGTTTGAAACGTGGAGGTACCTGCTCGGCTCATGGGACCCGCATGTCATCCTCTCGTGTGCTATAAAAGTTTCCTTTGTTGGATTTTTTTCACCCTCTGATTTTTGGCTTGCCTTTTTCTTTTGATCCCCTGCCCCCTTTGAAACGTTGAGTAAGCTGTTGGTTCAAGGGACCCGCATGTCATCCTCTATGTCCATCAAGTTTCTTTTCTTGGATGTTTTTTCACCCCCTAATTACTAGCTACTTTCTTTTTCTTTTGATCTCAAGCCGCATTACAAACATTGAGACCGCTGCCGCAAAATGGGACCCACATGTCATCCTCTATGTACAATAAATCTTGGATTATTTTTGGCTCCTGATATTTGGTCACTTGCCTTTTTCTTTCGATCTCATGCCGCCTTTGAAACGTTGAGTAAGCTGCTGGCTCATGGGTCCCGCATGTCATCCTCTACGAACAATAAAAGTTTCCTTTATTGGAGTTATTTTTTGTGGTGACCCAGCGTACCACTGCATGGTGTAGTACACAAGTCGTTGACATAACACAAGTGAAACACCGTTCCACTCATATTACATCCCTCAGAGTGGTACAACAGAAACATATGCGAGTCCAAGGTATGTCTATAGAAGGATACACAAGCTATTTACAGAAGATCAACACAGCCTCCTACTTTACAGTGAGGTAAAACTTCAAATAAAGTTCCAGAAGAACGACTCGTAATCTAACTTATTGCTATCACTATCTCCAGAGATACTAGGCTTGCTATAGAATTCTAACTACTTAGGTGCTAAGATTAGGGAAATGTTCCCTTCTATTACTAGTCTAAGTTTCCACTTCAGCTGATGCAGAAGTTGACTCCATTGACCTCTTTTCTTGGATTCTTCATCTTGTTGCAGTTGACTCCTTTGTCTTCGAGTTCCACGGTAGATTCCCCTTCAGTGCCTCCATAGCTAAGCAGGGGATTTAAGAGTGGGATGAGTACGAGCGTACTCAGCAAGTTCATATTAGGGAATAGGTGTATCATGCACTAGCTACAGCCACAGACCAGAAAGTCATAGGCAAATGCAAGTTTTCATAAACATTTCTTCAAAAGGTTTATTTTATTCTGAAAACTATGCCCGTCAGTCTTCACAGGTTGACTAGAACTTCATGGAGTTCCTTTCTGCCGCGTTCGCAGTTCCCTTCCCGAACAGGGAGTGACAGTCACAATTCAGTATCCTCTCGCAGAGGTGCGTTACTTTTCCCATAAGAGAACTTATCCTTGATACCAACCGGGTGCGCTTTCCCGTCCACACTTCCTTGGTGTGGGGCCAGGTGTAAGATCCAAGCCAATCACTGCCTTCTCCGCGACCCTGCAAACCCACCCTTTTGTCCATCCGTACACCCCCGGTAGACATCTCCCGATCATACGGCTTTACCCCCGGTGTACTATGGACAATCCCTCATAGACGGTAGAGCCTCTCATCCAAACGTCCGGATGGGGATTTTAAAGGCCATCCCAACCTACGGCAGTGCCTCCAAAGACCCCGCCGAGGCTCTATCAAGTCCGTTGGCGTGCGGGAGGGAAAAGATACAGCTGACTTCCCCGAGCCATTATAGATCTTATGGTCAACGCGGTATGTACGGCGCTAGAATCACTGGACGGCATTGGTACTTAGTCCTAGATGAATAGTACCCGTGCAATGGAACCTCCACCAATCAACACATACCATGGTTCCATTGCCCACCACATAGTCATATTCATAATTGTAAAATAATATTTGCTTTTCAATGCAAGAGTGATAAGTATAGTACTTTGCATATAATATTATAAAAATAATCAAATGACATGAGCAAGCGATGAACTTGCCTTTCTTGATTGCAAGATTATGCAGGCAAAAGCTTCGATACGGGAGAACTCCAAATTCTGAAATACCATCATTGTCCGGTAAGGACAATGTTTAAAGAATTGGCAAAGATGCTATAATGCATAGTATGAGATGCAATCGTCCCGAGCGTAACCTAACCTCGATAATTTAGGATTGATAAGTTGTAAAGATTTCTTTAGGGTGTGTTGCACTTTTAGGATGGTTCTCAAACAAGGTTATTATTAGGGTTGGTAATATTATAGCATAAACAAGTGATATACTGCATCATAACAATCATACATACAAAGGAATGGTGGTTGCATAACAAATCAAGAGTGGTGGTCAGTTTTAAGTTCTACAGGACATGGTTGATGATTACATAGATTATACTTCAAAAGAATAACTTTTGAAGAACAGGTTAATTAAGAAATGATAAGTATAATTAGGAACTATGGCTTCTAGGGTTTACTATTGGATTCATTTAGTTTCTAATAGGTACTAGTTGGTTCTTAAATAGAATGGGTGTATATGTAGCAAGTATTGGCAGGTTCATTACTATAGTTGATTATGGTATCATATCAAAGGATGATGGTCAAGGTGGTGCTATGATTTAGGGTTTACTATTGCTTCCTATTTGCTTAACTAAGTAATCTCTAATGGTTGCCAAGCTAAGTGGTTTATTACTTTCTATGTAGGGTTTAGTGGGATAGGAGCATGTTATGTGCATTACTATACGGAATTGGTGTTAGGACTCAACACTAGGATTCTACTAGGATATGATACTAGAGATTGACTCAATGGTGGGATACTAAGAATAATGGTTAATGGTGTTATATGAGAGTAACAATCTAGAGTTTGCACTTATGGGGCACTAGTGGATCATGAGCATGCATTCATTTGTTTCTAACTAGGTTCTATAGGTATAGATTAAGCTTATATAATCATATGGGCTAATCCCCTAGGGTTTTAGGGTTGCAATTATTAAAGATGAACACATAAAATAATGAGATCAAGGTTCTTGTTAAAATTAGAACTAGGGTTTCTACATTGATACAATTCTTAAACTAATAATTGACAATAGAGATGTGGTCACTAATTGCTTTGAAACAAAATTAATAATTAGGTTAACTCCTATTTAGGTTTAATTTAGAAATCAGGGTTTAATAATTGTTATTAAGTTTTTAAACTACTCAACTTGTTAACTAAAAATGTTTAAGTAAACAAGTTTTAAATTACCAAAATAATATTAGCCTTTTAATATTTTCTTGATTATTATCATTTAAGAAAATGAGAAATAATAATTTGCAAATTAAGGTTTATGAATTACCACTAATATTTAAGTTAATGAAATTATGGTAAAGAAAATTAATCTTAACATTTTACTTAGTTACTGAATAGTTAAGATTTAATTTTTGAAACTTCACTAAATATTGAATTCAAATTGTATTTTAAAACAAATGAAATGGCATAATTAATAAGGTTAAAAATAAGTGAAATTTTATTTTGACACACATTTTTATTTTATATTTTATTTGAATAGTGTTTATTTTTGTGAGCATTTTGATATATTATTTATATTTTTCTAAGTTGAAATGAATTTTATATGGTTTTACAAAGTTTCAGCAATTTACTGGTTTTTAAAATTAAACAACAAATACTAAATGTACCGAGACAGATCTAGCCCTAGACACTGACTGGTGGGGCTTGTGTCCACGTCGGCTGCCACGCAAGCAAGGACTGGTCAAAGTTGACCAGGACCTTTGACCTCACCGGCGGTTAAACGCCGGCGGTCAGCAGATGGTGGCGCCGCCAATTTACGGCCTCCCGGGATGCGCGGCTAGGCGTTTCTGAACGAGGACAACACGACGAATCGAATGGTGGTGGTGGTTTGCTCAGGGGATCATCGGAACTAGCTCCGGCGAGAGGTGCTGCGGTGGTGAGCTCCGGCCAACATGCTAAAATAGGCTACAGACGATGGCAGGAAGAACTAGTGGGTTCTGGAGACGCGCAAACTCACCCTGAAGCTCAAGGTGAGGTCGGCTCCGGCGATGGTCGACGGAGACGACGGTGATTGGAGATTTCCCGGCGATGTGCTGCAGAAGGGAACAAGGAAATTTATCCTCTGCACGGCTCCCCTGGATGCTGGGCTCCTCCCATATGCTCCTTGAGTCCATGCGCTCCTCCTGGACCACGCGCCGGAGGCTGGGGTGGCCTCCTCCGTCGGCTTCGTCTTCGACTCCGGTGACAGAGAGTGGACGAGTTTGAGAGATAGGGATCGTCTGAGAAGATTTGAAGTGGCGGAGGCGAGCAAGGCGTGCACGGCGATGCCCTCCACCTATTTATAGGCCAAGGGAAGCCCTGTGGCCTCGACACGGTGATGGCCATGGTCGGAGAGGTGGCGGTCTCTGGAAGTTTCTAGCTGGCATGTATCTCCTTGGCCGTGGATAAGCTCGGACGCGAGAGAGGTTGGGCGTGGCTCTGAGTGTCTGGCGACATCCGGGGCAAGCTTATCGACGACGAGCTCGTGGCCCATCGGCTCACGCGCGCTGTCGCGCTCGGAGACGACGACGAGGACGTGTTCTCTCCTCGCACGATTCTTGACGCACGCGGAACGGTATCTGGACATGGGCTGGGCTGCTCCTGGTCCTTTGTCGGGATGGTTTCTGTGTGGGCTGGGCTGGCAACTTGGGCTGCGGTGGCCTGCTTTGGTCCAGGTAAGACTCTCCCTTTTCTCCTTTTCTATTTTCTATTTTTATTTTCTGTTTTGAATTTGTTATTTGAATTCTGTTTTGTTTTGCAGGTTCTAAACCATTTGAATATCAATATAACTTGATAACAATGCTCACTGAATAATCTTGTTGTTTAAACAAATATTTAGTTTAGGATTTAATTGATATCTTGTGAGGCTTGAGTAAAATAGAAATGGTTTAGTTATTTATTTCAATTCCCTTTTTAATTTAGGAACCAAATCTGTTTAAATGATTTGAAATTTAGAACATGTGCATAGTGAAAATATTATTAGGTTTAACTAGTGTGCTTAACCATATTGATTGTTCATATCTATTTTAATTATTGCTAGAGTTTAAAATAAGTGGCAATGAGAATGGGATTGGTGCATGATTTTATGTAGAGAATTGTTTCCAAGGGTTTAAGAAAATGGTTGGCTTAACTCTATGTTAAATAATCTAGCTTAGCAACTCTTGCTTGAATTATTTAAAATGAATCCTAAACTCATCATGATTAATTCACTTGCTAAGGTGATGGTCCAAACTATAATATATTAATCCTATTTGGTTAACTCAATAAGTTACTTAATATGCAAAAAAACTAGAATTGGATATTGGTTTCACTCTTCTTACCTAAATAGCATTTAATATTAGGTATAACTAGTTTGGTTAATACTTGTGATCTATGATACACAAGTTAGGAAACAATATTTTATGTGAATTGCATCCTAATTGAAAAGGTTTAAGGTTTTGCATAAGCTTCACTAATTGAAGTATAAAATAGGCATGAGGCATGGCATGGTTCTACTTATGATTCAAAAGGTATATTTGAATTGGTATTCAAATGTGATCTTATGGTTTTAGTTGTGATCACTCAAGTGATACACAACTAACAATTGGAATATGGGCATAAGCTAGGTTATGTTTAA
Organism: Lolium rigidum; assembly: GCF_022539505.1. Classification (NCBI taxonomy): domain Eukaryota; kingdom Viridiplantae; phylum Streptophyta; class Magnoliopsida; order Poales; family Poaceae; genus Lolium; species Lolium rigidum. The sequence continues at coordinate 262,701,997 of NC_061509.1, forward strand.
TTGACTAGGGTTATTTTTCCTAACTTAGGTAGAAATCTTGTATCAAAGTAATACTAGGGTTGTCTCTAATGTTTGGATAAACAAGGTTTAGGTTGAATGCCCTTACTCCTCCATTCAAGGCATGAGGATTGGTTTGAGGTTAACTACTAATGATATACTTATTATTTTATGTGATAGATGAGATCTATTAATCATATGTGTTTAACTTATCATCTATATCTACAAGGTATAATCATGCATTAGACAAGATCCACTCATTCCTCACTAATCCCTCTTTAATATTCCTCTCATCACACTCATCCTAGATTCTTAGGGTTTATAATTAATATCAAGTTGTGATGATTATGGAATTGGTTTCCTAAGGTATTGCTATTGGAATAGGGTTCTCACCTCCAAGATCAAATATTGACTTGAACAACTAGGATTAGTACTTCTCTAATATTCTTGTATGAACATGGATATGATTAGTATTATAACTTCTCTCACTTCTCAATGTCTTGGAATATCCTAAGGTCCTACTTAAGAGATGATGATATGATCCTCTAAATATATGGTTTTCCTAGGAATTCTACCTTGGTATCTTCTGTAGCTTGTTCTTCAGGAAATCTGATAAACCTGCATCTTGTGGTATGCCTCCACCTCCTAGCTTCTTCATCTTGATCCTAGCTAATGTATGGAGTGGCTCTATGTGTTGGTTTCCTTGTGTCATGCTTCAAGATGATCAAATGGATGAAGGGTGTGGCTCCTTTTATAGGCTTGGGCAAGCTCTAGTGTCATGACACATAGGTGGGTGACTCTTGTTTTGGTTTGATGAGTAAGGTGCTTGGTTGTCATGCCCTCATCCATAGCAATCCTTTGAGCATGAGGTGGCAAGTCTTGGGATGCAAGTCATGTAGATATTTTCATCCTATGTGGCATGATCATTATCCTCTCATATGATTTATATTTGGATAGCCAAGTGGCATTTGTTACTAAATATCTTGTGAATGGTTTTATTATGGTGGATGAGTCACTATATCATGTTTGATTGGATTTACATTATAATATTGGTCAAAAGGTCAAGGTTGAAGGTTATCCCTCAATTTTGGATAGTTGGTGATTGATTTCACCAAGGCATGATCATATGAGTTTCAAAATACTCATGAGTAGTTTTATTCAAATAGTTTGAACTATAACTTGTAATGTAAATGGATTCAGTTTTATGATATTCCATATATTTAATAAGTTATGATTTAAATAAGAATGTGTGGCCTTTATGCACTTTAGACCCTATGATTTACCTTATTTATTAATAAGTTTAGAAGTGAATTAAATTACACAGAAAGGTAGTTGCTAACTTGTAAGTGTTAATAAGTTAGGGTTTGATTCTTAAAGAATGTGTTGTTGTAAGGAATGTCATGTTGAGATCCTTTATAAGATCTTGTAGTTGACCCTTACTTAAGGTGTTATTTGTTGTAAAACTAATTCCATTTGATCTAGCCCATAGATCAAATCATCTCTACCCAAAACAGGGTTTTAGTAAAGATCACAATGAAGTTTATAGCGCTTGACTTGATGATCTACTTCAATTCCAGCAAGTCAAGTGAAACTTCAGTTACTGTGGTAAGTTTTATTTGAAAGCGCGAAAATTCCCCGGATTTTCTATGCATGAATGCAATGCACACTTTGGTGTTCTCTCATTTTGTAGCCTCTAAACCTGGGGTATTACAGCCTCTCCCCCCTTAAACTGAACTTCGTCCCGAAGTTCGAACGCTCTCATGTTTCGGAATGTTGAACTGACTTGAACAGATCACAATCCTTTCAAACTCCCTAGTGATCTCATTAGATATAATTGAATATATCCCTTGTCTCGATCCTTCATGAATTCTTCTGATGTCTGGCACTGATACTTTCTTCAATTCTACGATTTCTTCCAACACTCTAAGCTTGTAGGCTTACTCTCCAAAGATTCTTGGATTAGGACATCTTTTTATGCTAATGTACTTTACTAATGGTTGTGGTGACATCTTCCTATTTGGGGTACTCAAAGCTTGGTTCTACCAGCTGCGGTAATCCAGCTGCGGTGCCCAAACCTTAAGTCTAAAGGATTGGTTTAAAGTAAGGTATTGTTTTTCCCTTACTACCATAACGAATGTAATGGTACTTCGTAAGGTATTTATAATAGGCATGGTCCTGGTTGTTTAGTCCTACGAAGGGATTAGACTCATTTAGTCCATCCAATCATGGCTTCTAGTTCATACTAGTTATCTTCCTTTTGGTTTCTTTAGGTTCCATGAAAGGAATCTTTCTAATAGGCTTATGTTTTGGTATGATCAAACCCTTCGGTCTTTGAGCTTCTCAAGCTTTGATTGTCCTCCGACATCTTCTTCATTCAACTTCATTACCTTAGACTTACTTGAGCTCTTCTGCTTCTGAGTAATTATTAATTACCCACTCAAGTTAGGGTCTAACCCTTACTTCTTCGAGATATAATCCTCGGCTTCTAGTCTGACATCCTCCTGAGAGTACTATAATATGGATACTTTCTAACAACCTTATGAAAATAAGATCGGATTTCCTCTCAGTTCAGACCTTCTTCTTGGTCCATTATACTCCAAATATTATATCTTGATACTTCTCCTTCAGCCTTCCTCTCCCCCTTGGAGTTTACTAATGATCTTCAAGCTCCTTTTCTTATAATCATTAAACTCCAAGGTTAGAAAATTGGTCTTGACCTGGCTTTTAGTTTGTACTTTTCTAGAGTCTCACGAAGAATTCTTTGCGGTGTATCCACACAGTTGTGGGTATCCGATGTGAATCCTCCAACTAAATGTTTACTAGCTACGGAATACCAGCTACGGAATCCCTCTTTCCTTTAGAGTGAAAGAACGATTAAGCTGTGGACTAATTGTTACCAGCTGCAGACTATCTAACACAAGATGTGGCTTATTGGATACCAGTTGTGGCTATGTTATGGTTCTAGTTCACATCTACCTACCAGTTGTGACTACTTTTATAGTTTTAGTTAAGATATACCTCACTTCACATACTTTCTCTTCATGATTATCCTATATCAGCTGCGGTCTGATGATACCAGCTGCGACTTCACTTGTTTATTTTCCTTCTTTTAAGGTTTGTTTTGCAAGATAACCACTTGTTGACACTATGAAAATAGTATTGTAAGTGACTTCACTTGCATTCCCTTCTTTCATAATGAATATGGCTCCACTTCTACTGCTCCATATTCACTATTTTCTCACTTTCATGGTACTTCCATGTTGAAGTACTCCTTGATTAAGGATAGAAATGAGTTTGGATTGGTCCTTCCTTTAGAGTATTGTGGTTGCTTCCCACAATTTGACTTCTTTCTTCCAGTGAACCTTCATCTTGTCTTCCAAAATCTTCAGAATTCGTCACTTCCTCACACGAATACCTTTACCCTCTAGACCTATAACATCAAGTAAGTGCTTGATATTGCAACATGCATTTGCATATCAAAGTCAAACTTCATGTATGGATCTAGTCAAACAATGAAAAACCAATAAAATCCAAGAAAATGCAGCTTTGTGCATACAATACACATCCTTATATGCCTGAATATAATAGTTGGGTAAGACATCCCTAAACATCAGGCTCAGATGTGTAGTATATAACACCACATAAGATAGGTTTAAGTTGTGATACTTAGCACATATATAGGGATTTCTACTATTTGCCTCAATATTTACCTCGATTGCTCACTTGCAATCAAATAAACTTGAGCAAATTGGTCCAGAATAGTTTTGGTTGACCTAATTTCCTTGGAAAGTGCTAACTTACCTTCTATTTAATTGAAAACTAACCTCACATGATATCCCGAGGATATAACATGGCTACTCTAAACATAGGATTGTTAGAATATACCACCTATGACTCCAGGATTTCTCTATGTGATATGCTCTAAATAAGCCTTCTTTAAACTAAGGACTATGGTTCTAGCATATTTGACATAGTTAACATGATTTTAAGGCCTAAGTTTTCGAACTATTCCTTAAATCCTACTCCTTATCATACTTCTATTATCGTACTTATGATGTTCTATTCCATCACATCATGACTCTCAAGTGAATCATATATGATTACCAACTCTACCATGAAAAGTAGACTTATATGACTCCTATCACTCTTGCTTACCTCCTAGGATTGACTCATCATAGGTATACACTACCTTATATAACTTATCTACATTACTTAACATCAGTAATTTGACATTTTAAATGACTCTACTTAACCATAACTTGCGTTGATATACTTCTTCCAATAGGATATCTTCCTTATGGTTGTATCCTCTCTTTGGACTACCATGTATTGTATACCAACTGTGGTCTACTACCACCCTATTATCTTAAGCTCCAATGGTGTTCTAGTTATTTGGAATGAAGCAAGATAACTAACTAACTTTACTCAAGAGAAATAGATAAGAAAGATTGACTCAAGTGTGTCAGGATTATTCTCAAGTGAATACCCATCTCAAGTCAAAAGAATAGTTGGTTTAGCTAAGAAAACTTCCTATAGACACTACCAAACCTATAGGTCTCCTTTAAAGGGTTTTAATCCTAGGGTCAAAGCATTTGCTCTGATACCAGCTGTGGTGACCCAGCGTACCACTGCATGGTGTAGTACACAAGTCGTTGACATAACACAAGTGAAACACCGTTCCACTCATATTACATCCCTCGAGTGGTACAACGAAACATATGCGAGTCCAAGGTATGTCTATAGAAGGATACACAAGCTATTTACAGAAGATCAACACAGCCTCCTACTTTACAGTGAGGTAAAACTTCAAATAAAGTTCCAGAAGAACGACTCGTAATCTAACTTATTGCTATCACTATCTCCAGAGATACTAGGCTTGCTATAGAATTCTAACTACTTAGGTGCTAAGATTAGGGAAATGTTCCCTTCTATTACTAGTCTAAGTTTCCACTTCAGCTGATGCAGAAGTTGACTCCATTGACCTCTTTGCTTGGATTCTTCATCTTGTTGCAGTTGACTCCTTTGTCTTCGATTTCCACGGTAGATTCCCCTTCAGTGCCTCCATAGCTAAGCAGGGGATTTAAGAGTGGGATGAGTACGAGCGTACTCAGCAAGTTCATATTAGGGAATAGGTGTATCATGCACTAGCTACAGCCACAGACCAGAAAGTCATAGGCAAATGCAAGTTTTCATAAACACTTCTTCAAAAGGTTTATTTTATTCTGAAAACTATGCCCGTCAGTCTTCACAGGTTGACTAGAACTTCATGGAGTTCCTTTCCTGCCGCGTTCGCAGTTCCCTTCCCGGAACAGGGAGTGACAGTCACAATTCAGTATCCTCTGCAGAGGTGCGTTACTTTTCCCATAAGAGAACTTATCCTTGATACCAACCGGGTGCGCTTTCCCGTCCACACTTCCTTGGTGTGGGGCCAGGTGTAAGATCCAAGCCAATCACTGCCTTCTCCGCGACCCTGCAAACCCACCCTTTTGTCCATCCGTACACCCCCGGTAGACATCTCCCGATCATACGGCTTTACCCCCGGTGTACTATGGACAATCCCTCATAGACGGTAGAGCCTCTCATCCAAACGTCCGGATGGGGATTTTAAAGGCCATCCCAACCTACGGCAGTGCCTCCAGCACCCCGCCAGGCTCTATCAAGTCCGTTGGCGTGCAGGAGGGAAAAGATACAGCTGACTTCCCCAGAGCCATTATAGATCTTATGGTCAACGCGGTATGTACGGCGCTAGAATCACTCGGACGGCATTGGTACTTAGTCCTAGATGAATAGTACCCGTGCAATGGAACCTCCACCAATCAACACATACCATGGTTCCATTGCCCACCACATAGTCATATTCATAATTGTAAAATAATATTTGCTTTTCAATGCAAGAGTGATAAGTATAGTACTTTGCATATAATATTATAAAAATAATCAAATGACATGAGCAAGCGATGAACTTGCCTTTCTTGATTGCAAGATTATGCAGGCAAAAGCTTCGATACGGGAGAACTCCAAATTCTGAAATACCATCATTGTCCGGTAAGGACAATGTTTAAAGAATTGGCAAAGATGCTATAATGCATAGTATGAGATGCAATCGTCCCGAGCGTAACCTAACCTCGATAATTTAGGATTGATAAGTTGTAAAGATTTCTTTAGGGTGTGTTGCACTTTTAGGATGGTTCTCAAACAAGGTTATTATTAGGGTTGGTAATATTATAGCATAAACAAGTGATATACTGCATCATAACAATCATACATACAAAGGAATGGTGGTTGCATAACAAATCAAGAGTGGTGGTCAGTTTTAAGTTCTACAGGACATGGTTGATGATTACATAGATTATACTTCAAAAGAATAACTTTTGAAGAACAGGTTAATTAAGAAATGATAAGTATAATTAGGAACTATGGCTTCTAGGGTTTACTATTGGATTCATTTAGTTTCTAATAGGTACTAGTTGGTTCTTAAATAGAATGGGTGTATATGTAGCAAGTATTGGCAGGTTCATTACTATAGTTGATTATGGTATCATATCAAAGGATGATGGTCAAGGTGGTGCTATGATTTAGGGTTTACTATTGCTTCCTATTTGCTTAACTAAGTAATCTCTAATGGTTGCCAAGCTAAGTGGTTTATTACTTTCTATGTAGGGTTTAGTGGGATAGGAGCATGTTATGTGCATTACTATACAGAATTGGTGTTAGGACTCAACACTAGGATTCTACTAGGATATGATACTAGAGATTGACTCAATGGTGGGATACTAAGAATAATGGTTAATGGTGTTATATGAGAGTAACAATCTAGAGTTTGCACTTATGGGGCACTAGTGGATCATGAGCATGCATTCATTTGTTTCTAACTAGGTTCTATAGGTATAGATTAAGCTTATATAATCATATGGGCTAATCCCCTAGGGTTTTAGGGTTGCAATTATTAAAGATGAACACATAAAATAATGAGATCAAGGTTCTTGTTAAAATTAGAACTAGGGTTTCTACATTGATACAATTCTTAAACTAATAATTGACAATAGAGATGTGGTCACTAATTGCTTTGAAACAAAATTAATAATTAGGTTAACTCCTATTTAGGTTTAATTTAGAAATCGAGGGTTTAATAATTGTTATTAAGTTTTTAAACTACTCAACTTGTTAACTAAAAATGTTTAAGTAAACAAGTTTTAAATTACCAAAATAATATTAGCCTTTTAATATTTTCTTGATTATTATCATTTAAGAAAATGAGAAATAATAATTTGCAAATTAAGGTTTATGAATTACCACTAATATTTAAGTTAATGAAATTATGGTAAAGAAAATTAATCTTAACATTTTACTTAGTTACTGAATAGTTAAGATTTAATTTTTGAAACTTCACTAAATATTGAATTCAAATTGTATTTTAAAACAAATGAAATGGCATAATTAATAAGGTTAAAAATAAGTGGAATTTTATTTTGACACACATTTTTATTTTATATTTTATTTGAATAGTGTTTATTTTTGTGAGCATTTTGATATATTATTTATATTTTTCTAAGTTGAAATGAATTTTATATGGTTTTACAAAGTTTCAGCAATTTACTGGTTTTTAAAATTAAACAACAAATACTAAATGTACCGAGACAGATCTAGCCCTAGACACTGACTGGTGGGGCTTGTGTCCACGTCGGCTGCCACGCAAGCAAGGACTGGTCAAAGTTGACCAGGACCTTTGACCTCACCGGCGGTTAAACGCCGGCGGTCAGCGGATGGTGGCGCCGCCAATTTACGGCCTCCCGGGATGCGCGGCTAGGCGTTTCTGAACGAGGACAACACGACGAATCGAATGGTGGTGGTGGTTTGCTCAGGGGATCATCGGAACTAGCTCCGGCGAGAGGTGCTGCGGTGGTGAGCTCCGGCCAACATGCTAAAATAGGCTACAGACGATGGCAGGAAGAACTAGTGGGTTCTGGAGACGCGCAAACTCACCCTGAAGCTCAAGGTGAGGTCGGCTCCGGCGATGGTCGACGGAGACGACGGTGATTGGAGATTTCCCGGCGATGTGCTGCAGAAGGGAACAAGGAAATTTATCCTCTGCACGGCTCCCCTGGATGCTGGGCTCCTCCCATATGCTCCTTGAGTCCATGCGCTCCTCCTCGGACCACGCGCCGGAGGCTGGGGTGGCCTCCTCCGTCGGCTTCGTCTTCGACTCCGGTGACGGAGAGTGGACGAGTTTGAGAGATAGGGATCGTCTGAGAAGATTTGAAGTGGCGGAGGCGAGCAAGGCGTGCACGGCGATGCCCTCCACCTATTTATAGGCCAAGGGAAGCCCTGTGGCCTCGACACGGTGATGGCCATGGTCGGAGAGGTGGCGGTCTCTGGAAGTTTCTAGCTGGCATGTATCTCCTTGGCCGTGGATAAGCTCGGACGCGAGAGAGGTTGGGCGTGGCTCTGAGTGTCTGGCGACATCCGGGGCAAGCTTATCGACGACGAGCTCGTGGCCTACTGGCTCACAGCGCTGTCGCGCTCGGAGACGACGACGAGGACGTGTTCTCTCCTCGCACGATTCTTGACGCACGCGGAACGGTATCTGGACATGGGCTGGGCTGCTCCTGGTCCTTTGCTGGGATGGTTTCCTGTGTGGGCTGGGCTGGCAACTTGGGCTGCGGTGGCCTGCTTTGGTCCAACAGGTAAGACTCTCCCTTTTCTCCTTTTTCTATTTTCTATTTTTATTTTCTGTTTTGAATTTGTTATTTGAATTCTGTTTTGTTTTGCAGGTTCTAAACCATTTGAATATCAATATAACTTGATAACAATGCTCACTGAATAATCTTGTTGTTTAAACAAATATTTAGTTTAGGATTTAATTGATATCTTGTGAGGCTTGAGTAAAATAGAAATGGTTTAGTTATTTATTTCAATTCCCTTTTTAATTTAGGAACCAAATCTGTTTAAATGATTTGAAATTTAGAACATGTGCATAGTGAAAATATTATTAGGTTTAACTAGTGTGCTTAACCATATTGATTGTTCATATCTATTTTAATTATTGCTAGAGTTTAAAATAAGTGGCAATGAGAATGGGATTGGTGCATGATTTTATGTAGAGAATTGTTTCCAAGGGTTTAAGAAAATGGTTGGCTTAACTCTATGTTAAATAATCTAGCTTAGCAACTCTTGCTTGAATTATTTAAAATGAATCCTAAACTCATCATGATTAATTCACTTGCTAAGGTGATGGTCCAAACTATAATATATTAATCCTATTTGGTTAACTCAATAAGTTACTTAATATGCAAAAAAACTAGAATTGGATATTGGTTTCACTCTTCTTACCTAAATAGCATTTAATATTAGGTATAACTAGTTTGGTTAATACTTGTGATCTATGATACACAAGTTAGGAAACAATATTTTATGTGAATTGCATCCTAATTGAAAAGGTTTAAGGTTTTGCATAAGCTTCACTAATTGAAGTATAA